>NC_045738.1:10828070-11185570 GCF_008692095.1 Etheostoma spectabile | reverse complement strand
TGGGTGGGAGGCGGGGGGAGGAGGAGGAGGAGGAGGATGGGGAGCGAGGGTTTGTGTGGAGACTATGTATGGACAAGGCTTAATATACGTGTGTGTGTGTGTGTGTGTCTGTGTTTGTACGTGTGTATGTGTGTGAGGTGTTCGCTTCTCTTTCAGTGCAGTGTATGAAGGTGTATGGTCACAGAAGCTGTATACACAGTACACAGGCAAGATGTCAGAGACAATATGTGTTAAAATGCACTACTGTGTGTGTGGTTGCATCCCCCAGCTTCCTACTCCCCTCCCTTCCTCCTCCCATCTCTTGATTTATGATGCTGTTTGGCAGCATGTATATGTGTGTGAGTAGGAGGCAGAGAGGGATGGAGAGGAGAGGGAGGCGGGAGAGGGAAATACTGTGAGAGTGCTTATGTACAGGGCAGTATGGCTTGAAGAAAGAGAGGAAAAAGAGACAAGGGATAATGCCGTTTTACACATCTTGTTATTATTTGCATGAATAATAGGAATAGAGGAGGATGGAGACATGAGCAGCAGAGGAAGAATTTCGGTGGAGGGAGGGGGGAGACGGACGGATGGCAATGGAGAGAGGGGGAATGGGAGGGGCAAGTACGTGCAGGCGAGGGTGTGTGGGATTGATGAGAGTTTTCAGGTGAGGACCCTCCAGATAAACCCATAGATGACTTGTTAAGCAAGGACTATTGCTAAGTGGGGAAGGACTGGGTAGGGATTGTGTAAATAATCTTTTTTTTGGGGTTGTTTGAAGTATAAATATGTTGCAATGCATAGTCCGGTCCTGCATGTCTTAGTATGTAGCATGAATCACGCTCAAGGTAAGGTAAAAATGAACGCAGACTTCCTTCGGTGTTAAATATTGATGAACCACTTAGCACATCTGGCTCTTAATCATATTTGGGGGTACATTTTACATCACTCTGAAAAGGTCATAACCTTTCAGGAGTTCATGAATGTCAAAAACAGGTTACAGATTGGACCGCCCCCTTTTTTAACTAAATGAGAGGATTTTAAATATATCTAGAATATGAAAATACAGAAGAAAGATTACTTCAGCACATGACACAGTTAGTAAGGCAGGTGTGAACTGAATTTCTGCAGGAACAGGGTTACACTAGCTCAGGCCCTCCAGATTACAGTATTCGACACACTGTCAACACTCAGGTCAAGACAGGAGACCTTACAAAGCACAGCCACTCCAGCTGCTGGAAATAATGTGATTGAAGAGGACAGAAAGCTTTGTAAAGATGCTGCATTAATCTGATTGTGAGCCACCTGAATACTGATGCTCGTTTTTATACAAGTGATCAAAGAAGCTTAAGATTTCAATAAGGCTGCTGCAGTAATAGCAGCTTCTAATCAGGGATAAGTGATGAAGAGCTGTGATAAAGGAGAATATGTCAACATTCAAAATACACTGAAGGCTGTCAGACACATGTAGAAAAGATTGAACATCTACTTTAGGGAATATAAGTGTTATCCCAAGCTGTGTGAACTGTAATCTAACATGAATGCGAAAATAAGCAGTACTTAAGAGAAGGACAATCAGGTGTTTTCACGCAGCTCGTCTGTATTGTCTGTGATACTCTTGTAAGTATCAGAAATAGCAGCAGTCTACAGGCGATGTTGTGTTTATCCTGGGTGAGAATGGCTTTAGTGTGTGCTATTGATTGGCCTTCTCAACTGCAGTCCACGCTGCCAAGCAGAGATCAACAGGACTGGATCTGTCTGTATGGGAGTAGCCCTGATGTATTTGTCTGCCTTCCGGTAACACTATCTCTCCCTGCTCCATCATATCTGGTAGTGAGCTCCCTGGTCAGGCCGTGATGTCTGTTTGTACCCACACACTGCAGTAGTATGGCAAAAATCATGCCTCTCCGTGATAGATCTGTGCCCAGCAGGTTGAAAAAGTACATACTGCATAGTTTACTTTGTTTGGATGTGATAGGGGATGTGACACCAAAAAAAAACTATAGTGGCATCTTTTAGGAGTAGCAATACTAATAGAAACCTTTAATTTCTTCTTGAAGGACAACACTTTACCCTAGGTATCACTTATTATTAAAGGTCTGACAGTTTAAATATTATTTGAACAGAATCCCCAGATGTAAAAAAACCCTGAACAAAACTATGGGCCATACACTAAAATAATGCAGACAGTGAGGATAGTTGTTTATACTGTAGGTGTGTGTTTGCAGCTGTTAATACAGACCGATTTGGAAAAATTAAGGGCTGACATAAATACAAAGTTTTGGGTTAGTTTACTTTCTAAAAGTGCTGAAGGTGAAAGTTTCACCTTCAGCACTTTTATAAACTGCACTTTCAACTGTTTCTTTGCCAATAAAAGGTTCAGTCTTCAAAGAATCTACTGAAAAGAAATTCCTCATCATTTTGTGTTATGTTTTAAACAGACCCTTTTAACATCTGCTTTAGCCCAGCTGCCCTTCACCACCACTATAACTGGTTCAGGTGAAGACACACAGTGATGTACGGTTGGTGAGATGTCTGCATCCATCACCCCTTCAGAGAGCAAAAGGCCTTGAGAAGCAGTCGATGGGAGGGGCACATTTCTCTCCAGCTCATCAGCAAGGAAAAGGCGTTGAGATCTACTGCTAAATAACTACAGACTGTATTTGTGTCAGTGACTCAGCTTGTGTGTGCACGCACAGCTTATGGATGCTTCATTGACAGCAAATTGTCACTGCTTCCAAACATAGTGTTAGTAATTGTGTTACAGCACCATGATGTTGATCACATTTCTAGATGTAATGTAGATAATGCTATTATCCATAATTGTGCTAAAAGCTACACATCAGAAGCATTTTTCTGTATCCTGTTCCCAGGCTCTCTATAACTGTGAGTGCCGGAATCATTAATCGTGTGATAATTTAGGGCATTGTGTGCAGTGTGAAGATAACTGCTATAGGTCAGGCTGCAGTGGTGAAATTATAGATATGAATGTGGGGCATTATGAAAACTCTCACCTGTTTGTGATGCCTCTAAGCACTCTCTTCACTTTCTCTAAGTTGGCTTTGGTAAGGTGCCACACCACTGACGCAGCCTGCTGATTGAATAAGCACTAGTAGTTTTTGTATGTATGTACTGACTAAAATATGTTTGTAGCACAGAGTATCAAAAGTGTCAGGAGCTGAAAGCTAGCATCAAATATGTAGTCATATTCATACACTTATTTGCTTGTTATTTGATCTGATTGTTCCTGACTTAAATCACATTTCTGACCATTTTAAACTATTTAAGGTTAAGTACAGCAGCAGTGTGTTTAGACAACATTAAAATTAGCATTTAATATTTGAGAACTTTGACTTATTTTGTTATTATTTTGTTATTTTGTAAATGAAAAGGGATTTGCAGAAAAATAATGTTCATTTGTTGAAAATCATGCTTCTGTTTCTCAAAACATTGAAAACAATTATCATTTTGGTACCATGTAGCTATTTTCACAGTACCCAGATTATTTGTATGTATGTGTGTTTGCATTGACCTTTCAATGACCTCAAGTTTATATCCACCTTTTTTTGCTATTTTTAACTGCATGTAGGCCTATGTGTGGGTGTGATTATATTATAGGCACCACGGTTGCTTCACCACTTTGTCCCATCACTCTGTTTTTCCTAGTGCATTACAGAGAGGGATTCCCTGTCATTAAATTGAAAACCCAACACACCCTCTAACACCATGCCTTTACACACTGTCAGCCAACAACAGATACCATGTCCCACATTTGCCAGTTTGCAGTCTGCCTGTAAACTGGCAAATCTGGCAGACTGAAGCTGATTGATTGGCTTTGGTCCATGTTGGAAAAACCTTGTACACATGAACGCATTCAAGGTGAATGACTCAGTGATGTAGTGCCTCAGAGACAAGGGGGGACCTGATGACCCTTACCTGTGTGGGTGTGTATCAGCATATGTGTGTGTATTCACCCAAGGTCTCCAATGTAGCATGCATATAGCATAGAGTCTTTAACTACAGATGTATGTAAGTGCCTTTGTGTCATATTCTCAACTGTGTGCTATCATAACTTGCCTTGTTGCTGGATGCCAGGTTACAAGTCTGCATCATTATGGGAGAGGAATTGATTAAAATGTATATGTTTATGTATATGTGCTCACCCTTGTATCATTTTCAGCCTGTATGTGTAAGTAGGAGATCAGAAATAAGAGGAGTGTGTGTGGGCACATGATGGCAGGCATTTCTGTAAACAATGTGACTCAGCCACAGAGTGTGCCATGAAATTGAAACATAATGCCATGAAAGAGAGAATTCTATCCCTACAATTAGATCTCTCTGCATGTGTGTGTGGGGGGATTGATGTGCATTTGTGGATGCACTAAGCATTTGTGTGCAAACCAGTACTGGCTTGTCTCATTGTTATCGGCAGCTACTAAGTACTTCATTGCTGATAAAGAAAAAAGCCATCTTTTCAAAGACAGGAAGAATCCTTTGGAGCGAGCAAATAAAGATTTCCTGCATATAAAGTGCTGTCTGCTGTAACTGGTTGACTTTCTCCGCCTCTGCAGGTTTTCCTCCCTTTATCTAAACAGAATCACATTTTTCCATTTAGGTCTAAATATGCATTATGTATTTAGCAGGCCATTAGGATGTTTATGGAAGTTATCAGGTTGATGATGCTGGGCTGCAGCTGCTTGTGCCAAAATACTACATGCTGTAGTTTTTCTGTGTAACAATGACTGCTGTAACCTATTTACCTCAGTGATATCAGTGATGGAGATCTGCTCAGGATGGCAGCAACATTCATGCCTAAACAGATTAATGAGGCGTGTCAGGCCTGCTAATAGCAGGGACATGTAGATTGAGAATGCCATTTCACCAAATTAATGGCAGTAACTCATACTGTGCTCGAGTGCCTGTTTAAGTATATGTCAGAGTCCCTGCGTGTATGAGGATTATGTCCAGAAACACACTTAGCTCAATTATCCTCGACCAAACTCTCCCAACCACCTGAGCTCTTAGCTGTGTTCCTGCTTAACTCTGGAGCTCAGTAACCTGACATCTGCACATATTGCTGCAAAAGGGTTGCTATCCAAGCCTGTGCCCCATTGTGGCAACCAGCTTTACTGCAGCTGTCATGGTAAACAAGCACCAAACCCTCCCTGGTTCTGTGGCATGATTGCTGCAGGGCACTGGGAGTACAAAAAGACAGATGACGCTCAAATGTTTCCCACTTCAGCATGAGCCGTCAAGCCACTACAGTCAGAGCTGAAGTTGACAGTTCAGCCGCTGCAGATCTCTGGTTGTTCGTTTTGCACGGCCGCGCTGCTTCCTCTTTTTTTCTCCTCCATCTCCCTCACTCCTAGCTCCCTTTCTTGGCTGAGCTATGCCCGGCTCCCCTATGACCGCAGGAGGGTATTGAACGTTGCACCGCTGTTTGTGCAGTGGAGGAGGGAGAAAGAGTGCCAGGGGAAGAAAAGCTGGCTCAGAGCACTGTCATGTGCTCTTTTGTTGTTGCTGTTTCCTCAAGTAGGAATACTGCCTGCCTTCTCAGGAGCAGAATTACGCATTTGTTTACTGTGCTGCCGCGAGCTTCAGAGCATCACCTACCCGGGTGCAGAAATACAGAGCGTGCCATGGCTCACTGAGATCACTGATAATTACTACTGACCCATCATCTATAGAGATATTCGGAGAACTATAAACACAATGACAGCATGACATAGACATCCAAACCCTTGTGGCTCATTTAAAAAAATAGCACATGATTTGATGTAACCTCACATGAGGCAGTTACAAAGGTAGACACAATTTTCTGCTCCATTGCTGTGTAAAGGCCGGAGGGTTTCCTAGTGGTAGTTTGTACTGCTGCAGTCCAGAAAACTCTTGAGCCATATTGTGATTCATGTTGGGGGGGGGATGAGACAGCGACTAATCTACTAATTGGCCATAGAGGGTTGAAAGATGCAGAAGGGAAAGAAACTGAGGAAGAGAGAATTCATCCTCTGTGTCCCTGTGTATTATACTGTATGTTGCTGTAGGCCCAATGTATGTTGGTGTGCATATATATTCAGTTGTGTTTGCAGGGCAGATTTGAATCCAAATGGGAAAGAAATATGAAATACTCTCTCCCACCCAGGCAGAAAATGAGACATTTCTCTGTCTAACTATTATCAGCCCATAAGTAACCACTTCACACTGCACTCCACAGCGCCAAAAATCAAACATGCCTGAATAATCGTTCTGAGATCACATAGAATTTGTTTTTTATATAGCAAAAATAGCGCTTGAATATAAATGTGTCTACTGTCTCTGACGACAAGTCCTGATGCAAAATAGTTTCTTAATTTCTACAGTTTTTGCAACCATGGGCAGTGTAGTTGCACTTTAAATAATTGTTAATTTCTTATACTGCACTGTAACGTTTATTCTCGTATTTTATCTGTTTTTAGATTTGTAACTGTTTGAAACTGCTCTTTAATGTTTTATTAAAAGCACTTTGAATTGCCTTGTTGTTGAAATGTGCTATACAAATAAAGCTGCCTTACCTTGCCTTGTTGGGACTGGGCCAGGATATGTGTTAAACCGATAAACCCCACGCTGCCTCCAGTTTTGGGTTAAAAAATGTGTACTGTAGTCTCCAAGCAAAGCTAGCAGAGTGATGTTTTAAAGGCTTTGCAGGACACCCCTTGACTAGGAAATTGACTTTGACACATACAAATGGTGAAGTGTCCCTTTAAGGTCTATTTACCCTGGTAATGTACAACCAGAAAGCTATTTATTCATATACAGGAACTTTATGTACCTTCTGTGTATGCCCAGAGTTATTATGGGAAACACAAGGAACACACACTATAGCAAGAATGCACAAAGTGGGTTGAGAGAATCTAGGTCGAACTTAACAGGGAAACAAAACACTTGATCACTCCTGGAAGTATCTACTCATATGTATTAGAGATAGTTTATAATGATACTTGTACCATCTTTACAACACCTGCCATGCGAAGACCCCAGTTTTGAGTACTGTATTACCTGTAAAAATGAAGCAAGGTGGTCCTGATTCGAGGTTGGCACGCCCTTCCCAGTACTAGTAAATAAGGTCAATTTCTGGAATGAAGTCTGTCCCTCGTCTACTGCCCTTGCAGTGATCTGATGCGACTGGGTGGAGTGAGGGAAAGGGAAGGGTAATATCTGAGCCCAACAGAGACAGAGTGGAGCTGATGTTTCTGAATCACTGGGTCAGTGGGTCACAGACATCACTGGACATTCAGAGAGCCAACCACTCTCTGTTTTCTCAGAGCTGCTGAGGAATCGCTCATGATTGCCAAATGCAGCTGTGCAAAACGTGATTGGCTCAGCAATGCACACAGACACACACACACGCACGCACGCACGCACACTGATACAGATACAGGAGTGAGGCCCTCTGAGAGTTGTACACACAGACCCTCTGATACAGAGAGCAGGCACCTGGAGACTGAAGCTGTGTTTAAACTCTATTACCAGTACAGTCTCTCTAATTAAACTAATGTTTAATTAGGATTTGGACAGCCAGGAAAGAGGAGGGATAATAATGTTCATTTATCCAACAGAGAGCATCTATTTCAGATGACTCCTATCTGCAGTGTGTTGGGTGGATGGCTCCGTGTATGATCTCCCACTGACTCTTCATAGTGCATTAATAATGGAAATGCATGTGTCATTTACATTCAGAGGAAGTTCATTAAAAAAAGAAAGACTTTGGCGATTAGACTCCATTGATAGAGAAAGCATAGGCCCATATGGTCCTAAGTGTCTAGACTCCAGACTTGGGAGGTGGTGGAGTAAAGCCTGCAGGTGGTTGATGGGAACTCTCAGTTGAACATCCTGGGGGCAATGGTGGTGATGTAGTAAATCATAGTTAAAGGGGCTGAAAGGGACTGATCTCTAATATTTACACCAATCGGATTATTTGCCAGGAAGAATTTACCTAACATATAAAATTGGAGGAAGTGAGGACTGCGGGAAAACAATACGTGTTAACAGTCAGACGCTTTGTTCAACATTAAATACAAGCAATTGCAAATTAATTTGGTTCATATAGTATATCTGACATCAGAGAGGCTCTAATGCTCTCACATACGTCCCAGATGTGAATTAGAAGTGGGAAAGGTTTACAACTGTATTCATTTGTTTTCCTTTGGGAAAACATGTTGCAGAAACATTGACACACGTATATATTTACAAAATATTACAGATACTTCATGGTTTACTTAAAACACCCAAACTTTTTTAGCAATAGCAGTAATGATTTATCGGAGAGAAACTAACGCCCCCTCTATATCATTGTGGTTTAATGAGTTGTTATCCTGTGTTCCATGTGAAAACCATAAGTATAATTATTAAATATGAGTTTTTAGATTTCATTTTTCCAGTTGATGAAAACAGTATTAAGTTATTGTTTTAGTGTTTTGATTTTTATGATTTTTGTTTCATGTTTTATGTTTCTGGAGTGTGTTTATAGTTGTTGAGATATTACTCTTTTATTGGTATTATGACTCAGACATTCTATGATGCTTGGTTAGTATAAATTATTGTTAAGGGGAGCGATATTTAGTTTTGTTTTGTTTGTGTGTTTGCTGTTCTTTAAGTGGGGAGTATTTAAAAAAAAATGTCATAAAGAGGAAAAAAGAATAATTGTGAATGTAGAGACTTTGACATTGTGTGGGAAAGGGAAGTGCCAGAGATGATTCCCCCGTAAAGGAATAAAGGCAGAACAAGAGGGACAAAAATCTTACCTATTGAACTTTAGCCAAAGCTTAATGAATGTTAAGTTAGTAAATATTCTGTGGAGACGAGGCTACTTTTTTATTTGATTGAGAATTGAGTGAAATTAATTTTCGTCCTCTCTTCTCTCGCTCTCTCTGTCTCTGTCTCTCTCTCTCTATCTGTCTTTACCTTGCTCTCAGCGGGAGATGGCGTGCCAGTCCAGAAGGATGGGGAGCAGGTAAGTCTTCAGCAGTCTCTCTGGCTCATTCTTCTTAACTTCCTCTGTCAGTGGACTGTTGCCACTCCACCCGAGGAACCAACATGACTGCTGATTTAAAAAACAGTTTCACAGGCAGCTACACGATGAGCTGCAGCTCACCACACTAGCTCTCTGTAACTCAGGGTTCCAGTGCTTCTGCTATGGTAGATTAGTAAAGTAGCGCACACATTATGTCAGTGTCAGTTGCTTAACTTCCACTACACCTCCCCACCCATTAGATGGGGATGGCGTAGCTGGAAAACAATCGCTGGTTTGGTTGGCTAATTCCTGTTGCTATGGCGTCTGTTGCTTGTCCATCTAACAAAGTCACTGCTTAGTTCTGGTTCAATGCAAAACAGCAGTGCCATCCCTCTCTCATTTGCCAATTTCTTACACACCATTACTATCTGCTTTTACCTATCCTCTCCTCTCCTGTTGCTTTACAGATACTGTGCTCTAAAACTGATCCCTCTGAGACAGGGCACAGGAGAGGGGACCATTAAATGCACTGTGGACTGATTCCATAATTTATTTATGCATATTGCCCCAGAATGCCCCTCAGTCCTATAGAGAGCAAAAAAAACACCACACACGCACACACACACACACCACGCGCACGCACACGCACGCACGCACGCACGCACGCACGCACGCACGCACGCACGCACGCACGCACGCACGACACGCACGCCCCGCACGCACACACACACACACACACACACACACACACACACACACACACACACACACCACACACACACACACACACACACACACACACACTCCCGATAGCCTTAGTCCCCTGCATTATATTATAGCAAAAGAAGGAGTGAAGAAAAGAACGGAAAGAGGCTGATGCATGCAGCTGATGAAATTGTGATCACCACCCTGGTAGTCACTCCCTCATTATGTCATTCAGCATTAAATTACTTAGTATAGTCCTTAAGTACAATTTGTATGCACTGATTGTAGGGAGGGAAGGAATGGAAGCAGGAAGGCCAAAGCCAATGTTTAAACTCAAATAGTTTGACATGTTGTGAAATAGCATTATTCACTTTCTCACAGAGAATTAAATAAGAAGATTGATACCACTCTCATGTCTGTACAGTACACATGAAACTACAGTGAGCAGTTAACTTAGCTTAGAACGAAGACAGCTAGCCTGGCTTTGTCCAAAGACAACATTATCTACCTAATAGCACCTCTAACGCTTACTAATTAACACACTATATCTTTTTTTTGTATCTGTACAAAAACTGAAAAAAACGTGCTTTTTATAGGGTTTTTATCCCAGACTTTTTCTTGGCAGTGTGCAGACACTTCCTGGAGTCTTTTCTGCTTGCCTAGAAAGTGGTGTGCATGTTGCTTTCTGCTCATCCAGCTTCAGGTACACCGTACTAACATGAGAGTGCTGTCATCCTCCCAAGATGTCATATTATTTCTTTGAGTAAAGTAACACAGCTAGGAAAATAATTAACTCAATTCTAAGAAAAATAAAATTGGAGGGGATAAGGGCTATGTGTGATAGCCTACATGTGAGATGTCGGGGACCAGTTTATTTACTCATTTATTTCTGCTTATCCTCAAAATGTCTGTGCAGAGCGACAGGACGGTGGAAACATTTCGGCAAAGCCATTAACTCACTAGTGTCCCAGGTCTAGTTAGTTTTGGATAGAGAAGAATGCTTTGGCAGCTTTGTCCCCAGCATCTACCCTCACACACACCACACACACACACACACACACACACACACACACACACACACACACACACACACACACACACACCACACACACACACACACACACACACACACACACACACACACACACACACTCCCGATAGCCTCAGTCCCCTGTCTTTCAGCATCATCAGATACCATTCAACACAGCACTGACATCTCTCTCACTCACACACACCGCTTGCTTTTTACATGTTTTTGGCAGCACATGTAACCAGAGAGGAGACTCATTCATCCGTAGCATATTCACTCTGCTATACATAACTAAGCAAAGATACTGATCCCTGTTTAATTCCCTCCCTTCTCCCTGTCATTCCGGTCCTTGACTCTTGCCTTCCTTGTCCCTGGAAAATCCTGTCTGTCTATCTACCTCCCTTCTTCCCTTCTCCCTTCTCTTAATTTCTCTTCCTCTGCATGTCCAATGTGCAATCCCCCCCTGTCCCTCCTTTCTTTGTTTTCTCCCATTTCACCTCCCGTGCACGTCAATGTTCTCTCTCTCCTTTCACTCTCTATACTCTTTCCCCCTTCTTCTTTACCTCTCCTCCTCCTATGTCTCCTACTTCTATTTCTCTTCCTCAGCATGGACGTTCAGAATTTTCATGGGAAGGAATCAATGTAAGTGTTGTGACCCCATTCCTTTGGCCTACTACTTTTCTTCCACTATCTATTTGTTTCTTTCACCTGTTTTACTTTAACTCACCCTACAGCCATGAGCTCTTTCCCCCTCACCCCCCCCCCCCCCTTCACCTTGGCCTTACAGTTGATCTCTTGCAGGTTATCGTAGTGGTGCACAGTAGTGAGCACAGTCAGAATGGCTTACTGGTGCAGCATAAAAGAGTACACAGTTAACTTGGAGTCAGGTTTTGGGTAATACAGATTTTATCTTTTGTATTAACCCAGCATTTCCATCACTTCTCTCCACTCACCCCTCTCGAACACACATTCAATGTCTTTGGGCACCCTGTCACACTTCCCATACTATCCTTTTCTCCACGCTTTTCCCCCTTCCTCCATCCCTCTCTCTTCTCTCCCTCTAGCTGTCTATGGAAGACACCACGTCAATTCTGCCAAAGCTCAAGAGGAACTCAAATGCTTACGGCATCGGGGCTCTGGCTAACGCTTCTCTGTCAGGTGTGTCAGGTGTGTGTCTGTGCTGTAACTGGTAAACCGACCCCATGTTGGCTCGGCCCTCAGTGGGCGCTGGAGTCGAGTCGACATGGTACCCGAAATGGGTTTCCCTGTATCACTTCCTCTCCACACTGTCATAACACACGTCAATGGCTTCTGCTGAGTCATTGATGGAATGAATTCAGCCTGAAAAACACACACACACACACACACACACACACACACACACACACACACACACACACACAAACACACAGCGTGCATCATCATATAGCTTGTTGCTCTAAGAAAAGGTGAGTAGTGAGTGGGAAGTGTAGTTTTTTATGTTAAGTGGTTGTGAAACTGTTTTGTCCTGAACAAGTATCAGTATGGATGTTTTGAACCGTGTAAAGTGCTGTGTGAAACAGAGTTCAGTGCAGTCCAGTGCAGTGATTTTGGTTTAACCCAGCTTTTGTGTGAAGTGCAGTTTATGTGAGTGCAGTGAAATGTCTTACAGTAAGTGCAGTGCAGCTGCTGCACTATGTGGTGTGGTACAGATTTGCCCTGTAATTTATTCCTTTAATTTATTCATAAATCTCATCTCCATGCGCCACCATCAGAGTTAATCCAACAACCAGTGATTTACAGTACGTGTCATCATGTGTTGGTCACATTAAATATCGAGCACAGCCATTGTGCAGATAGCAGCGTGGTAGCAGTAAATTTATTTCTTCTTTAAAAGATGTCTGTTCTGCAGTGTTTGTATAAGTCCAGTTCTAAGACTGACAGTGAGGAGAAAGAGAGCAAGTTTCTGCTTACCCAGCGCAGCTTAGCAGAGGTGTAAAGCTATCATGTCAACAAGCCAACCTCTCATTACTCATGCCACACAGCCACCTCACCCCAATTAGCTTATTCCATCCCATGATGCACCGTTGTCAAACAAGACACATCCATTCCCTCCTCTCCTTCTTGTAGCCCATACGGGCGATGGCTTAGTGTCATTAAACACATGAACATCACCTCCGCAACCATTTAGCTATTCTTGTAATCCATGTTCATGACGACAGAAATTAAACACATATAAATAGTAGGATTGGACTGAACATGTGTTTCTAAACTGGTTTATTTGCTTTGTTGAAGCTGCCAATATATATATATATATATATATATATATATATATATATATATATATATATATAATATATATATTATTAATTGACCATTTTGGTATATACATAAAATATACATAAAATGCGACAAAACTATAATCATATATATCATATACTTTACCCACTTCTGGTCAGCTTATATGGTAATTATTAATCACACAGTAAAGATGTAATTGATTGAACAGCATCATATTTGAGGAGAACAACACTGACTGTCCAATTATATCCTCCCACACCAGTTTAGTCCAACCCTACTGGATATCCATAGTTTCATAAGCCATAACCGCATCCATGACCAAACAACAATTACACACTTGATGATAACATGTCTATCTTATGTATGTCTCTCTCCTCTTTCTTTCTGTTTGTCCATCCATCTACCACTTTATCTCCAAACAACAAAACTTCTACTTTACTTTCTTCTCTATCTACCCACAACTGCTGTATCCCTCAACTCCTCTCATCACCCCTGCATCAACCTCTCATCTGTTACTTCTAATTTCTTTCACTTCTTCACTTTCTTTTCACTCACTTGCAATTCTCATCCTCCCTTCATCTGCTCCCTCCATTGTTTCATGTCTTCTCCACCACCAGGTGTCAGTCGCACTATGAAGGAGAGAGTGACCAAGCCCACAGCCATGGCCCAGGGTCGTGTTGCTCACATGATTGAATGGCAAAACTGGGGCATGAGTACGGTGGGTCCCGGGGGCGTCCCCCTGCCCCGCATCACTACCCAGGAGCGGGAAAAGGAGCGGCGGCTGGAGAGCGACGCCTACAGTGACCTTAGTGACGGAGAGAAGGAGGCTCGATTCACTGCAGGTTGGAAACACACACACACACACACACACACACACACACAAGAACAGGCGCTCAACAGAGCCTGTTTTATCATCAGCAGAATGATTTGCTCTTCACCTCACTTTGTGGGATTTAGCCAGTTATTCAGCTAATGAAATATAATGCAGGTCCTCACAATGATCCTGGCTTGTCTTCAGGTATCCTGCAGCAGTTTGCGATCTCAGAGGCTACACTCATGGCCTGGGGATCGATGGATGGAGATAGCCGGTCGGGCTCAAACCAAGGCAGTGTGGCTCATCTGAGCGAGATCAACCAGGAAAGCATCACCAGTCGAGGTAAATGATCACACAGAACTACAAATATGACTGCAGATACATTTTCAAAGTAGCCTATGTTGCAGAGTAATCTCTGTGTGTGTAAGCTAAATCGTGTTTTATGACGGATTGACAACATACTATAAGAAAGTTATCATACAGCATTTGAGGAGGAAATATTAAGATCTGTTACTTAAGTAATTGTAAAAAAAAAAAAAAACAGTGGTGGAGCAGTGTTATTAGCAAAATATACTCAAAGTTCAAAATGTGCAGCAGGAAAAAAAACTATCAATGTAATTATACTAATATTGCTGCTTAAGTACTGTGCATGCAGGATTTAATGTTGTAGCTGGTTAGGTAATTGAATCCAGGCAGCATTAAAACAGCTGTGTCAAATAAAAGTGTTTGTATAGTTGCAGAAAAGCAACTTGCAGTATAGCATGTGTCATGTTGCTCTCTCTCCAGGCTGGAGAGGAAGCTCATTATTAATTTCACATTTTCCAACATGGAATGTTGGAAGGTAAAACCAAGACACAGCATCTGTATAATGATTTTGTTATTCATCTAGGAGAGCTTCTGCCATTGTCACACATAT
The DNA here is from genome assembly GCF_008692095.1 of Etheostoma spectabile. Classification (NCBI taxonomy): domain Eukaryota; kingdom Metazoa; phylum Chordata; class Actinopteri; order Perciformes; family Percidae; genus Etheostoma; species Etheostoma spectabile. The sequence continues at coordinate 11,170,857 of NC_045738.1, read as the reverse complement.
TCAACCAATATGGAGATTTTTTTTCTGCAGTGAGTTTTTTAAATTTAAGTTCCGGACAAACCTCCTTATTCTGACCAGCCAGATCAAACCGAAACGGATTTGGTCTGCTGGGCTTCCAACTCTTCTTAATTGTATGATAACAACTGAAACCAGATTACCCAAAACACAATTAAAAGGTTAATTTGCTGGTAATTTGAGGCGGGGTAATTTAGCAACTTAAAATGAAATAAAATCCTGATGTTTTACCAGTGTTCGGGATTCAGTTCTTGCAAGTTCCCAGTTAAAACCAAACAATCAGCAGCAGGATTTCCCTGGTTTTATATATTGATATATATTATAAAGTTCCTCTTATCAGGTTGATTCAATCTGTTAAAATTTGACCAAAACTCTATCATAACATCTTCCTGTTACCAACACTTGTATCATTACCTCTAATTTCCCCCTCCCATTTTTTCCAGATCAGATATTGCACCACTCCTCAGCAGAGGTGTGGCCTCACACATATGTCTCCCAGGGCCACTACTGCCTCTCCTCCTCTGATGCCTGGGAGCCAATCAGCAACGATCCCTCTGGCGTGGCGTCTCCCCCTGCTGGCTCCTACGTTATGGGGACTGATGGGTATGACGGGCAGGCAGCGGCTCACTTTCTGTCGCAGCAACAGCAGCAGCAGTACACTCTCCAGCAGCAGAATCAACTACAACAGCTGCAGCAGATCCATCAGATCCAGCATTACCAGCAACAGCAGCTTCTGCAGTATCAGCAACAACAGGTGGAGTCTCACTTCTGTGGGTGTGACACAGAGGTGTAGCCCCTGTGAGAGAGAGATATATTTAGTATGGGAGCTAGTTTACTGTTGCATGTCCAAGTCACTCTAGTTTTTTTTTAAACAACTAGATGGACGTAGAAATCAGTCACATCATTGGTTTTCATGTTGAGTCAAGTTTACTCTTGACCTTGGGAATAATAGTTTGACAAAATTATCTTTTTTTAGTTTTTCATTATTTTCATTAAGTCTTGATTTTCACCCAATTACTTTGATAATTTGGCTGATAAAACACTTTATTTTATAGTTCCATAGTTTCTTGTAATTTCCTAGAAAGAAACTGACATTACTCAAAACTAGTAATACGATTCCTAGAAAAGATAATGTCATTTGATAATAATTATAGGGAATGTTTGTCACCAATTAAACATATGCAGTATAGAGGGAATTAATATTGAATTTGGTTTAAATGGAACATTGCTTTCCATGAATTGATTTACAGAGTAAATTATTCTGTACATCATAATATCAGCACAACTATTTAAAAACATTAGTTCAGGCTTCAAATTTTAAGTTGGAGCCAAAATTAAATGATAAGCCTAAATGTCAGTGCACAAAGAAAAGCAGTGTTGATCACCAGCACAGTCAGACAGACGTATACTGTAAACAGTTTGCTGTATTGCCTTCTTCTTGGCTGCGTCTTTGTGTATTTTGTCAAGCTGATTGATGCTGTGTCACGTCTGACTTGACAGTTTGTCATGGAGAGACTCAGATCACAGCTCTGCCTCTAACGCTTCCTCATCCCCCTGTTTCTAGTCGCTGGAGCAAAGGTTGCACAGTGCCAACCACTCTTTGCAAGCGACGCCCAACAGCACCATCCACAGCCTGGTCCATCCCGTTCACCCACCATTGGTCGATCTGTGGAACACGGGGCAGATGGAGGCCTATCAGACAGACGCTGGAAGCTACATGGGTGTGGCGGCAATGGTGGAGCCCAGCCTCTGTGTTCCTTCTGGAGATGACATGGGAACAGAACACTCCCCACTACTGGAGCAGCAGGAGGAGGAGGAGGAGGAGGAGGTCGTCAAGGTAAGGTGAACGTAGGGTTTGATTACATAAAATTACCTACTCAGCAACTAATTAAAAGGGGCACTTCACTTATCTACTCAGCATGTTAAAGGTCCCATGACATGGTGCTTTTTGGATACTTTTATATAGGCCTTAGTGGTCCACTAATACTGTATCTGAAGTCTCTTTCCCAAAATTCAGCCTTGGTGTAGAATTACAGCCACTAGAGCCAGTCCCACAATGAGTTTTCCTTAGGATGTGCCATTTCTGAGTCTGTAGCTTTTGAGGAAGGGGCAGGGGGGCGGAAGGTGGCGGCTGGGGGTGTGGCCTTGACCAACTGCCATTTTGCTCTTTTGAAAGCCGTGATGTCTCTCTCTCATGGCAGGGCCAAATTCTCTGGGTGGGCAAAGCAGAGAAAGGGGAGGTAACCTTGCGCCTTATGACCTCATAAGGGGTTAGATTCCAGATCGGCCCATCTGAGCTTTCATTTTCTCAAAGGCAGAGCAGGATACCCAGGGCTCAGTTTGCACCTATTGCCATTTCTAGCAACTGGGGGACCATAGACAGGCTGGGCAACTCATATTAATGTTAGAAAACCTCATAAAGTGAAATTTTCATGCCATGGGACCTTTAAAACACTTGGACAGATGATGTATTTTGTGGCTCTGGAGGAAGTTTTCCAAAGTACAGAACAAAATATCTCTGGTGATGTTAACAGAAAGCCTGTGTTACAAACAAGGGGTGCAGGGAGGGTCTAATGAAACATAATTATGATATGCATTATGGGTATTGTAGGATCCAGAGGTTTTGGAGCTTGATCAAGATATCTCAGGCCTCTGTTGCCACAATTGTAATCTCTTCAAGCAGATATGTGCATATGAATGCAGAATCTGTAGGCAATGGGACAACATTTTGGTATTTTGAGTACTATTGATCAATCACATTTGAGTGGGTTTGGTTTGGTTGCATACAGGTAAACAGGCCATGTGGAAAGCAAAAAAGGCGGAACACATTGGCTACAATGCAATTTTGGAACCCATCGGCTATTTTCTGACAATGATTTCACTTTTTTTTAGCTTTAAAAAAAAATCTGCATTCATATGCAGATGTCAGTTTAAAGAGATAAAGCCTTTATGCCGAGCCTATGCCGTAGCCTTAGGTAAGTGGCCTACGCTGTTGTGAGGATTTATACTTTTGCGCTGGTGTGTCTGCACCCATCTAGCGTATCTCTTTAAGGGAATAACAGAGTTGGTGTGTGTGGGTAGTGTGTGGTTAAACAAGAGAGTTATGGGGAGCAAGAAACGACTCCTGCGGTGGAGACGGAGAAACAAAGGGTTTTCCCTGTGCTTTCTGACCACTGTCAAAAAGCTGTTGCAAAAAAGTTAACCCTCTCTTCTATTTCATGTTGTTCACAGAGAAGGAGAAGCCAGAAATGAGTAGGAGGAAATGTTCTACAAAGCCATGACCAAGTGGACCAATCACAGTTGTTGTGAAGTTATATTTCTGGGGAGATGCATGTCAGGCTATGGCAAAGGGTTTGGCTGAGGTTTCGTATATACGTGTACCAAAATGCGTACCTACGGCGTTGAATCAATGCAGAACTATAAATCAGGCTCTTGCCTAAAGGTCATCTGGAGCTAAAACAACAGAAAATATCAATGTTTGTCTATTGGTTTTCTTTTTTCTTGTGAGTCCCCCAACTTTATGGAAATGCATCAAACTTTTCATCAGCTGACTCAGACATCTTGGAAGCTGAAGCTTCCTGCACGCACCAACAAGGAACAGTTTGTGACTATGATTTAACAAACCAACAACAATGGTCACTAATCAAATATCCATTATGGTCAACTAAATATCAACTGCGATGGATTAACCATTTGAAGCAAATCTGGGAAGTCTTTTCCAGTTGATCCTCACACTCTGCTGGTTGTCTGAAAGATGGGAAATCAGTCTACAAACCTTTGGAAGGCAGTTGCCAACACTCTTGTTTTTTGGTTACCTGTTTTTTTTGGGCTTTGACAGAGGGGGGGTAAGCCAGGGAGCGAATACTTTCTGTTGACCGCCGCACTAACGCACTATATCTAGACAAAGTAATTATACATTTGATAACAGCAGTATTAGTTGTATTTTACGTGTGGAGGAATAAATCATTGCAACACAATGTTGCGCGTGTCACATTGTTTTTATGTATCTCTGTGTTTAGTCCCTTGCTGCAGCACTTTGATGGACTGCTTACAGACGCAAGATGGACCCTTACTTATACTTTGCGGTTTAATTAATAATGTTAACTGAACTTTCTGTGTGTCTTGTCTGTCAGGAGGAAGAGATAACAATGTGCATGGAGCCAGAGTTGGCCTCGTTGACTCCGCCCACGCAACAAGGGGATGCCTCTGGTGGCAGTAGTCCGGGGCAACCGCCGGCAGAGCCAATCACAGAGCGGAAGTCCTCCGATGTCACCTCCAGCCTCATTCAGAGGCTAGAGAAGGAAGAGGAAGAAGGGCAGGGGCCAGCTGCTTCCATGGCAAACAACTGAGTACCTGGCTTGTCAAGAGACAATTATAAACTGACCTGGGAGTCAGCAAGGAATGAGCGTAATAATACAATATATATCCATTAATCTGTTCCTTTTCAGGTATCAAAAACAACTTTTTGGTTGCGAGATGAATTCTTCAGAATGGTAAAAAACTGATTTGGAGATGGACTCAAATGAGACAAAAGCTGATGCAACAAAGGACACCTATTTCTTTGTAAGCCTTACATCCCAAAGGTAATTGAAGAGAGGAGGGTGGAGAAACTGAAGAGGAGGAGGCTAAAAAGGAGGAGGAGCACTAACTGAATGAGACATTTTCATCAGGATAATGAAACCACGTTGAGATGAAGAGGAAGGGAAAGAAAACATGCATGCTTTTATGAAGACAAACAATTCGACCCTGTCATCGTCGTATAATAATAATAATAATAATGATGAAGAATCTACCATAATAACACATTATAATAAGAATAATTTTGTAACAAAGCAAAAAAAAACAACAACAAATCTATGTATAAGTGTATGATAAGATATAATAGTTTTCCTATGGGAGAACTAATCTGTTTACAGCTGTTACTCAACATATTAGTGTTTAATCTAATTCATTTCCCTGTTGCATCCAACACATTGTACACACGTGTAATTAAAATTAGGTTCAGAAAATGTCAGCATTTCAGTGAAATGCAGATTATCCTTCTAAAATAAATTCTTCTATGATGTTGTGGCACCAGGATGCCCGAGGCACAACCCAGGGACAGGCCTGTCCTGCTGACTGCACTCATTAAACTGCACAGATAAGGATTGTACTGTAAGATAGTGGGCTTCCTACGGTCTCTCTGTATGCATGTTTCTTCAGAGCACTATGGAGTACTTGTACTATAGAGCACTGTATAGACTTTGCACTGATCCATAGTATCCCAGGTGGGGCCACAGTGGGCCCGCAGTGAGTTTCATTAGAGAGAAATAAAGACAGAGCAGTATAAGCAAATCTCTTTTGCACTGATGCAATCCAACAGATCAGAGGTTGCCTTTGGACTGTTGACGGTAGCCAGTTCCGACTCTGACAACCAAAACCGAGCCACTTGACAACACAAACCCTCAGCTGCTTTTCTTTTTTCTCCATAGACCTAGTCACTACAAAACGAGGATGCTAACTACTATTTGAATGTACTGGAAGACAGACAGCAGTACATAAGTACATTTTATTTGTTATGTCTCCTCATGGTCCACATGGGAAAGAGTCAAATGCTTTCTTAAGAAACAAAGATAAGTCTTTCAACATGTGGGAGGGAGCTGTTGAAAATGGATTCACTCCTGGCTCCACCCCACCCCCCCCCCAACACGCTTCCACACACACACGCTTCCACACACACACACACACACCACACACACCACACACACACACACACACACACACACACACACACACACACACACACACACAATCTAATTGTAACCAGCAACAGGCAGACAAAACACTGGCATCCCAACAGACCAGTGTCCGCTCTGTCGTATCGATGTAAATAGTCTAAGTATATAAAAATTGCCTCTCACTTACAGTCAGAACTGTTCTAGTACAGTATGATTTCTTTATTTTTTTACACCTCTCAGTCCCACTTTATTTCGGGATTGTGCTCAAGCTTACAATTTAGGCGTGAATTTAGTTTTAAAATGAAACCGAGGAATGTTTGTCTTGAGCAATCATTTAAACTTGAGTGTTTTATCCGGTGAATTCATCAGTCAGGGAATCAAAGACGAGCAGTAGTACTAGTTTTTCTCTGATGGGGAGTACTTTCTCTTCTGACTTTGATGATTGTGTGAGAAACTTTTAAGATAAACAAAAGAAACATTCGGTTTATTGACTTGAATGAATTTATTTATTGATTGATTGCTTCTTTATGCAATGTTGGGGACAATGTTTATTTTTCTACTGACTTGTTAAACCCCTTCCAGTAGAAGTTAGAATAGTTGTCATGGTTGTAAAGCCATCTTGTTTTGGTCTGGTTTTGAGCACTTTGCACCAAGAAAAACAAACATGCTTAAAAGATTAGAGATGGATAGTTTGGCAGCTCTCAATTCTAAATAAATCTATCATCATTTTTGTTTCACTACAAGAATCCCTGTTTAGTAACTCATGAAAACGAGGGCTCAAAACTGCAAACAGAATGTCTTTACACAGTGGCACATATTCATTTATTTATTGAACAATTACTTGGTGGGGAGGAGTGATGTGACATCTTGCACGGAGTCTATCATTTCATGTAGGTACCAACCCTTGTGGGAGCAGTATCTTTTTTTATGAGTCAATTTTAAAGACATCATGTGGTGGAAAGACTACCGCTTTAGATTTGTTGATGGTATAAACTGCAAAGCTAATTTGGGTTTGACTATTTGCTAAAAAAAAAAAATAGAGAAAGATATTAGTTTGTTTGAAATGGACTTGATAAAAAGACACTGCTTCTTGGGTTATTTTTTGCTTTTTTTTTGTTTGTTTATCAAAATCTCAATGAATGAATAAACTAACAAGAAGCCAAATATATTATGTAGATGTTAAGGTTTACTGATCACATCTTTGTTAACTGACTGGTTTGCAATTGAGTTCCTCTTTTTGTATAATTCTACTGCCATCTTCAAAGAGTTACAGTAACTTTTCTGCAGGCATGACGCTCAAAATCTGCTTCTGATTCTCTGCCTTTCTCCTTCTCTCTCTTTGTATCTGTTCTGTATATTTGTGTCTGTCTGTATGTCTGTCTGTCAGTGTACAGTAAGTTGTCTTTTTGGAAGAATCACTGCCTGGAAAAAAAGAAATAATTTCACATCAACCAAAGGGGATTTGAGGCAATCAGACATGTAACTTAGACATGATTTGGAAATGTGTGGCAAAAAAGTAACCGCTGTAAAACAACGCTGTTAAAAAATTGGATTGCTTCTGTAAAAGTCTGTATAGAATTGGATTTATTTGTCTAAAATGAGGCAGTTTGACTTGTGATACCAGTGTGTACACTCACACCTATGCATGCTTGTTGGACGGTTGTCACATGATGGTTCTTCCGCGTGGTCCCCCCCTCTCTCTCCTCTTCTGTCAACAACTCTGTTTCTTCCTGTTTTTCTTCCTTTTTCCTGCACGACAGAACCTCTTACACCCTCTCGAGCTCCTCTACCTGTCTCCTCTTCTTTTCCACTGGTGGAGAAAGAGCAAATAAACAAACCAACAAACAATGGCATTTTGTGTGCTTATGTGTGGGTATCTTTTTCAGGGTGTAAATAATTAGATTCTCACATGTTCACCACTTTCTCTCTCGAGCCTAACACATGTTTTGCGACAGCCGGTGTCTCTGGCCAGCTTGTTGGTGCTAGTCATACAAACAGCAATCACCAAGGAACTGGCAGCAATGCAATCCAGCCTGTCGTGCCTTTCTAAACACATTCCTTTCCAGTTATTATCAGGGATTTTATGCCAGGAGAATACTAATGAAAATCTTTCAGAGACAAGCCTCCTCTGTAGGGACTAGCTGCTAATTTGTTCAAACTCGCATAAAAATCAGAGACTGAAATGCACTCTTGACCTGCATAACACTTTACATGGTCAGAGATGTTCTGTTTTCAAGCCTAATGCTGGAACACTGATAAGTATTTTTTCCAACAGTCCAATGTGTAAATATCTCAAAAACAAGAGTGAGGTTTCACTTTTTCGCGAAAAGATCCTGTGTTTTTGGGGCCTGCTCATTGCATTGCCAGACTGGCTCCGTTCAAATGAATGAAGCGGCAGTGTTCTCGGTCTGTCTGAATGTAGCTAGTTGCAAAACTCACATTCCCATCAGCCTCAGCTGGATGTTGTGTTTAGTGCTACTTAGCAAAGGTTAGCATGCTAATAACGTAAACTTTATTTAAACCTGCAAGTTACTAGCATGTTAGCATGCTGCCTTTAGCATTTAGCTCAAATCGTTAACGTAGTCTTTTCTACTAATTGTAATTTTTATTGTTGTAGATAACTAAAATAAGCTAGTAGACAATTTTAATATTTATTAATTATTTTAAATTACAGACTTGTAATAATGATTTGAATATTAACCATACAGAAAATATTTGATACAGCAAGTTATAATTTAAAAATTGACTTTAATCAATAAACTTTAAATGTATAATCTCTTTGATCTATAGCTCAAGTTAATGTCTTTAAGTCTTCATCAATATATTATTTCATTAGTATACAACTCATTGCTTTCAATTCTTCTTTCCATCAAAGGTACCTAATGAAATTAAGACACCGATATATGATGTACAGCTACATTCAACATTTCCGAGATATGGATATTGAACTTGTGATATGTGGGACGGAACATGTCTGTCCATCGGCAGTTCAAAAGACACAGGAAGGCACCTGAGATTTTGAGAGTGAAAAAGGGAGACTGTCATAAAGAGTAGAAAAAGGAATCCTGTACTACAAGTTTCAGGAGCTTTGTGTGCACTAGCTTGTCCTGCTCGCTGAGAGCTGAATGTCTGCGGGGACTGCTGGTAGGACCGACTCCTCCACCCAGACAGTAGCTCTGTCTCTGGGCAAAAGGAGTATAATCAGAGAAGGTTAAAAGTTTTTTCTCTTAAACCCAGTCTATATGGGCTCATCTGACTCCTCACTCTCCCCATCCTCCTGCAGGGAGGATAATGTGAGGACAGGGCTGTTGGGTGACCCAGGGAAGGCATGAGGGGAGGGTGAGGTAGGGGAGGAAGTAGAGGGGGACGCCGGCTCCTGAGAAGCACCGTCAGCGCCTCTTGTGGGGGCAGAGCTGCTATTGGTGCTCCTCATGCCGCCGGGAGAGGAGGGAGCCGAGTCACACCCGGGAGCTCCCTTGGACTCCATCACCAGTTCCTCCTCCCTCCTGCTCCCCTCCCCCCACAGGTCTCTGTCCCGAGTAGGGGAGGAAGGGGTGGATGAGGGAGGTTGGTGCTTCTTGGTTTTCCTGCTGGCATCTCTGAAGCTGGCTAGAGGGGGACGAAGCCTCACCCCGCTGCGAGTTGAGCCCTCTATAGCTTTCTGTAACTGTTAAAAGAGAAACACATAAAGCAAAGAAACGTGTGTTAAAGTTTAGGCCGGCTGGAGGAATAATGAATCAGAGCGTAACGCATTATGCACCGTGTGCTGTGACAGAACAACTGCCCACAACATGAGATCATCACAGCTTGCTGTCATGCCGCATTGCAGGATCAAACCAAGAGGGGTGAATAAACATTCAGATAAAGAAAAAAATGGAGAAGATTGATTGTGATTTTACCTCTTTCAGTGCCACAACACCCACCAGCTTTCCAATACTGGTGACATAGGCATGACTGAGACCCAGCAGAGAGAACAGAGTGTGGGTCTGAGTAATGAGAGAGAGGAGGACATGATTCAGTCAGTGTGAAATGTATTGTAGTGTGACAGTGTTCTGCTTGCATGGCTGCACTGTTCCTAGTAAACAATGTGTCCCGCAAGTAAAAGAGGGAATATTTGCTGCATAGCATGAGTCACAGAAGAAAATACACAATTCAGGATTCACAGCTTTATGCTTATATGGGTATGAACAAAAAATACCTTAGGAGTACTCCAGCAATTTAGTTTTGCATTCTATAAGTTGGGGGGGGACAGAATTTTAAAACATTGGGAAATTTCATGCAGCAGAGGCTGAGACATCCTAACATTTATGTCCAGTATGGATCAATTTCCAAGATTACTGGATCCTACATTTTCCATAATGCAAATTTTTCATTAAGAGCCTCCTTGCCTAAGTTTTTTTAAACCCCAGTTTGATATTTTGGTAACACTTTACAATAAGGTACACACAAAAAATAGGTAGTTAATGATTAGTTACTGTTTTTAAAACAGTAACAAATGGTTAGTTACTGTTTTTCAGATGGTAGTTCCAGTTTTTCAGAAGGGTAGTTAGTTTCTAAAACTCACAGAGTAGATTTTACACCTCATGCTTGTTTAAACTGACTTGAGTAGTTCCCAAAATGTCAAACTATTCCTTTACAATCTTCTGCTTGGAAATATAAAATGGTAACTGTCCATGACTTGTAATTGCTTAATCAGTGTCTGTACATGAGCTTTGCATGCAATGACACGTCACCCAGGTGTTGCCGTGGTCACCTTGTGCAGAGAAGTCCTTTCCACCAGCTGAAACGGGGATGGGTCTATTCGTATCTGCTCCATATCGACTGGTTTATCCAGCTCTTCCTCTTCCCAGGCTTTGATCTACATTAGTCAATCACAAGGCAGAAAGATGGACTTAGAGTATACAGAGTTTCTTATCAATTAAGATGGTTTGATTATTTCCTTTTTGGCTGTGAGGATGGTGAATCGATAAGGTACAGTACCTCCTCGGGGGACATGGTGTCCGTCAGCGTAGGGGGCGTGGTCTCCTGAGGAGAGAGGGGGAAAGAAAGAGCGAGGGACAGATGGATGGGCAGTCACTTTAAAAAGCTACACTGATGATGATAAGATGACCCCTGGTGGTTTTATGGCATCAGCCACTGCAAAACATGTCAAATCCTTTATGCATGCACCATGTCTTTTCATTATGTTAGTGAGGTTGGCTCGAGCTGCCATGTTGGATTGATGCCCCTATCTGAGCTGTCGCTGCCAACTGGACAGCAGATTAGTGATGCGCTGCTCTTATGAGCTTTAGGCGGAAAACATGACAAGTATCTGAGGTTGAGCTTACCTGAATTTCAGTCACCGACAAGGATGTGGAGGAAAAGAGTCTCTGAAGGGCCACCCTGACAGATGGCAGATTGCGCTTGTCTGAGGATATGGTATGGCAACACAAGTATGAGGAGAGAGGACGCTACATTTGATAGCTTTATGTGCAGTGCAAATGCCATGTTACCTGAGCCTGTGTGGTTGGTGGAGGGCTCCGAAGGTTTGGGGGCTGGGATGGGCCCGTTACATTCTTCCTGTACTGGAGCAGTCTGCGGGCATAACATGGTTGATAATGGGATTAATCTTTTTAAAGCTTCTTGAATGTTAATTTATGGTTTGTTTTTCCCACCTTGTCTGCGCTCTCCTCTCCGTGCTCCTCATCTACAAAGGTGAAGGACTCCCAGCTGACTTTAGAGCCCTGGCCGGGTGAGCTCTCACCTCTTTCAAAGACTCGCCTATCTGGTGAGAGCCACCAGTCAAAAATGGCTTGAAGCTCCGTCCTCTCGATGGATCCCAGAAGAATCATGGATTCTGCAGAGTGTTAAAAGTGTTAAAGTTCTCATATTGTGCACATTTTAGGTCCATAGTTGTATTTGTTATATCAGAATAGGTTTACATGGTTTAATAAAAAAACACCATAGATTTGTTGTACTACACATTGCTGCAGCTCCTCTTTTCACCCTGTGCTGAGCTCTCTGTTTTAGCTGCCGAGTGAGGCATCTCACTTCTATTCCATCTTTGTTGGGAGTCGCATATGCACAATGGCTAGGTAAAGACTGCTAGCTGGTCAGAAGCAGATTATGAGGGTGTGCCACGCTAGCAGCTAGGAGAGCATTATGACGTGTGTTACAAAGTGAAGAGCGTTCATCATGGAGGTAAAGGTGGGACTACAATAGAGCTGTTTGGAGCAGTTTGTGAACAGTGTTTTCTGTTGGAGATGGTAAGTCCCTTTGGTGTGGACTTTGGGCTTTCTCACTTTGTAAACCTATAATGTACTGTAGGCTACACAAAAAAGGTATATAACGTAATAAAGGAAATGGAAAAAGCCCAAAAGCATAATATGAGCACTTTAAATAAATAGTTATACATTTTGCTTTCTTTCTGGGAGTTAGATGAGAAGATCAATACCACTATTATGTCTGTAAGCTATGGTTTTACAATTTTTCAATATTTGTGGGACTATTTTTACTTGATTATGAGAAGTGATTTTATGGAGTCCCTGAAGTGTTAAATAGTGAGCTTTAGCAATGCTGGTAAACAAAATGTTACTCTTTATGCTAAACTAGGCTAACCTTCTCCTGGCTGTAGCTTCACATTTAGCGGACAGACAAGAGAGTGGAATCTATTTCCCATAATGTTGAATGATTCCTTTAATACTTAGCATCTATAGCACAAGATAGAAGCATTCAGGCCCAATTTGATGACGTAAGTCACCCTACCTTTAGAGTCGACCAGGGGGATGGTTTTCAGACTGGTTGTCTCTAGCAGATGGTTCAGTTCTCGGTAGGTGGATTGAGAAGACAGGAACTTCACTTTGCGCACCATGATGTCCTCCACAAAGATATTATACTTGCTAGGTATGCAGAGATACTACAATAAATACCCATTGTCTTACATTGAAAGCAACATAAACACACCAAATAAGAATTCTTCAACTTTACCTGATGTGTCCAAGGGCCAGCTCAGGCAGGTAGGGCAGCTTCTTCACCTGGATGATGGAGTCGTAGAGAGAGGGCTGCAGACCCTGGGCCACCATGTTTGCTAGGATGACCGCCACCATCATGGGCAGGATGTGAGAGATTTGACCAGTCAGCTCAAAGCAGATTACAGCCGTGGAAACCGTGTGTGTGACCGCTCCCGTCATTGCTGCCGCACCTGGTAGAAAGCAGAGGGTAGGATGTGTGAGTAAAATATAATTTTTAAAGAGAGAGTTTGACAATGTTGCAAGTCCTTGGGAGGCAGAAATCAAAGTGTTAAGTATTACAAATATCCATCTCTATCATATCCATCTATTTTCTAACCTGGTTATCCTGTGGGCACTGGAGCCTATCCCAGCACATATTGGGAAAAACGTATTATTGATCTCCAGATAAGGTGAAATCCATTCACGTTTGTGGTGAAACACACAGAGCAGGGTTATACTGAGTTGGATATAAAATTCATTCAATTTTAATTCACATGTCATGATTAGGGGTAAATTACAAAGTCACATTCAGAATTACACAATTGATTTATTAATTAATTAATATATAGAGGCCTCATTTTAAACAAAGATGCTACAGAGTCAAGTGAAAAGTGTTTCTAAGCTGAAACTCTGAACTGGAGGACCTTTAAATGAAGAAATCAATAACACACGGAAATTTATTCAAGACACTGTTTTATAAAATGTTCTCAAATCTAAGATTTCAATAAGTCTCAATGCCTAGTGAAGACCCTGATCACAGCCCCAAGGTTAGTAGACTGACCAATGACGGCGTAACCTCCGGGCAGGATGCGGTAGACTATCCCATCAAACAGGATTCCATTTGGGAAAAGAGTGGCCATGATCTCCCCAACGAGGCGGCCGAAAGCAGCTCCTTGAGGAGAGAGATAAGGCAAGCTGGTAAAAACAAATTTAACTGAAGCTCAGCAGGAGATACTACGCTCGCATTACAAAATCCTCTTACCTAATATGAACACTGGCATAAAGGCACCCGAGGGGATGGGCATTGTGGTTGAAACTGCTGACATCCAGAACTGCAACACAAAAACCGGATTAAGGTAAAATCAAGACCGGTCCCAGAGCTTTTTCATGCTATCACATGTATGTATATGTATTTATATAAACATTATATACTGTGTAGGTATACAAATATGTGTGTGTGGGTGTGTTTGTGTGTGTGTGTACACAGCAAGAAGTTAAGATACCTTCATGACGCAGAAGAGGAGGAGGATGACAAAGACGCTGACATGAGGATGAAGCCAAGCAGATGAGCGTCCCAGGCCGGGTGGAGCAGAAGATCCTGAGATTTTGGTCCAGGTGAAATTATCAAACAGGGAGTTGATGCACTCTCTGGGCATTAGCTGCCAGAAGGGACAGACACACAGAAACACAGCTTTTCAAAAATGCAGTTGTGTGCACTGCACATCACATCCTTTAGTGAGGCCGGTTGCAGGCTGACAGATTCAATGAAGGAAACCGCTCCCAAAACTGTATTGAACTGGAAAACATTTTGCCTCCACCAGGTCATCAGGCAAATGGCCATCATGACAAATGACAAAGTATATTAAACACAAAACCTATTACATCCTGTTGACGTTATGGTCGGACAAAAAATATACAACAACACGTACAGTATGACCCTTCAGATACATTGTCAAAAATCTGAATAGTTGCACAAAGAAAAAGAAAAACAACAAATCATAAAATGTTTGAATATATACTGTATACATGTACAGTATAATTAAAAAGAGGGGTACAGCTATGGAAGCAAAAACAGCTGTAAGATTCAAATCTTATGAGCAACTGAACACATAATTGTGAAATGAATCACTACTTAGTGAAGTAGTAGTCATTTCAACATATACAACTTCTTTCTAACACCACATCTCCAGATTTTGTTCGTTTTCAATATTATAGTTTTCAGCCCCAACCAACGTAGCCTGAAGTGGCATCATATGAGCTTCCTCTGGAGCCACGTAAGGTTTTATTCTGTTTTGTTTACATCTGCAGTAAACCTGTAAACAGATACTGATGTGCAAAATTAGTGGAGCTCTCCTTTAAGTTGCACATAAAATTCATGTCATTAAAGCCTTTCTTTGCTTCCTTAAACACCATAACATCTGAAGAACACAATGTAGACCCCGCTGACCTTTTTTTTCTTTCAAAAAACACCATTAATATTAATGTACATACATTAAAAAACAGAGTGTAAGAGATAGATTTAGTCTAACCTCTCCAGCCATAAACTGTCCAAATCCAGGTGGAAACGTTATTGTGGCGATGATCAGTGTCACTGCACCGGGGTAGATCAGTCGACTAGGCGTACACACAAACACAAACAAACAAGTCATTAATAGGAATGTATTCTTCGACAACAACAACAGGGCGAAATAAGTGATGCTTGTAACAGAAATAAAGGTCTCAGGATGAGTGTCTACCATCACTGATTACGGCTCTCCTGGCGCTGCTGCTCCCCCTCTCTCTAATGGTGGAGACTAATGTTCCCTGACTGTTGAGTCTCAGAGAATAAGTGAATCTCCACATTGAGTGAATAACTGGCTGAAAGGTTGTTAAGGCTTTGCTGCTGTCCTGGCCAGTGTTGGGAGACTGATGAGTTGGAGAGTGGAGCTGAGATACATTACGAGGAATTAGATTTGAATTTGAAAAAGGTTTGAGTTCATTTGAACAGTGTCTGCAACCAGAATTACTGTGGTTTAAAAGCTGAGTGTCATATTAATCTACAGCAGCAGGAAATGCATGGCCCTGTTTGTGTGTGTGTGTGTGTGTGTGTGTGTGTGTGTGTGTGTGTGTGTGTGTGTGTGTGTATCTCACTGTTTGGTTAAAAAGCGTGTGAGCGCTGTCGGTCTCCGCATGAAGAGAACCACTTGTCTGTTCAGGTAGACGAAGACGCCCCCAGGAATCCACATGAGATCCTAAAACATGAGAAAAATACTTCTATATCTATTTCAAAAATAAATCCAAAAAGAGACATACAGTATCATTGCACACACACACACACACACACACACACACACACACACACCACACACACACACACACACACACACACACACACACACACACACACACACACACACACACACACACACACACACACACACACACACACGTATTCACCCTATTATTGCAAATGCAGGCAGCTCCTGCAGGTCGAAAGGGAAATCCATCCGGAAGTTAGTTTTGAAGAGAGCTGTGATTGTGACTGAGAGAAAAAGAAAAAAAAAGTTAACAAAAAAATTAAAAATCAATCAAACGTGAGCTCAATTTTACGATTTACGAAAACTTTATTGTCCAGATTTGAAGATTTTCCCTTCAGTTTCATTAAGAATACAAGAGAGACAGGACATTACAAACAGTACATAGCCAAGACGGCAATCTCCCTCGCCCTTCATTCCATTCTTTTTATTTTCATTTTCTTTTCTTGCAAAGATAGAAGGCAGTACAAAACAGAGCAGTACAGCAAAAAGTACAATGCAAACAGCATTAATAATGATCCTCCCCTACATTCCATTCTTAAGTACAGTTCCCAGTGTTATTGAGTACCTTCACAGCATTGGGGAGGAAGGATTTCTTGAAGATGTTTCTATCTGCTGTTGGTACTCTAAAACGTAGGAGTTCAAATTCGTTCGACGGGAGGGGTCACTAATAATTTTCTGTTTTCAGCATCTCTTTCAGCTTTGTTTGTAATGCGTTTCTCATAAATACTGCTTAAGTGCTTTTGTGGCTTCGCCATACAGCTAATTTTTGAGGCCATGTTTACTAATCTCTGCAGTTTGTTCCTCCTTTGGATGTTTGGGTTCTTTGGGTACCATACCACATAAAAGACAGACTAAGGTTTTACATACAGTTTCCATATCTTGGTTTATTCTCTCATTTCTGTGGTGTGAAGGAAGTGAAATTACTTTTACCCAAATAAAATGAAACAATATTCACAATGTCAAAACATGAAAATAATATAATTATAAAACAGTATTAAAACAGTAAATATTTTTAAACCTGTTTTGTATGACTTTAAACCTGCATTACTAATTGTCTGGCCACTCTGGGGCAGCGGATACAAGCTGTGAACACAATGTTGATATATTATCACCATTTGAGTGGATATGGAAAACTACTTACAACAGTTGCTTATTTACACATCCAACAGACACGGAGCAACATTATCGTCCTATTGGAGTGGTGTTCATGTCCACCTGATGAATCAAAGTCCATTATTCACTCTCTTTTAGCTCTGTGTTTGGTCATAACCAGTTCCCGAGGGAAACATCTGGCTCTTTAGCTGCTAAATGCTCCACTTTGTTCCCCAGCTAGTGGCAAACTTTGCCTGTCTGCTGTCGAGTGCCAAGCGTTCACTGAGTTTATCAGAGCTTTTTCACTGATAAGAGCTGAGGGCTTATTTTGAATTGCAATAATCTAAAATATTTCCTAAGTGACATGTATCTTGCTACATATCTGGAAAATATTAATATGAAGAAGATGAGATTTGACAACTGACATTTGCTTGTAAGATGTTTGGGAAGGTGTTTAGGACTATCTGGTTGAGTAAGAGTTGTGAATTTGTTTGAATATAAGACAAAAAACATACAAACTGTAGGAAGTTGGCATAATAAAGAAACTAAATGCAGAGATAGGGGGCAGGGATTTGTAAATTGTGTGTATTTAATTCTACTGCTAGATTATAAATTTGTAGGTGATGACTTGAGATATTTCTGGTTTATCTAAAGAAGCAAATATTACTTTGCTGTCATATTCAGCTACTTTCCGTAAAATGCCAGCTCAGCAGTCTTTGGCAACAGTGTGTGTGTGTGTGTGTGTGTGTGTGTGTGTGTGTGTGTGCTCACCAGCATCCTTGTTCCAAACAGAGAGCACCCTGAATATGAAGGCGCTGAATGTGGCGGCAAAATATCCCCGCCAGTAATTCCTCACCGCAAAGTAGGTAGACGTGACCTCAATACTGAACAACACCCCTGGTGGTGGTGAGTAGAAAAAAAAGAGAGAGAGAAAAAAAGGGGGGGACAGAGGGAAAGGAGGGATTAAAGAGGAGAGGAATAATTAAGATGAATAGTGTGAGAAAGAGCAAGTAGTAGAAGGATCAGAGGAGGGGGAGAGAAACAGGGAAGGGGGAGAGAGAGAGGGGGAGAGAGAGAAGAGGCAGGAATGAGTTAAACAAACACAATGAGTCCAAAAACACTTGAAGCTGAGGGTGTAAATTATACAAAACAGGAGAACCACAGGGAGTGAATACACGTACTGTAACACAAGCATACACACAGAACATAAACACGTACACTTTCTCTCTCTCAAACATGTATACTTACCACCTCTATGACTAACACACACGCGCACACACAGGACATTTTTTTCTTCTTTTTTTCTTACTATGGTAATTGAAAACTAGGTAAATAATGTTGTTTTGGCTTGTGTTTGTATATTAAAGAATGCTTTGTAGACTTTGATTTTATGAGGCAGTATGTAAGTTGTACAGTACCTCCAAGTGGTGTGCCGAAACAGCATCCCACCCCCACGGCACAGCCAACAGTCAGAATATCTGTGTAACCATAAGGGTTCTACTGACACAGAAAACAGAGAGGAAGAGGGGGAAATAACAAGAGGGAAATAAAGTGTTGAGCGAGACAATGAGGGATGAAAGGTGTGTGATTATGAAGGGGGAAAGTGAAAAGGAAAGGAATGCGTACAAACAGAAAGACAGAAGAGTGAGTTGGAGAAAGAGAGAATAAAAGATCAAGGTGGAGAAGACAGGACGGGGAACCACAAGGGGAGAATTGACAGAGAGGAAGCACAATGGAAGAAAGTGAATAAATAATGCTCACTGGAGTGTGGTTGTAAAAAAAAAAGTGATAAAGATGATGAAACAACACATCCAGACAATATAAAGCACAGGATGCACATGCCAGTGAGAGTAATCAGACTTAGAGTAAGCAATTAAGTAATCAGGAAACAAACCGAGTGGTTACATCGTCCTTAAAAACAGATCCCTGCAACTGATTGCAGACTGAAAATGAATGGAAATATTTCCATTGATTATTTATGACCTTGAATTATTGGATTCAATGCAACTTTCTAAAAGTCTTCTATGATCTGTGTTGCATTATTATTTTTAGAAAGAATATATTTTTTAATCTATGATTTACCAAAAAGGGTTTGGGATGCAGGAAGGCTTTTAGCAGAAAGAACTGTATTCAAGGCTCACATGTTGATGGCCAGTTAGTCTGAAATAAATATTAATTTACTTTGAATTCACCACTGCTAATGCTGGTCAATTGTTGGAGGTCATTTTCAAGGGAATAGTTTCCCATTTTGGTAAATATATTTTTTTCCTGTCAAGAGTTAGATGAACACATTGGAACGTGTCTTAGAGTAGCATCTTTTTTCTCATCTATCTCTCCGCAGGAAAGTAAATAATTCCTTTAAAGTAGACAGAACCTTAAACTCCTGGCTCTGCTACGATATGAGTGACATGCTAATCTGCATGTTTAAATATTCATTCAGGTTTATTCATCACTTAATAATGCAGGGCACTGGTCTGAGATTAGATTTAACCTTGTGTTACTAATGTTATTTCAGGAGGACAGAGCTGACTGAAGTCAGCGGGGAGAGAGCAGGGCGGGACTTGCCTCCCACGGGGGCAGCAAAGCAGGTGGCCACTCCCACGGCACACGCACACACCAACAGGTCCTGGTTATGGGTGCCATTCTGGGGTTAATGGTCACAGACGAGTAGGGATGAATAAGAAAGCAGAGGGGAGGTGGAGATAGAGAGAGCCGGGAAAGAGGGAGACAGGGATGGGAGGTCACTGTTAATAAACATGCCAGACATTACCATCACACTATTAATACAATGAGACACAAACATAGACAACGTGCGAATGGGCGAGCCAAAATAAAGACACGAGAAACAGGGAGGGGAAGGGAAGGGAAGGGAAGGGGCGTGAGCTGGGCGGGAGAGAAACAGATGGAAGAAGACAACAGGGTTCCCACTTTCTCTTAATCATCAGATTCAACGACCTTTCAATGAACTTTAGGACTCAAAATGGGCATATTTCGCAAACTCACACACTGTAGAGGCCTCATTTATAATTAAAAGAAATGTTAGAATAATTTTTAAAAAGTGTTACCGGAATAGAAGGACTATATTGGTCTATGTAATATTTTCAAGATCATCCAATCATTTTCAAAACAAGACTAAGAGTCTTCAGCTCTGTGAGACTGTACATGGGCAAAGTGGTGCTAAATGCTAACATCAGCATGCTAACATGCTCATGACAACAAGGCTAACATGCTGATGTTAAGCAGGTCTAATGTTTACCATGTTCACCATTAGCATGTTAACATGTTCACATTTCCTACTTAGTAATAAACACAAAGTACAGTTGTGGCTGATCCATCCAACATTTTAAAAGACATTTTACTCAAACACACAATACCTACAGAGGAACAATCAAGAGGATCAGAAAAGTGATTTGGATTTATACTTGTAAGACCATGAATTACCTACTAACAGACACTGCCATCCCTTAAAAGCTGGTCACTAATATGGCTAAAAAGAATTTTCAAGGGCGTGTGGGAACCCTGTGAATTATGCCAAAGACAACAACAAAGCAAGATATCAAAGAAAAACTGCATTCCACATCTTCATTAGTGCATTAACTGTGGTCAGTGAGGAGATGATGCTTATGGGTAATGTAGTCTGTTTTGGTCAGGGCCTCAGCTTACCTCATAGACTCCAGAGAAGATGGACATAAATCGACTCAGCACTGCAGCACAGATACTGGCAATGTGGACGAAGGGACCCTAGAGGTGACATGTAATGATACAGTTGAGCGACACTTACTGTTATATATACCCAGACTATTGTCTGTAAAACAAGGAGTCTAAACTGGGACATGTATCAGAACAGGTAAATCACATTATAATTGCTGGATGTGACAGTTGCCCTGCTACTGTACTGGGGGAAACGAATGTTCTCCTTTGCTGAGGAATGGTTTGCTTCAATCCCGTGAGAAGAGGGAATGAGGAAAAACATGACAGGAGATGATTTATTATCCTCCAAGCTTGAATAAAAAGCAGATAGAGTGATGGAGAAAGAAAAAAGGGAGGAAAGATGGTGATGATAGCAATGCTGGATCAATGGACGGCGATGGATACAGAGAAAAACAGACAGTGAAGAGATGAAAAGGGGGTGTGTTTACCTCTTTGCCCACTGGCATCCCACTGCCCAGGCCAGCAGTCAGCCCGACGACTTTAGCTACAAAGGCTTTAAGGGTCAGATACTCCTTCAGTACTACACCTCTTAAGATGGTTTTCAGCTCTGGAATACCAGAACCTGTTAAAAAAAATAAAAATAAAAACAGAGGAAAGATGGAGCGTAAAGGATGATGAGTGCAGTAAAAAAAAAAAAGTAAGAGCAATTATAATGTCACTATCCTGCAAGAAAATAGACAAAGATAAGGAAAGAAGGAAAAACACAGGTGCTGAGAGAGGATAAGAGAGGCTGACAGGTGATGGAGAGCTTACCGATGGCCTGTGGGGAAACCAGGTGACAAAAGAGTGATGCAAACATGACAAGGATCATGGGATAGGTAACCCAGGCGAGGTACTGGAGTGGCACATTGCCCTTAAGCTCCCCATGCATCCACTTATAGGCTGGAAGACAGAAAAGCAACAGAAAATGCATTCCACACAGGAGTATAACTGCGATGATTACAAACTCTTGTGTTATCAAACTGCAGATTCGACCGTTGATAATCTCAATGGCCTTGGCCTGTGGTACCTTGCAGGCTCTTGGCGCTTGCGTAGTCCATACTCCAGCTGACCAGAGCCATAGTCAGCCCCAGTAGAACCAGGAATATCCAGTCATCCCCCATCTTGGTCACTATGTACCGCCGTACACGAGCGAAACAATCTGGGACAGAGAGATGAAATAAAATGATGTACCTTGAATCCATTCATCACTTGATTGAATTACTGACAGTTAGTTATTGTCACAATGGGAATCATTCAGTGTGATTATGGCCGCAGTAATGATGCTATAGCTCATCATAACAGTAGATGTAATGTCAGTACAGAATAATCTGAATGATTGTGCCTTTTTGACATGTACAAATGGATGCGTCTGCATTCTCTGGAAAAAGTTGTATTCAAAGAAAAAAACATACATGTAAGAATTTAACACACAATAGTCACTGGCTAATTAGCTTAGTGAAGACATAAAAGTGTGTGAATCATTTTCGGAGGTAAAAGAAGCGTCTACCCCCTGGGTCAAGCTAACAAATTCTGGATCCTACACTTCCCATAATGCAAATTAATTGCATCTTTTGTCAGACTTCCCTGTCTATGACTTTCAAACTTATTGTAGTCTAGAAACACAAGAGTTAAATCAATAGAGTAGAGTAAAAGTACATTATTAAAGAATAATTATCTTAAAATTTGTAAATTTGAGTAAATTGAATTAGTTACATTCCAACACTGACTAAGGTCATGTTCTTTGATTTTGTTTCTGTGAATTTAGAGGATTTTAGTAACATGGGGGAACTTTCTCCAATTAGAAAAACATGCTGGGTATTTTTATTGAGACTCCAGTATGTTTAGACTTGATATGTTGACTTAAATAAAATAAAGATATTTTCCCAGAAAGATTTTGCTCGTGCAGGATGGAGAATGCTTTGAAACAGCTGTTAGACCTTCACCTTCATCTTTTTTCTTGAATTATGAATAAAAAACTTCAATTAGTTATTTTATTAGGTAAGGGTGGAGTACATGGAAGCTATGACCTTGTCTCTAAATCCTGATTAGTGTGGCAGCCTAATTAAACTATAGCAGTGCATCATATTTTATGAGCACATTGTGTTGCATGTAAAATCCTGATGTGCAAAGTCACCAGTAAATCAGATTAAAAGGTGCAGTAAGTAAGCTTTATAAAGCTAACTTTCTGCCATATTTGCTGAAACTGACCCTCTACGTTTGAGTAGAACTACATGAAGCAGGTAATTAAAGAAACAATCCGGCTCCTCTGGCACCACTTACAACCTGCAGTAGAAATTGCAAAAATCCACCGCTTCCTGTTCAGATGCACCAATCAGGGCCAAGGGGGATGTCTAACTGCGTGTCAATCACTGCTCATGCATGCATTTCATAGCATCCTCCACTCTCCCTTTAGTGGAAAGGGAGGAGGGACTGATAAGTTGTTAAATCCTCCCTATGGCACCTTGAATGAAGTGTGATAAAGAATGAAGTTTTACAAAATAAAAAAACTGTACCTGTAGCCTACTTGAAACTTTTATTAATAAAATAATAATGTAGGCTATACTTTATTAATCCCACAAGGGGAAATTACGATGTACACTCTGTTGTTATTACACACAGGCCTGAATTACACACGCATGCACAGTACCCATACATGCACTTAATGGAGAAATGTCAGATTGAGGGGGCTGCCCACAGAAAGGTGCCCCGAGCAGTTGGGAGTTCTGTGCCTTGCTCAAAAGCAGGAGCTCAGTCCCTACGGACTACCGACTGAGCTACTGCCATCCCCAAATTCAGTCACGGTATTTCGTTAAAGTATTAATTCCACCTCCGTATTCTGGTCATGGCAACCACTTAAGCATGACCATGGAAACACCTAATCACCAGTTCGTAGCCTCCTAGAATACCTTTGGTAAAGCGTTTGGATTTGTGTTTGAACGGAATAACCTGCTGGTCACCTTGGCATTTGGAGTAGGGACGAGGCTTCTTGGTGGAAGAGGCGTGGCTGGGATGAGACTCCAGGAACGCAGGGTGATGATGATGATGCCGGCGACCGTGCCCTTTGCGGCAGGTGGTGTTGTCCCCTGCATGTCTTCTCCATTGTCTCTCTGTCAGCAAACGGGCAGCCTCCCGTCGGGCAAAGCTTCCCAGCTGCTCCCTGTACTCGCCGTACAGCTGAAATGGAGGGGAAACACTGACAATCACCACACAAACAGCACCAAGAAGTCATGCGTTTCCTGGGCTCTCAGGATTGCATAAAAATGAAATAAGATGCCAGATATAACAACGGAGTGGGAGAAAGGAAACGAAGAGAGAAGAGAAGGAGAAATACCTCTGACAACTTAGACTTGGGAGAAGGATAAAACTAGATCCAGTGCAAAGAGTCTTGAGATAACGAGAAAGAGATGGGGAATGTGCGGCGTGTGTGTAAGGGATACACACCAACCTGAATACCCTGGTGGACAGAAATAGATAAAACCGGCATAGATATTTGAAAACACCCTCCCCAAGAGGAGGCTGGAGCTGGAAGGGAGCCAGAGGAAGAGTCAGTGGAAGGGAGGACATTCCACATCTTCCACTTCCCGCTATGTGTGCGCTTTTCACCGACAACCACACACACACACACGGTCAGAAAACACGGCACTTTCTAAACCCATGAGACCAGTTTGCATTGCACTCGTTAAATCCATAAACTGTAAAATACTGCGGATTCAGGTGCAGCTATATCACGCAACTGAAACCTATAGATCACATGCATCCTTCCACACAGCAAAGCAAGAATATCCCAAGCAGCACGGGTGATTCTATAGGCTCAGCCCCTAATGAGAATGTGACATGGATACACCTTGCAAAAGTCCCCCCCCCCCCCCCGCTAAATCAATTAACGTCAGCCAGCGTTTTTGACACTACAATGGAACCTGCCACTTCCTAAATCGTAGCAATATCGACCAATTTGACACAATGCTCGAACATTCAGCAAATGTAGTTGCTTACGTTTCAATTTGCGTTCAACTTCTTCTCTGGGGACTATGTTAAACTTCACAACCATCTCCTGCTCTCCCTCTTGACAGATTAGATAAAGATTTAGTCAAAGGCGGGAGTCTGACATCAGATTACTGTCTCATGTGTACACGGGAAAGGAGAGCTGAGGCCCAGGACCAGAGAAAGAATGAAAGTTTAGCAAGCTGCCCATCCCATAATCCCATCCTCCAATAACAAAATAAAAGTAAACACTCTAAAATCTCATCTGACTACAGTGTGACACAGAAAAGTAAGTGCAATCTGTCCTATGGTTTGATTTTTTGCACAAAAACTGAGTTAAAAAAACATTCCACTATAATACATGAGTCACTACAACCACATGACAAAGTGACTGATATAGATGTTTATAATTAACACACCACACAGCAGGTGGCCAACATTTAATCTGTAAAGGCTCTTGAAAACATTTGATGTCCTAAATTGTTAAGCAAGTTATTTTAAACCTCACTAAACACTGCAAACTACAAACAGTTTTTCAGGACAATAATGCACCGTTAACAGGTTTCGGCCTGAGCTAACAGCAGACCAGTGATGAGTTCTACAAAGAAACCACTATACTTAATTTTAATTATTTAGCATTAAAAGACTTGGCTGAATGTTACGTCCATAAATCATTTGTCTGTTCTGAACAGCCCCCATGATGTGGGGAGTAGTTTATCAGGATAGAAAACTCACCTGTCATTGCCTGAGCTGTTAAAAAATGTTTAAATCACCTGGTCATTTCTCACAAATTAAATTAATTAAATGAATTATTTGCAAAACAGTATGTATGTGACAAAAAGGTTAGCTATACTGGAGAACGTATGAAGGTTTCAATCTCCTTTTACGATTGAAGAACTTGGCTAGAATTCTATTTGAGTAAATTTGATAGAAATATGACACTACATTTAATATACCATATACCAGTCGATAGAATTCTTACAATGTGCATTTATTGCCATCTAATGTGAGAGGCACAAACAACCCATTACAGCTGTAACTGGAAAAGACAAGTCAATTAAAATATGTAAACAGATCCACTTAAGCAACTTGTGATTAAAGAAGAAAGACAGAGGAAGAACAAAGGATTGTGTCGTTAACTCACTAACAGCAGATAATAAAAAAAAATTTAAAAATCACCCTCCACCATCTGACCAGATGAAGCCTTTGGTCTTCAGGTCTTTACCTGTTCCTCATCAGTTGTCTTTGGCATCATGTGGTAGCAGCTCTGCTCCTGTTCTGTCTCCTGTCCTACGCTGCAGACAACCTCACCACCACCGCCGCTCTACACATTAACACCAAAGCACTAATCCATCAACATCATCAAACAGGCGCTGGCACCAGGCGCCATCAAAACCAGGGGCAGTAACAAAAGGAACCTGTTCATGCTTAGATTTGGTACTTAAACATTTTCTCATGCCACATCCTGCCGCAACAAAAGGGACAACCGCAAGATTGTATTCAAATGGCAAAATAGTTAAAAACAAGAAACTATGTTCTCAATTAAACTGCTTAACAACAGCTACTGTGTTTTGTGCTATGTAGACTTGGTTTGACTTGACTATGACTTGGTTGTGCAGTTATGCATTATCAGCCATTAAATTCTCTTTTATTTTACTATCATGGTCCTAGAGAGGCTTTTGCATTAACTTTACTGATGTTAAATGTCAATTTTGCTCTTTACTTGCTTGACAGTTTCAGGACATGGACATGAAATAGTCAGTACTTTTATATGTCTGTTAAAAGAATAGCAGTGTTTTGAGCATTTTGTTTGAACCTATTGTCTATATTTGATCATGTAAAGCTTCAAATACTTCTTTGGAAGTCAATACACGATGACTAGCTGACTTAAGTTGTCAAATAGAGGTTATGATTAGTATTTTAAATAGCATTTAAGAATGGGTTCCATTAAATAAGTACTCCACCAATTTAGCATTGCACCTCTAACATTGCCACACTCACTGGACGCTCGTCAGATATGGTCGTTTATGTTCCACACCTTTTCAAAACCTAGTGCCTACATTACCCACAATGCAACTAACTGAAGACAGTTTAGTCTAAGATTTGGGTGTGTTATGCTATGCTGGCAACAGCTAATGTACGGCCAAACTGCTAGCATCAAGCAAAGATGAGGAGATATCTAAATGTAAATGTGCTGTATTTATATAGCGCTTTTCCAGTCTTAACAACTGCTCAAAGCACTTTTACATCTACAGGAAACATTCACCATTCACACACATTCATACACTGTGGCCGGGGCTGCCGTACAAGGTGCCACCTGCTCATCAGATAAACATTCACACACATTCACACTCCGATGCGCAGCACCGGGGGCAACTCGGGGTTCAGTGTCTTGCCCAAGGACACTTCGACAATGACTGCAGGGGCGGGGATCAAACCACCAACCTTCCGATTGGCAGGCAACCGCTCTACCACTGAGCCACAGCCGCCCCTCATCTACAGAGATCTGGTAAACTTTCTAACTCTTTTGTAAAATATTTATGGTTCTTTACTCATTTATTCATTCAAACATGAAATTGCATTTCATTTTCCTTTCCTCCCTTTTTCCTGTGTCTGTTTTATTTATGATGTTTTTCTTAATTTTACATTTATTAGACGTACATATTTATTTTATGAAAGTAAATACTTACAAAATGTAACTATTTTTAGTCATGTATAGTGCACTTAATTCTTTAGAAGCGCATATATATATATATATATATATATATATATATATATATATATATATATATATATACACACAGTACATACAGTACATACATAAAGTACATGAATCATACAGTATATCAGTGCTACAATGATTTGCTGAAAATGTATCGTCAACTATTTCAATAATCAATTAATTTAAGTCATTTATCCAGCTAATATGCCAAAGATTCACTAAGGATTTACTGCTTTACTTTTTTTTTATGTTTTATGTCATCGTAATTAAAAACATTTTGGGGCTTCTGGTGGAAAAAACAAGCAATTAGAAAACTTCACCTTGGACTCTGGGAAACTGATGGACTTTTTAAATTTCTTGTGACAATCTAAATAAAATGCGACACGGATGTTTTGCAAATGAATGCAAACTGTAATGTCAAAAAGTAAATCTGACAGAGGGAGACAGAAAGAGACAAACGACTGACAGCGTGAGAGAGACATTGATAGCTGGGACGCTGTCTCCATCTCTCAACCTCGTGTTTACCTTTGTGTCACAATGTAACCTTGAGCATCCAGTGACATCAGTAACCACCATTTCCCACCACTTTCACATGCTTTTTAACATTGTTGCTGCCACTGTTTGACTCAACGGTGGGATGACCTTCCCCCTCTGAGTCAAGAGCAACGGAGGATATATCACCCCCTCCCTACTCCTCTTCCTCTTCTAGTCGCACTAATTTACTCTCAGCAAGATTCCCTCTACCTCCCCCCGTGGCTCTTATTATATTCCTGCACTTTATTTGTCTCCACAGACACATGAAACTAGTCAAGCGTTATTCTACGGCTCAGACACCTCTCATGATTAGTTTGTAGTGCTCTAGAACTGTGGCTCTTATGTTGTTCTTATTGCAAGTCTCTTGGGGTAAAGAAAATGGAGAAATGTAAACCATTCCTCTCTTGGCTTTATTAGAAACCCAAATGCTTATGGAGCTATCAAGAGCTTTGAATTCATTCATGGATCTGCCTTTCAAGAGCTGGCTTCAAAAAGATGATGCTACTGTAAAACACTAAACATTTTCAATTCAATTCAATTTAAGAGGAACTTCAAGTATAAACAAAACAGAGAGAAGCCTGCAGAAAGAAGAGAATGGGAAAGCTTCAGTCCAAGTGTGAGCTGCCAATAGATGCCGAGGTTGAAGGGCAGTGTGACATTGAGAGTTAATTAAAAAAAAATAATAGCACATTCCTGCAGACCTCACAAGAGAGACTCAGCACTGCACATTCATAAATATCTGTGTGTGTTTATGCGGGTTCTTCAGCATGCTAAGTTTGTGTGCTTATGAGCGTGTTAAATTCATTTTTGTGTTTGTTTAGGCCTTACAATAATACAGCCCTGTCACATAGCATAAGGTTAATGATAAAAATCTGACCCGCTCACTGACAGATAGATCAGGAGATTACCTCCCCGACACACACACGCACACGCACACGCACACGCCATGGTCTAATTATGGCATGTCGGCGAGGCCAAAGGAGAAAAATATACCAAACTGTAAAATGGTTTAAGTACGACCCCACAGTTCAATTTACACTAAGTTATCCAGGAAAGAAAACAACAAGAGTGGAGGTCACCTATAAACTTGGTTTACTTGTGATAAATTATGTCACAACATGAAACTTAAAGTCAATAAACAAGACACAGTACAAAAGTGACCTTCTTTACCTCTTATCTAAGTCAGAAATGCATCAGTCATTGCAAGAATAGTTCCAACCATAGGTAGAAAACACTTAAACAATAAACACAATAATAAACCTTACCAGAAATTGATCAATATTCAGAACCGTTTCAAAAGTGTTGATCCGCTCCCTCATCTTTTCAGCCGTTCCTCCGGTATGTTGCTGTTCACTTTCTTGTGCGCCTTTAATATCCTGTAATTCCCTCTCTGGATATCTTTGTCTTACATCTGTCCTTTCCTGTCTTTGCCAGTGTGACGGACACAGACCGTACCTGCTACCTGCCTCCATACAGTATACAGTAGAGCCCAGTGACTGACAGGTGTGTATAAAACACACACACACACACACACACACACACACACACAACACACAACACCACACACACACACACACACACACACACACCACACCACACACACACACACACACACAGCAGTAGAGGTTAATAGAGACACTTGAGGCTTGACAACAAATTGTCAGCAGCTTCTAATTCAGAGGGGAAATTTCTCAGACAGGCGGCCAATCCAGCAGATTCCTGAAGCCGGCTAATGAATGATATTCTGCAGGCAAGACGCAAGTATGAAGATAATACCTGCTGACGGAGTTGAGACCATAACCATATTAACATTGCGTGGATAATACTGTACTGTACTTTAAGTGCCTTCAACATACATGACATGTTGTTGACCGTGATTGCTCACATTTGGTTACTAAAGGAGTTGAAATAGTGGCAAGATACTTTACAGTTAAACAATATATTTAAAAGATAAATATATACTTTAACATCACACATACTTACATAAACAAACTATAATTAAAATACCTAATTAATATTTAGATCCTGAACCAAGAAAAACTAGTCCAAAATACATCAAAATGCAGCCTATAGTATTTCTATGCCAATATAGACAAATTTAATGTATTTAGGATAAGTCAGTATCAGATGATAATATTGGCTTCGGTTACATCATTTGGGCTCTACCTTTATTTAGTCGAGCCATTCTCTACATGTGGGACCTAAAATGGGTTACAGACTGTTCTGACCCTGCAGTTCTTACATGGTTTTCTGGGTCTTTGGAGACCAGAGTGCTGCTGGGTTTCTGTCTGCATTTATCTGGTGGAAAACGGAGATCAGTGAGTTTAGCAGACTGTGGGGTTTTATTTAATTTTACTAGACTTTACTATAACTTTCCTACTTTATTTAACTACCTTTGGCCCTAAATGTGGCATGCTGCTGCCAGCTTGAAAATACCACAATTTGATTTCTATTTCAACACTATGAAGGTAAAGTGAGTGTAAATATGTCTGACTTTGCCTGCAATAGACTGGCGTCCTGTGCAGGGTGTTTTTTTGTCTTACCGGAACCTGTTGGGATACACTACACCCACACATGATGATGACTTGAGCAGATAGAAAATTCTGTTTCTTTACAGCAAGAAAATGGAACACACCTGAGAAATGCTTTAACCCTGCATAATTTAACCCAGTTATAGAACTTTTCTCTTTATTAAAGCCTACCATGATATAAAATAATTTTTTTGCTGAATCTTGAAATCAGAATCTATTTCTATACAACATACACATTTTTCATCTTAACACAAATTAGCTGATTAAAAGCTGAATGCTTGTTCAATCAGGAATTTAAATTTTTGAAAATAATTTGCTGTTTAAATTTATTTGCTACAAATGGATTTAAGAGCCAGAAAAACACATTTAAGACATTTTGAGACCACAGCTGACTTGATGCACTTTGTGTTTTGGGCCGCGTTTCTCAAAAAATAAAGAGATTTTTTGTACTTTTCTTTTTGTCTTACCTATGATTGAACTCTTGCGTGCAGCCTTTCACCTTTCTCCCTCACTCTTTGCCCTCAAACTTTCCCTCTTACCACCCCTTGTCCCCATCCATCCAACACCCACCCCTGAGGTGAAACCTTACTCGTAGATAAATTTAGCAGCAGTGTGACCCAATGTTCACTGACACACTTCTCCGCACCTCTCCCTCTCTCGTGCTGTCTCGACCCATCTCTCCCAAGAGGTCTGTTGTACAGACAGATGGAAGGCTTTAACCTTTGCACAAAAACAATGGCACCTTATTGACACCATTTTGCAATGTTTACATGGCGGTCCATCATGTAACTGTAATGGAACGACTAAGAGTTTAATTGTTATAACCACCACTGGTATTGAAAAGACTCATCAAGTGACTGCGATATCATGTGGAATTGAATGGCTTAATCATCTACATCCCAATCTGCGAGACATTTGGCAGGTGAACATTATCCGTTTTAGTATCCTGTAACATTTGAGACTTATGAGATCTATTTCACTGCTGTTGACATTCTCACAGATTAAGACTTGTCTCCTCACACTCATTTCTAACCACATGATCAAATAAAACTGTAACACACAACCAGCGCTATATCAGCAAGTACAAATATACAGTAGCACACACACACACACACACACACACACACACCACACACACACACACACACACACACACACACACACACACACACACACACAGCACACACACAAGTGTGTCTGTATGTGTGGCACAAGTCAACAGAGGGTGCTTCCTCTTTGGTAAGGTCAAGGGTCAACAACAGCTGTGTGACTTGTAAGTAATTAACACAAGTTTACAAACCCAGCAAAAACTTTGTAGATCAAAAAACATCTAGGTTAAACCTGGGCACACGTACATTTTAAGTGTTTATTTGTAATGTTTTACTGTAAGTTACGGGTCCATAATGTCCGGATATCATATTCCCTAATTATTTCCAAGAAGTTTCCTGGAAAGAACCATGTATTTATGGGAGATACTGTCAACACCAAGTTTACAACAAATGAGTCAATGTTAAAAGCTACACAAAGGCCATGAGCGAAATGCTGCGCGTCTGTACCCAGAGTGAAGTTACATGTACTAATTAAAAGGAAAAATAGAAGCAGTGTTAACTTGGTTTACAATTGATTATCAATGTAATCTTAGTTTAGTCAGTGCACAGCGGGTCAGGAAGACAAAAAAACAACTCAACATATAAAGATTATTATATTATTGTTTCCAATAATAAATTATTAATTAATAAGGAATAGTTTGGATTTAAATCTCTTTCTCTCTATCTCTCTCTCATTTAATTGTTCATCTTGAATTGATTATTTACACAAACAATTGTACATTTTGTAATGTAAAATGACAGTACAAGCTCAGCATGAAACAGGTTCTAATTTAAGTACAGTTGAACCAGGTTATACGTAACATAAACCTTTTAACCCCAACACATACTGAGAACACTAAAAACACTATTGTACCCTTGCAGCATTGGTGTGCATCTGTGAAGATTTAGTCAGCTAAACCATCAATCTGTAAATATACTCAACCATGCCACCCTGCTTATCAATAAATAAATCATATTAGGATGACGTTTTAACAGCTTTACACATGAACTCATCCAATCCCTCAAGGCTCTACTTTCCTCTCTCTCACTCACTTCCGGATGCCATTACAGCTTTCACACCTGAGAGTTGTACGACTTAAGCCTGTAAATAGTGTAATTAATTGAGATTTCTTATTATATCTGACCTGTGGGCCCCTGAAGGGCTCCACATGGGCTAGGACGTAGAGATTTGCTATGGGCAATCATGAATCGTCTTAAAGGAGAGGAAGAGAAGGAAAAGAGGAACAACACTGATGCTGTCACTGCTCCTCCTCGCTTTGTCAAGCTGCTCTAACACATATATACACACCCCAGATGCTCTCACCTCAGTTGTTCATGTATCTGTCATTCTCGTGCCTTGTAATTCACTTTCCACTCTGCAGAAAATTACCTTTAAAAACAATAGACATCATGAGTCATTGAATGTACGTCCATTGAGCAGGTGTGATTGGATGAAAGCAAATAATGAGTCAAAGGCAGACATGATGCTCCAGGGAGGAATGACCATCAATTTGGATGAGCTTTTAAACAGATTGTGACATGACTTTCTCTCAACACGTACATCTAACCTGTCTGCTCAGGTTTCCTGTATATAAGTATTTATATCCAACAGCAATGACTTTACAAGGCTCCAGCTTAAGGGAGGCATACAGACATATAGAAGATAAACAGGTCAGTAAAAAGAAATGTACGTTAGGATATAAGGTGGGTAACTAAACAACAAAAACGCAAGGGATCATGTGTGGGATTTAAATCAAAATAAATGATAAAATCCTTAACTTTTGCGGGTATAACTTTCCATTTTTCTCAGTGTTTTGTTACGTGGGTGGTGTGAAACCAGCGGAGACTGTGAATGTGTTTGAGTGCTGTGCAAATAAATTTGACATTACGCTCTTGTTCAAATTTTGTTCAAGAAGTAAAGAGAGGAAGACAGTTGAGATGAATATTGATTCAAGAGAGGGGCATTTGCAGAAGTGTTTGCAATGTAGTAGAGAAACATGTAAAAACAAGAGAGTTCACTGCTGGTGGACAAAAAAAGGATGCAGCATGCATACGGAAACACAAATGACTAGGAGGTAGTTGTGGAAGGAAAGTTTTGAAAGGTGGTTGGAAACAATTAGAAAGTGAGTGAGGAACAGAAAAGGATGTTTGGAAAAGACTAAGTGACTGGTGGGTAGATTAAAAGATGAGGGAGAAGCAGGTGGAGGGGCATGAAATAAGTGGAAAGGAAAGGACATTTTAAACAACAGCAGACAGACAGGTAGGTAAAGAAAGATTTAGGAAAGACCTACCAGGGTCTGTTGGTATCTCAGAGCCTTCCTTTGCGACGCATCTGCAGCCATTGACACGCTGTCACTGATCCAAAAATAACCTTGCTGGACACCCCAGCATTTCCAATGCCGTGGGCAACACCATATACACACACACACACACACACACACACACACACACACTCTCTGTCTCGCTCTTATATATATATATACACACACACACACACACACACACACACACACACACACACACACACACACAACACACACACACACACACACACACACACACACACACACACACACTTTACACCAGGTTAAATAAACACTAACATCTTCTAGTTTCTCACTCTCCTTTAAACTCGTTCTCAAACACACTTGTTACATAGAGAAAGTCAAGAAACACAGATGACGTCCTTCCTGAACGCACTCTTCTCCAGATGATCCAGAGGCTGCGAGCCATCCAACTCCACTGCAGACCTGACAGACACACGGACAGAAATCAGACAGGCGAACACAGCAGAGCAAAGCCATCTGATGAGGCAGTGAAGGATGCAGTGCTTTCCTTTATTAGAACAGCAGACACCTAATCACACACACACACACACACACACACACACACACACACACGCAAGCCCCACCTTGCCAGTCAGCCATTAGGGGTGTGTGTTTGGATGGACTGTTCTTGTTTGGACGGGGGTGGGGGTTGTAAGGGCACCCCCCACATAGGGCTGCCCCTGCAACGTGAGCAGGAAGGTGCACATGACACCCCTATGACAGCTCACACCTAATCAGCCAATGATGCAAGGCAATCCCCATAACACTCACATGCTACGGCAGTTCTCCTTAAGGAAAAATAAAATCACCACGAATGTGTCCTCCCATGGTAAAACCGCCTTCATCTCTATCTCCCCCCCCCCCCCCCCCCCCCCTCAACAAAAAGAAAAATGCTTGCAGGACCCACTGCAGTGCTTGGAAAAGTGATCTCCATATTGCTTAACTTCTTCAGCAGGTTCCGATATCGAGAGGTAGTACAGGAAGGGGGTTAATCACTTATGTGCTGCACATCATTCGCTTAAAGCTGAAAAGCCCACAGGCCGTCGGAGTAGACCACCACTGCTCAGCACCCTGAAGAGACAACATCCCACTCAGACAAGTTCATCTGAACTAACTTGTCCTCTGGTTCCTTCCCTCAGGCTGATAAAACAGAAGGCCATTATGAAAGCCACACACACACACACAAAGACACCCTCCTTATTTTGTGGTCCACACGCCAGCACATAACAACCTAATCTCACAGCTACACCAGAGGCCAGCGAGAAATGTGTTACTCTGACCAACGGTGTGTGTATTTGTGTGTCAAGGGAGAATGACTGTGGACAGCTGGCTGGGCCTCTATCTGATACACTAAGAACATTATCACTGGGCGGCGGGCAGTGTGAGAGATACATACGTCCCAGTCACAGCATGGAGAGACCTGAGCGCAGAGGAATAGTGGGGAGCCAGTTATACTATACCTGAGAACAGAGCGGACAGGCTGTACGTGGGGAACAACAGACACACAAACACAGCAACAAGGAGGATCAAATAAAGTGGAGCCTGCACAGGAGAGTACACTTGTGCTGAGGCCTCACACCTAAGGTGCAGGATTCATCTTATCCTAAACAAATACGCAGTCACAGGAAAATGTAGATACACTTGTATGCACATGCAGCTGTAAAAAGTAAAAAACAAAACACAACAATTTGTCTTGTTTTAAAAAACACATGGCTGGTTTATTGTATAGAACATTTGGCAGTCATTGGTGTTGACAGAAATAAAATCCCTCCTGCCCCCCCCAACCCTGCCACTCTGCAGAGCTTGGCAGCAAATATCAACCTTCAAACCGTCTCACATGGCAGGAGAGTAACCCTTTCATACTTCAATGTTTGTGTTTAAAAAATTACAAAACTCAAAGGATAATTAGGGTGACCACCATCCAGGCCATCTACGGTATACCCGCACCTTTAATCCCAGGCACCTCACACACATCTTAAAAGCTTGTTTACAGATGGCTAACAATCAATACTGTTTCAACCACATACACAGTTTTCTTCACTGTAGTAACAAAATACACTTTGCCTGACCAGGTCTTTTCTGGGAAAGATCAATGCTTCCACAGCCTTGAGAACTGGTTCTCTCTATGTGGGGGGTGCCATAAAGATACAATGAAAACTCCATGGTCATAAATTTATCGGATAGACCATCCTCACATGGCACAGGCCAGAAAACTGCATATCGTTTATGGAAGACACAAAATACATTTTTTATTTGTACTGTATCAGATACAGTAAAATACCACAAAAACTAGAGGGACTAACTAAATGTGCAGCTCCTACATTGGGGAAAACACTATTAGGAGTCAGCGTAAAGGTCAGAGTTTACACTGCAGGTGTATGACCCCAGAAGTAGCACCACATTCCCCAGGCAGCCCACCACCCAGGGATCAATCTACAGTAACACAGCTGATATGAAGTGAAATTTACAGTGGATGCCCTCTTTACGCACTTTGAGGTTTAAATGCAACATTTCCTGACTGAACATCCACAAACGAAAGCAAATAAATGACTGAAACAATTCAAGGTATTGTGAAGCTGCCCTGTAGGTTTTTGTCCTTAAAAAATACCTGTTGCAGAGAAAAATAAATGTTTAATCATCTATGTAGGTATTGACTATACCTAAAATAAAAGCTGTCTGCATCCTAACACTGAAGATCAATTTGAAGTGGAAATAGGATTATTTATGAAATATTATAAAGGGAGATGATAAAATGCATTTGTCTTTGCTGTGCTGCCCTCTGCCTGGCACTACACTAAAAACAAGAAATGGTCACAAACAACAAATTCACATACTAACATACAGTTAAAGACAATGGGCTTAAAACCCTTATAAAAACAATTTTATACAAAATAAAGCCACAAAAATAGATCTGTGTACAAAATACATCTTAAAAAGAGAGAGTGGAACCTCAAAGTACTGTAGCTGTGCAGTAGGAAAACAATGAAATACGATTCTGTCTTTGTCTAAAAAGAATTATCACAAACTCCTCTAACTAGCATTGACACAGACACACAAGTAAGTTGTATGCTAATGTGTTATATAAGCTGACATAAGCAAGCAACATAAGCTGGCTCCTTTTTTATTTCCAAGATTGATGTGAGTGTATGCACAAGTGTGTGTTTGTGCATGTCTGAGGAGGCAGTATTTACACAGAAAATATGAATGAATCAATCCTGTTTGGAAGTGAAGTTGTAACTAAGGAATGTGTGAGTGTGTGGCAGTAATTGGAGTGGAATGAACATTTGTTTGCCCTTATTGAGAGGCTTCAATGCAAGGAATGCTCTCTGTGTGTGTGTGTGTATTAGTCAATACTGGGGCTGGTACTTGGGGAAAAGGTAGAGGTCTTTGCACAATGAGCTGGTGAACTCCGACATCTCTTTGCAGCGATGGTGGGCGGTGCCAGGAGCATAACCCTCCCGCTCCTTAATACGCCTATTGACCTGGAGACAGATGGGAGGGGGGGAAAAAAAAGAGGCTTTTTTTAGATTACAGTGATGTCGCAAAGACGTTTATCAAACAAGAAAGAATATTTTACATTATGAATGCAAATATGTGGGTATAGGTCCCTTGTGTTCACCTGCACCATGATGTCTGAAAGGTGTGTGTCTCTGGCTTGGAGGCGCAGTGCTGTGTTAAGTTCCTGGATAAACCAGGATCCTCTCTTGGTGTTCCGCATGGCTGCTGTGCCTTGAGGAGCAAGATATCAAATACAGGCATCCAGATGAGATGCAGGGAGACAGATCCAAGATATTTACACAACTAGAAACAGAAACTATCTACTAGTAAAAAAAAACAAACATCTTAACATCTAAAACCGTGATAGCTGTCGAGAAAAAGAAGGGTGGCACAGCT
This sequence comes from Etheostoma spectabile, assembly GCF_008692095.1. Classification (NCBI taxonomy): domain Eukaryota; kingdom Metazoa; phylum Chordata; class Actinopteri; order Perciformes; family Percidae; genus Etheostoma; species Etheostoma spectabile. The sequence goes on along the minus strand of NC_045738.1, from coordinate 11,133,257 downwards.
GACAGGAATCCACCAAAACAATTTTAACCCCTGGCACTTTAGTTATTAAAAAGTGATAGTCCACCAAATTAGCATTGCACTTCTACAAACCTATGCAGCAGAGCTAGACCTCATTTCTTATTCCACGCATTACTCTTTCCTGGCAAAACCTGTTGACTACATTACCCACGATGCTACGGTGTGGTTGGCGATTGAGCCATGAGTCACAAGCAGAGATGACAAGCAGGCTATAGAAATCTGGTAACCTCACTTTTTTATTTTAAAACTTGTCATTTTCAGCTCCAAGCTGAACTTTAGGCAACTTCTCAAACTTCCGCACAGCTCCCCTTTTAGTTACAAGAGGTTTTATACAACATTTCACAAATTCAGTAGTACTTTCCAAGCACGATTAACAGACTTTCATGTGTAAAATCGGTGGAGTTCCCCTTTAAAGCCTCTAATATCATTTCATATTGGTTTTATTGAAGTAAGATCCTATGAATGCTGGATGCAATACTGGCAGAAAACAGGTGCACATTAAAACCATAGTTGGGTACAGGATGAAATCTGCAGAGAAAAAAAAGGCAGAGAGTCCACACAGATTTATTTTTGATGGCTGAAATGTCAACTTCTTTTGCATTGCATGGATAACTGCACATTTGCCTCTTCTCACACTGCCTCGCTCATTTTTGTTTTTTACTTCAACAACACATTTGATACAAAAATCCACTCCAGAAAATCAAAAGTGACAGACTTACAAATTCTCTGACCTTTGAGCGATGCAAAGCCACAGATCATGTCAGACCGCTGGGGCAGTTTAATCCTGGGCCTCCCAATGTCCCCTCTCTGTCTACAGTGGGCATCACCCTGTCCTTCCCTTCCAGCATCCAGCTGTTCACAGCATGGTGAGCAGGTCCTCGCTGGCCCATCTATCTGCTCGACACCACAGTCCATCTCCTCTGGAAGACAAGAAAGTTTAAATTTAGTTAACATTAGCTAAATGTTGGTTTTGACCGCTATGCATTCTCACTAACCTAGAAAAAGTTTTAAACAGTAAGTGAAAACAGCATGTCGCATGAATGAGACAACCTGCAGCAGGAGAAAGGCAGACGGTCTGTTGCAGGGTGCGCCAAAGTTAGCTTCTTGTCTCATCTGGTGTCTGATAAACAGTAAATTCATCAAATTCAAAGCCTCTAACGCTTTTTTCCAAGCTGTTGTAGCCATCATATTCCACAGGACCCTCATGAGCGCAGCTTCCCTGTGAAATCAGTTGCCGAGGCTTTCGTCCTTGTTTGTCACTCTGACTGAGGAGAAAATGCTGTACTTGTGCTGTTGTTTATTTGGTTGCCATGACTTTGCCAGTGATGACGTCCCGTCACTGTTCCAGTTGCTCACCCTTAAAGGGGAGAGAGGGCGGATGACCGTTCGCTTGAGGGGACAGCTCTACAGAGTTGAGTAATTGCGACTTCCTGACATTTCATACAAATCTGAGGCAGCAGAGTCAAAATACATAGTGGAAATACTGCAATACCGTAAGCTTGGGACTGCTACATTTACATTTATTGCATACATGAATATTGTGAATAGCCTTTAGAGGTTTAGAAACGTATTATACATAGATTTTCCTAAATCCACATTAATGATGATAGAGGTGCATGCAGAATAAGATCGAGAGTCTTACCTCCTCTGCAGGCCTGGATGAAAAAGACTTTTGGCTTGTTCTGTAGCAGGGGACAGTGCGCGTTGTCAAAGGATTTAAACACCCAGTCCAGCTGAAATTAAACAAGGGACAAAGTTACATGTCTGAAAAATGGCTGCATCGTTACCCTTAAATGACATAATGTACAAACTAAGAAAGATAACAAACAAATACCTGCAGGAGCTGTCCATCTGTACCATATATGGCTCCATCCACTCCGTGGGAGAGCAGACACACCACACAGCTGTCCACTGTCCGGTGGTCTGGTTGACTGCAAAAGTTCTCAATGCACGACCTCATGTTCTACACAAGGCATAAGAAATCAGGAAAATTGTGGTTAACACAGACTGTTGCTTTTTAAATACTGAACAGGTTGGTAAGGCAATCATGTGGTGTCATTGATCATTCTGGGTGTAAGTTAAAAATCTATTTAAAGTTAAGTTCTCCCCACTCGCACAGCCAACATCCATGATTTGCAAAGTGTGTTTTCTTTATAATACACTGAAAATGTGCTAACCTCAACCTCAAACATTTTTTCCACAAACACTGGCTGGGGGATTTTCAATAAATGATTCAAGACAAAATGTTGTTTCTGTCCCTTTTAAAACTTCCCTGTTTTTGCTTTGCCAACTAAATACAATGGTTTTTGTTTCAAATAGCATCCTGTAAAAAACATACTGAGCCTGCATTGTGTGCGTTACCTGAGCAGTGAGGTCTCTGTGGACTGTAACTAGGTAGTCCAGCTCTGTGAAGACCTTCCTGAGGACCTCGTCGTCCACCTCACCTCCCTTTCTAGGGTCGAGGTCCGGCGCCGCACAAGGATCAAAGGTCACGTTACTGATCACCAAAGCAAGACCACGAGGGGATGAATTCATTTTGTAAGACTGGGGTGCGGGAAGTGAGAGAGAAAAACAAAGAAACATGGTCAAGAACCATTTCTTGACCATGTTTCAGAGCTCAATTTGTCCAAAATAACCTCATTTGCACAAAAAAATCTTGTTTCTATAAAAGGCATTAACACCTTGCATTATTCCATTACTTTTTGAAATTACCAATTTATAATCCATACATTTTATTTATCTCTGCCTTTAGTGCTGTATTGTGACTCAAATCCAGAGAGTTGGAGTAACACTGAAGGCAAGTATTTCTCAAAAAGTAACAGGTAAAACTTAAAAGAGTAAGTAACTGCAAACTTGTTGAGCTGACCTGGTAAAGAGAAGTTTATTACCTGATGGCAGCGAGAGAGGTAAAAGTCGGGAGTGCACGGGAGCACAGGAGTGTTGATGGGACTATCTGCATCCAGACTAAACTCCATGGCCTCTGCTGCACACACAAAACACATTACACATTAAACTCTGCTTGTTACAAAGTTAAGTTGCTGATGCCAAGTTTTCACATCATGGTGTTCTCCTGCCAGCCATGTAACAACAAACTTTGTACTACAATGCTGTGAATGAGTCACTCTTGGGGCGTGGCGCCTGTAGGTACAGACAGTAGCTGAACTCGAGAGCAACCACACTCCTGCCCTTCTCCCAGTGAGAAGATTATATAATAAACAGTTCACACACACACACTGGACTCTCTTTAAAGCTGCTGGATGAAAAATATTTTTGTTGAGGTAAATTTGATTACCTGTCTATTTAAACTAAACTAGACAACAGATAAGCCTTCTTCTCCACACACCACCCATTGTATCCACAGAAACAAAAAAATATTGACAACAGAGACAGAGAAACCTATTTTAACCTGAATTCAGGCCACGCTGCACTACCACTTACCATGTGTCCTTCCTCTCTTGGCAGCAATTTCTTCTTGGGTGGGAAATGGAAGAGAAGAGTCCACACACCTCTAAAATTCAAAATCATGCACAAATGATTGATGACAAAACATCAGCTGCTTAACACATACAAAAGAAGACAGATAATGAAGGATATTGTTCTTTGCTGTGGCAGCAAGTGTTGCTTGTTTTGGAAAAATGACAACGGCACTCCTAACCTAACTCGCTGAAAATGTCCCGCCTACTGTCTGACTACCTCAGCAGGCCATCTGGTTGTCTAACATAAGGTGGATGGGGTTTGTGATTCTTACATCTGTCTGCTTATCTCTTCCTCTTTTCTTTGTCCGCTGTCTCTCTGTCATCCTGTCTTCCTCCCTGACTGGGATTAATCCTCTGAATGGTGACTCTGACCGCAGGCAGCTATCTGAGGTTTGGACTGGACATGACGAGGTGCTGCTCACCTCACTCTCTTCTTCTCTGTCTACTGAGGATGTCTGTGGGAGACCATTTCAACTGGAGCATACTGTTATCAGAGATGTCTAACTTTCTTCGATCTGTGAGCACGTTAAATTGACTTACAATTATGAAACCTCATTAAAATACATATTCAACGGCACAGAGTTTTCCAGAGATTAGTGTTTGTTCCATCTAAGTCTTGTAGAAATGTCAACAGTGACAATAACTGTAGTAATCCTGGTTGAAGGACTATAAGTACCCTGCTCACCTCTCTCTTCTTTTCTGCGGTCGGCATTACAAGTCGGCCTGTATTTCCCTCGGGCTCTTCCTCAGGCTGAATAATCTGTGAGCAGAAAACAATCTAAAAAACTGCACTAAGTAAGTCCCTGCTAGGAATCTGCTGTGTATACTAGGGCTGCACAATAAATAGTTATTTGTATCCTCCTTGCAATTTCAACTGGCGCGATAAACACATTGCGAAGGACTGCCACACATTGTGAGATACACTCAGGGATTTTTTTTAGTTAGTTGAAAGAGAGCACCAGTAGGAAACTGCACTTTCAAATGAAACTATCCCTTTTTAAATATAAATAGTGCCTTTTGTGTTAATTTCAAGGTTCAATTTGTTCAATAAAAGAATGTTAGAAATATTTCCCTTCAGTTTTCTTAATTCAACAAGCAATTTGTTGTATGTTAGCAGTATACAAAAAGCAGCAGAACTGAAAACTTGAATATTTTCCTAATATCGTGCAGCTCTAGTGTATACTGTAGCTTTTTGTTGAGTGTTTGATAAAGTGCACAATAACCTCTACAGGCATATCTTTGCCATCTTTTTCTGGGGATTGTGTCAGCAGGTCATACAGGTGCTGCTGCTCAGTTTCACGCAGAGCTGAGCAGAAGCTGCTAAAGGCTCGGGGTCCCCGTTTTGGCAAGAGTAGTAGTAAGCGCCAGCTTCGTTTCTGAGACGTTTGCTCAGCCTGGAGAAGAGGAGATCAGACCAGAAAATCTAATTATTACTGGCAAAGATGACATATTATAGTACATTGCATTCACCATTATCTACATCCCTAATATAAAGACATTTTTTTTCCAGCCCTTGCCCAAGGTTGACGCACTACAGTTAGGCGTCACCACAATCTTTCTAACAATAAAATAGAATGATTTCAACCAGACACTGGTTAAAGGGGGCATTTCAGATGGTAACCAGTTAAAGTCAGCCAGGAATAAACCCATGCATTTACATTAAAATTGTTAGAAAACTGATGGCTTTGTCAAGCTTTTATTTTGATGTTTTTGTAACTTTATCCATGCCAGACTAAACTGAAATTCCCCTCTAACTTAGTGGATCCCAACCTACTTGGCTAGTCATCCCTTAAAATCTACTTATGACCCCTCAACAAAGTTTGAGTCCTTAGTGTGGACATGCATGGCAAGCAGGTCGGCCAAATAGTGATTTAGTTTAATTTAAAACGAACTTATGAAAGCAGTTTTAACAGGTGTATCTAACATCCAAAGTGTAGGTAGCTTACATAAGTTACAGGTGAACGACTGTTCAGACTTATTACATGCGGTTCCTAAATTAAAAGATATCCATATATCAGTGTTAACATACCATGATGCTCTCTGCCATGCTTTCGGTTAGGATGTCGTCTGCCTGTAAGGACTGTATGAGCAGCTCATCCACCACTAGCTGTTTGATGAGAATATTGGAGCCTCTCCGAAGAGCCCGTTTGTCCCGCTCCAGCATGCCACACTCCAACATTTTGCTCCAACAGACTGGGCACAGGACCGGTGACAAGACACATTAACCTCCGTTACAATACGACGGAAGTTATACTACAGTGTAACAAAGCGACAGGCAATGTCAACAACTCCAGCGTCTACCTACAGCACACGTTAGCAACCGGGCTGTGTATCGTCGTATACCTCACTGTTGCAGCTAACTAATGCGTTTGCCAAGACGATAACAATATGTAAAGCTTTATATTGTAATTACCAAAACGGCATGATGCAGGAGACTATAGTAAAATTATGCTGACATTAAAGTGTTGATGGCTAAATACCAATGCTAACTAGCTAGCTAGCTCATTTCGGATTGCCCCTTTTTTTCTTGTATGTAAGTGAGCGAAATGTAATTCCTTCCAAACTTACTTATCGTTCCCCTGTTTCTGCAACAGATGATCAAATCGTCAAAAAGGCACAGTAAAATGTCGTCGTGTTTAATGCTATTTCAAACATCCCGTCCTTTTCCCACACACGACTAACTTCCGCGGGTAGCTAACTCGGTACCAGTGCTGCAATGGGGATGGGGTTGCAAAAGTCTTTTTTTTGGATTCTGACCAATGACAGCTAAATATATTATGAGTGGCGTTTCAAATCTCCAATCACCTGGTTTCAGGGTGTCACCTACCGTAAAACTGTTGAAAGATAAGGGCTTTAAGAGCATTTTGAATTTGAATCTTGTTTCTGTAAATAAGTAGCCAATTGATAAGGAGCACTTTGATGATAGGCAGACACCGTTAACTAATAGAGAACCATGGACTGTTATGGGATTCAAAATAAACAGAGGCTTGACGAGCTTAAAATCATAAAACAACATTTAATTAATACATGTAATTAACAGTGGTGAAATGTATAATGAGGAAATATTTTACTTAAGGAACATTTTGGGGTAGCCTACTTGTACACTACCCAATGAAATAGAAGGTAACATTTTGCTGTAAAAATGCATATGATATCACATTTTTTAATATGACATATAAATGTGTGTGGGCACCAAGGTAGCTCACCTGGTAGAGTCAACGTAGCCGCTGTGGGTTTGTTTCCGACCCGTGGCCCTGTGAGATGGAAAGGGATGGCTTTATTTGTTACATTTGAAATTTGTTATGTTTGAAAGTGATGTAATACGTTTGGTTAATTTACAAGAAAGCAACACTTGAAACTGGTTAAACACAACTTCCTAATTCTGAATTATATCCATAGCCCAATATATTATTTATTATGTACAGTCATTCCAAAAATGAGTCTGGAAGTGTCTACTTATGTCTCTGTACTCTGTACTGCATCTAACGATCAACAACATACTCTCAAAAAATGTAGAGACCACTGGAACTCTTTTAACTGTTAACAACTGTTTGGATTAAGATTTGACAACAACAACAACAACAACATAAACACAAAAGACGGATACGCTTGTAAAGGATAATGCAATGTTATTGTTCCCCCTACATGGGGTGCTTGTCAAGTGTTTTAGAAATCGGAGTTGTCAGTTCCACCAAAGAGACATTTCCCTTTTTAACTTCTCACATGGTTTTCTTTAAATGCCTGCTTGAAACGTAAAAAGGTAAAATGATTCCAATGTTTCATAAATGCATAAATCTGAGAAATGTCCCAAATATAAATACTAGTTTGTGTAGCAGAACTTAGTTTTTTCCTTCTTTCCTGCCCCATTAATCATCTCACAACCCGTAAGATTTATCTGGCGATCCTTTAGGGGCCCAATGTTGGGACTCTTTTTAAAGTATAAAACTAGCTACTAGAAAACTACACCAGCAAAATAATTCTTGTTTATTGTTCATCTTAGTACAACATTTTTACTTTTGTTAGTTTGATAAATATGTGCTCTGCATTTCTCAAATGATACAGACAGTATTTGTTTAAGATATGCCGTTAATAGAAATGGGACTTTGTGTCATGTGGGACACCATTTAATTGTGGACACCTCTTATCTCTGTCTCTTTCCCTTTCTTTTTTCTCTCAATCTCTCCTTAGTTTGCCTTTCTCTACTTCCCTTTCTTTTTTGCTCTCTCTCTCTCTCTCTCTCTCTCTCTCTCTCTCTCTCTCTCCCCCCTAACCTCAGGCTTTGCCCTCCCCTGCTGTCTATCTCCTCACCCTCACTGTGTGTGTGCTGTCAATAATTAATGATCCTTACTGACTCAAAGGGTAACAGGTCCGGAAGAAAATGTCTCAGCCCTTAATTTATTATATAAAGTATAAGTCTATAAGTCTATCTTCAAGTCTAGTCAGTCTGAGAAACCACCACGAGTGTCTATTCAAGCAGAAGGATCGATGGCATGAAGCAGCCAGACCGTGTCCGTTTTATAGTTTGTGGCGGTGGCTACACCTGTGACCATGAGGTGGTTAATGCTGAATGTCTGGCTGACAGCAGGACAGAGGGAGGAAAGGGAAGCTTAAATGAGTGAGAGGCAGGGGGCAGAGAGGAGGAGGAGTGACAGAATGATAGAGTGAATTAATTCAACCTTGGCCAGCCCTGATTGACTCAGTAGCAAACTGGCATGTACAAACATTCACAGTGACACCAAAGCTATGGAGAGAGAAAAGAGGAATGACATGTCTTTCTCCAGAAAGAGAAGTTTCACTTTTGGGGCATATGGAGGGTGAGTAAAGACACTGTTTGTCTGTAATTAGGACTGAGATTTCCAAGTCAACTGAGTAGCTACCTATATACTAAATGATAATTACATTATTTTGTAGATATATAAGTGATCCTATCTATGTTGGATGATCCGTTTTCTTCTTCGAGTAGTTCTCACTTCCTTGTTTACAGTGTGGACAAATTCACATGTGGGGATGAGACGAGGTGAGGTTTTAATTTCTATCTTATTGCAGCTGTTTCGAGCTAATATTCAAGATGTAATGTATAAAGTGAGAACTGATTGAGAAGTGATGAATTGTGGTGTAAACAAACCTGTTGCTGCAGACCTGAATCTGCAGAGGACAACATAGTGGACATCCTGGACTCTCCTGCCAGTGACAGAAAGCCTTTCCTCTCAGCCAGCAGCAACCAGAGGGTGATATCAATAGCATGTTCAGCTTGCACCTTCCCCTCTTATTTTCACTGAATACACTTAATGCTTTTTCATATCCTGCATTTCTCAGAAGTTTCCATTTGCAACTGAACCATTTGTCATGTTCCCCTTCCTCCCCATATTTCTCCTTCCCTTTCTCTCTGTCTGCATTTACTGCCTGTGGTTTGTATCAGGACACAGAGCTGTTTGAAATAATTGAAAAGCTGCAGGTGAGTTAAAGCACAATTGATCTTGTTTGGTGCGCTTGTTCAGGGCTGTCTGAGCGAGAGAAGTTTCTTATCATCTTATCAATACTTCCCTCGTCCATCAGGGCAGCAGGATCGATGAGCAGAGGTGTGAATTTCCTCTTCCGCTGAAGGTTAGTTTTCAATGTGAGAATAAGAAACACACAGAGTTGACTATTTATGAGTTTGATCGTGTGTGTGTGTGCGTGTTTGTGTGTTGACCTTTCTGTAAACGACATGACATTTGTTCCTAAAACAAGAGACACGAGAGCCCCTCATCATCATCAAGTGCTCCTTTGTCTCTATTTTAGTCTCAGCTTTTAAAGATAGGTGGAGGAGACCTGCCACTCATCCTCCCTCCGAAGCTAGGGGGCTACTGGATAGACCCCCCTCTGGCGAGGCTTGTGGATGTGAGTCCCACCTCCTCCCACTGTGGCGTTGATCCAGAGAGCTACGACATTATGGAGAGAGATGGGGAGGCCAAAATCTATCACGAGTTCTTCCGCTCACGTGTAAGCAGACTTTGTCTAAAGTGTCAACGTTATCTTTCCTGAACTTGTGTTTTTATCATGTTTTGTTCCCTTTAGTACCATCACTCATTCACAGCAGTGGATCCATCTTTGGGGCCTTTGGTTCTCTCTGTGTGTTTGGAGGAAGAGGAGAGCAAGCTGCGGGTGATACTAAGGTAGAGATCTTAAGCCATTTCAGCCAACTATGAGATTCTTTTTGTATAATCCAAGCTGCAATACAAGACGCATTTCCCAGAGCATCGTGCATTCCCCTTCCTCTCAAAAAATGTGTTCATCCACAAGTTCAAGCTTCACTGTGCAGAATGATGTTTGAGCAGAGGCTTTACATTTTCATTTGAATGTCTCTGTATGCAGTAACTGGTAATTCCAAGTAATCCTGCATCACAGACGATAATGCCACGATTGTTTCTTGTCTCCCAGAATGAAGCAGTGCACTCTGCATGGAGTTTTTGCTGTCTCTCTTTTCCCAAACATCCCATCTGCCGTTGAATTAGCAAAGGTATCAAACTATTATTCTGGTAAAGGAGTATTCATATCCAATACTTAAGTAAAAGCAGCAGCACCACACTCTATGTACATAAGCATTATTAGCCGAAAATACTTTAAGTATCACAAGTAAATGTTGGTTGAGTGTTTTTACTTTATATGTTATCATTTTTATTGATGCATCAACATGTATGAAACATTGTTATTGTTGTATCTTGAGGTGGAACTCATTGTATCTACTTTATATCCTGTTATATAGTTTCATTTATTTAAAAAATCATCATCTTTTTTAAACTGATAAACTGAGTAGTACTATACTACTACTGAGTAACTATAGCTGTCAAATAAATATAGTGGAGGGGTAAAGTACAATATTTATTTCTGAAACAGAATGAAATAGAAGTATAAAGAAATATACAACAGAAATACTCAAGTAAAGTACCTCCAAATTTTACTTTAGTACAGTATTTGATAAATGTACTTCCTCTGGTTGATGACAAGTTTTCTCTGTAGATGCTCTGTGACAGAGTGACTGTCTCAAAGTTTGAAGTGGTCAGCTTCCTCAAGGTAATGCTCTATAAAATGACTAATAAGTAAAAAATGAAGGACCACTTATTTCAGACAAATCCTCTGAAAGCTTCTCTCCCTCTCACTCATCCCTCAGGCTCCAGAACTCATAACCGCATTTGATGAACACAGAGTGTCTCCTAATTTTAAGTTTGGCATTTTGTACCAAAAGGACGGGCAGGTACGAAATTGTGCAGAAAATGTCCTGCATTCATAGAAATGACATGAAATATGGCACCACACCACAACCACCGTCTCTTAGACAACATCCATCTCTCTCTAGTTCACTGAGGAGGACATACTTTGTAACAATGAAGAAAGTGAAGAGTTTAAAGAACTCCTTTCTATTTTGGGAGAGACGGTTCAACTGGAAGGCTTCACCGGGTAAAGTGCACCATGTCGATGTTGTTCAGCGGGATGAATGACACATGCAATATCATCACATGATTTCTTCTTCTCACTTTGTTATCTCAGGTTCAGAGGAGGACTGGATGTGTGTCATGGTCAGACAGGAAGTGAAGCTGTCTTCACTTCCTTTCATGGGAGGGAAATCATGTTCCATGTTGCAACTAAACTGCCTTTTACAGAGGGCGACCCGCAGCAGGTCAGTCATTGTGTCAGCCTGATGATTCACAGCAGCCTTTCTCAGGCTATTTTGATACTAGTTAGAAAACAAAAGTTTTGAGCTAACACGGATACACTTTTTCCCCCCTACACAGTTACAAAGAAAAAGACACATTGGTAATGACATTGTAGCTTTAGTCTACCAGGAGAGCCAAACCCCGTTCCTGTCTGATGTTATCAAGTCTCACTTCCTGCACTGCTTCCTGGTGGTCCGGAGGATTCAGGTTCCAGAGGAGAAGACAGGTGAAACTGCGTACCAGGTGAGTGAAAAACAAGCCCACTTGGATATAGCATCCCTATGATAAGTGGAATGCTGTCATTTTGTTAAATCTGATTCACCCTCATATCAAAAAACAAACTTTTTAAAGACCGATGTTGGATTTTTTGGGCTGATACCGATATTAATATTATAGAGAGCTAAAAAAAAAATCCTAAATGTTGCCTGATATTTGTTTCTTTAACATATACATTTGAACTAACAAACATTTTTTTGAAAAGAATATTTTAGAGTTCGAAGTTTGATCAAGATATGTGATCTTTGTGGGACACTTTGCAATAGAAAAATAAACTTGTCACTGGTCTCTTAGTGGACAAACTATGTCATTCTAAACTGATTTTTGTTACTCTACCGGTAGTCTATATCCTTGACGTTCCACTTCCGGGATTTGTCCGGTCCCACAGGAAATTTCACTTCTACTTTCTTTGTGTTGGAATTTTAAATTTGGATTTAGATTAGTGAGGACTATTGTTAACTGCTCCTCAGATCTCTGCAGGGTAAATTGAGACAGCTAGCTGGACTATCTGTCCAATATGGGTTTTCTATCGCATAATAATAATTGCAGCCAGAATGGCTTATCAGTCAAATATTCATTTTTTGTCTTCACAGGTGGCTGTAACAGCCAGAGAGGATGTTCCTCTCTTTGGTCCGTCCCTCCCAGATCCTCCCATCTTCACAGATGTAAGAAACAATACAAAAGTCACCAAGCTGTTTTCATTTCTCTAAATATATATATATACATACACACACATATACATTCATACATACATACAGTTTGCTGCAGCAACAGCTAAACCTTTAATTTCAACCATCTTTTTCTTTACTGTCTTGCTTAGTCTACCAGTGACTAACGCCATCTTTACAAATATACATCAAAATGTTTTTTTGCTTAATTTTTTATTTTCCATCATTTTTGGGAGTTGTTTCACCACCACCCACAAATTATATAAATGATTGCAGCTGTAAACGGCTCCCTCATTTTCTTTGTTGTTGCATTGTGGAAGAATAGTGTATTAATAGAACATTTAGTATGTATGCTGTCGGCTTTGGATTTACTTTACTTTTTTCAATTTTCTAGAGGGAACACTACTCCAAATCTGCTTAGAATAAGTATTTAGTATGGAATTGGAACACGGTCTAGCCATTGTCCTGTGGTCTTGTCTGTCTTGGTTTTTGATCAATATTTTTTTTACTTTTGCCTGCCTATGGTCATTGTCTAAAAAACCCTGCTTTGATCGCCCACTCGGTAAACTTTGTAATTTCTCCACCTGTCATGGCTGCTTACCTGAATCACTACAGTACAAATGAATTATTGAGATGCATCACAAGTATCCTGTCTTTTAGCGTTTCCTGCTGAGAGAATTCCTTCTGACCAAACTCATCAATGCAGAGATTTCCTGTTATAAGGCTCAACAATTCAGCAGGCTAGAGGTAGAGGGGAAAAAAGTTTTTATTTATGCTTTTTATTCGTAAATATCCAAGATTGTTCCCTGATTTCTCTCTGCCATGTGTGCTCTCCTGTCCCTCTTACCAAGCTCCGCACTCGTTCGTTGCTCCTGGAGAGCCTGCAGGCTGAACTCTCCACCCGTTCCCAGTACATGATGGGAGATCCATCTCTGTCGGTTCTCCCAACTTCTGAGGTTACACGAGGGGTGTCTGAGGGAAGTGGAGGATTCATTGAAAACTTTAAGGTAAACGTCGGCCCCCCAAAAAACTAGTGAAATAAATTAAAAGTAATAACTTTATCCAAAAAGAATACATGAATATAAAAATTTGGTAATTTGTCACACAAATAAATGCATTTAATTTATTAATTATTTTATTTATTTTCAAATTAACCTGCACATTTATGCTCTAGGATTTATGCTTCTATGCTATTATTTTAATAGAGTAATTTGTTTATTTATATACTTATTTATTATAATGGCAGCTTTAGTCCTCCATACACTTGCCTTTCAAGTTTTTAAGAGACTCTCTCATACTATCTCTCTATACCATTTCCCTTCTGAATCTCTGTCATTAGAGAGCCATAAGAGTGCGGAGTCACTCTTTCGAGACTCTTGGGGTGCCAAGGAAGACTGGTGGCATTGCAACACAGAAGCAAAAGGTAAAATGAACAATGGGATTGAATGTGCGTGACTGAATAAATACATATTGAAAGATTTGAGCTAAACATATTCTAACTTTTCTAACTTCTTTTACAGACAGATAAAGATGGAGAGAGGTAAGACGTATTGAAACAGGTAAAAATGTTGGTCCCATGATTAGAAAAACAGACTGTTAACTGTTGCCTCTGCTTTACAGTGACAAATCTCCAGGACCTCTGCCTTCTGACAGTCAAGGGCCGGCTGAAGTCAAAAATCAAGCAAGTCCTCAAGAAGAGACATAAAAGGAAATATCAATTTGTAGATTTAAGTGTTATTATACTCATACTTTGCTAGCGTATGGTTACTACTTTCTTATCCTGTTGGATGGCTTAAATGTAAATAGAGTTTTGAGAATATATTTATAATATATATTTATTTTACTGTCATAGCAGTATTCAACATTACTTAAAAGCTCAACATTGTATTTTAGTGAAATGTTTAAGAAATAAATGTTTTGAGTTTACACAGTTTTTAATATCAATAAAAATCTTTACTTCAATGAGGGATGTAAAGAGAGGAAGTGGAGAGGAGAGAGAGCGTTTAGGAATAACAAAGGAAATTAGATTAAGATTAGCACAATATGCAGAAATTGAAGAATGATGATTGTTTTGTTGATGACAATACGCATAATGATACCAGTAAAACATGATTATTAAAAGACTGATGTTCAATTTAGGAAACAAACAAATGTTATACCGAATGTAAAAAGAAGCAGAAGAGAAGAAGAAGAATGTGCTACCAGTAATTGATAAAGTATTCAGATATTTTCGTAAATGAAAATACTTTGAGTAAAAGTCGGAATTAAACATTTTATCATCAAAATGTATTATATGACATAATTGGAGTTATTATTACTGATTCTGTAATGTATAAACTGTATTTCAGGTTTCCTGTGTACAATCTTAACGCAAAGAACCTAGTAGATATAAATAAATGTTGTGTAATATTCTACATGAATAGATAAATAATAATGATTAAGTGAAATATTTTTCTCCTAGATGTTTAGCAGAAGCATAAAGTAAAAGTAGCTACCTCATGTTTTTAATTCTTGGAAATACATCTTTGAAAATATATTGTTGTTTAATTATTGACTTCTTTTTTTATGTATTTGTTAGTGTTTAAAATTAGACAAAGGTGCTAAAAATATATAATGACAATAACACAAAAAAGTCAGACATAACAAATGGAGGATTTGAATTTAGTTTTTTTCCCAAAGGTTTATTTGTCAGTGGGAGAACTATATAGATATTTCATATTTGTATGTGTTTCTTTCTGAACATAAATGTGAATTTACATGTATTAACCATTTTCTTTTTTGTAATTTTCTATTAATTAAGTTAGTTTTCTTTTTGTCATCTTTCTTCCTTATTTGTTATGGCTTGGTTTTCTCCTTAGGTTGAGGCGAGGTCCGTTGGATACAGCAAGCCTGTCTTCTTGACCTCTACTGAAAACATTTCTTTTATTTCCATTTTCTAGATATCTAAAGAAAATGTAGTTGTTTTTTTTTAACTACTCCTGCAATGTCCTGCTCTACAGTCTAGTGGGTGGCGGTATTGCGCCAATATGTTGTCTTGCCAACCGCTAATAAATTCAAAGAAGAAGACGGAGTAGAAGGCCATCGTCAATTCACGCATGAGTTGCAGTTCCTCCAGAGGGGGGCAGCAATGTTTGTACATCAGATAAAGAGAAGACCGGAATCCTGGCGGTCAGACATTGTCACTGAGCCTTTCCGTGTTGTTGCAGCTCAACTGTAGCGAACTTAAAAAGCTACCTCTAAAATGGTAACGATTCCAGCTAATCCTGCGGTGTGAAAGGCAACAGAGGTGATTCCTGCTAATGAGATACATTCGTCATAAGGTACTGATTTGACTTTAACATTACACCGAGCAGCCCTGCGTATGGTAAGTTAGTTGAACCTTGACACACTGCACAATGTACTGACTACAAGTGAGAGACGCTTTTCATAACGCGTACATTAAATACATTAGGGTTAATTTTGTCTTTCTGCCAACGAAAGTAAATTAGAATCAGTGACCTCTGCAGACCGAAGATGACATCTAAGAAAGTGATCGAGTTGTTCTACGACGTGGTTTCCCCGTACTCTTGGCTTGGCTTTGAGGTTTGTTTCTCCTTTTATGTCAACTTCATAGACACAGACTTAATAAAAGAATACAAATACAATCTTTTTACCCGTGTGTGGTGTGTGTGTGGGGTGTGTGTGTGGTGTGTGTGTGTGTGTGTGTGTGTGTGTGTGTGTGTGGTGTGTGTGTGTGTGTGTGTGTGTGTGTGTGTGTGTGTGTGTGTGTGTGTGTGTGTGTGTGTGTGCGCGCGTGTGCAGGTAATGTGCCGCTACAGACACGTGTGGAATATAGAGCTCAAACTGCGTCCTGCTTTTCTGGGTGGCGTCATGCAAGGAGCAGGTATACGAACATTGGTGGACAGTAACTAAGTACATTTACTCAAGTACTGTAAAGTAAAACTGTAGTTTTATCTTAAGGTGCTTGTACTTATTACTCATGCATTTTAACTTTAGATACTTTCAGATAAAAAATGCAAAATATCAAGAAATGTGTTAAACATATATTATTTTTTTTTTTTTCAACAATTGTGTCTGAAAACATTTTAATAGCAAAGATAAATTGGCCTATTTGTGAAATAAAACATAAAATGTACACATTGAAGATAAGCTTATTATGGGTAAGGTAGCCACTCAGGTAGCCTCAAAACGTTGAAGACCCCGGCTTTAAGTACAGTACATTGTGATGCTAATACTTACCCTTAAGTAACACTGAAAGAATATCCGTGTGGACACTAGTACTATTTATATTTATACAATATTTATCTTTCATGACAGGAAACAAGCCCCCTGGTGTGGTTCCAAACAAATTCCTGTACATGACCAAAGATCTGAACCGCTTGTCAGAGTATTTTGGTGTTCCCTTGCAGGAGCCATCTGACCCCTTTGAGGCCATGTTCAAAAAAGGTTAGCAGGATTTGATGGGATCAGTGCAGTGATGTGTTTTCATTTAACCATGGCTGGGTTAAGTTGGTAATTCAGCTTTTCACCAGAACTGTGGTGGTACTATTTCTTTATTGAGCAAAAGCTAATAATGCCGCAAGTTTCAAGTCTTCTGTTTTCTTTACCATAGGCTCCTTGTCTGCAATGAGATTTGTGGCAGCAGTACAAGAGAGGGAGAAGGGTGGAGACGAGCAGGTGGAGCGGGTGTCCCGGGAGCTGTGGAGAAGGATCTGGAGTGAAGACAAAGACATCACTGCACCTGCATCGCTTTCTGAGGTACCAACTTATCCAGCCTGGCGTTGTTGAGAAGATGAAGTAGTACTGTTTAGTGTTGTGCTTGTCACATTGTTTGTGCAGGCAGCGATGAAAGCTGGACTGTCTGACAGCGAGATTGAAGAAGTTCTGAAGCTGTCCACGTCAAAGGAGATCAGAGACAAGCTGAAAAGCACAACACAGTGTGCACTTGATTACGGGGTCAGTTTTCCTTTAGGTCTCCTTTTTTAGATTCAGACAAGAGATCAATACATTACTAATGATCAAATTCTCTTTTATTGCGTCTTCTCAGGCATTTGGCTTCCCCCTCGTGGTGTGTCACGTAAATGGAAAGCCAGAGGTGTTTTTTGGTTCTGACAGATTTGAGCTCATGGCCCACTGCATTGGTGAGAAAAGTGTTGTACTGTACATCATTCACAAACACACATCATGTAAAAGTGACAGTAGAAAGATTGAAGTGACACTTGACATAGCCTTAATCTAATATTGCACTTGCTGTAAATCACCTTGATAATATACATGTTTTTATATAGAAATGGTATCTAATTTAGTTCTCTGTTTCAGGGGAGAGGTGGCTGGGACCTCAGCCTGGCAAATCAACTACCAAGTTGTGAAATAATGTATAAATCTGCCTTCAAACACTGGTGTGCTTATAGATTCTAATTTTAATAATTTTTTCACATTTCATAGTTTCTGTGCCTTCTGAAACCAAGCCGTATATTTGCAGTTGACCTCTAATAACAAATAGTGTCAATAATGTAACATACCATTCCACTGTTACCTGCAATTATGTGCCTATTATTAAAAGAAACATTGACAACTTCCAGATTATAAAGCTGGTCATTTTTTCTACTGAAATTCAAAAGTACAAACATGTTGCAGTTGTGTATTTGTTGCATTATGTAACTTGAATTTAATATTTTTAGCCATGCTAGTGGCGTGGCTCTATGGGAGGTGGGACAGTCGGTCGACCACTTTGGTACAGAATGAAATATCTCAAAACCTTAACCAGTCAACAATATCCATGGGCCCAACAGGATGAATCCTAATGACTGGCGATCCCCTGGCTGTTCCTCTAGTATAGGGTGACCAGACGTCCCCGGTTTCCGGGGACAGTCCCCGATTTTGGCTACCTGTCCCCGGCTGGATCTGTCCCCGGAAATGTCCCCGGTTTTTTCAGTGTGACTGAAAGACCCGAAATTGGCATGAAAGAAAGAAAAAAACTGACAAAACGGAGCCGATGGTCGCTCCAGACAAGCTCAGAGATGTTTTAGAAAGCCGGGTTTTACCATGCTAAAATCACTGGTTATTTACATGGAGTCTGGTGGGTTTAGTGAACGCAATTTCGCGGACTTTTATGTTTTAAAAAAGGATCTTAATCTTTAACAGAAAGGTCGACCTCCTTAGAAATCCTTCCCATAATGTTGTCAGACACTTAGAATAATAATCTGAGTCTGTCAGCAGCAAAACGAGCACTTTTATGAACGTAAATACAAACTGGACAATTATCCTATTAACTTCCATTGTAGCTTGTTTCTGCCGACTGGAGAGATCTCGTTTAATTTGCATCAATGTCAAAGGGAAATATGTCCTCAATAGTTTTTATTGTATCTGATTCTCAATGAGCTGTTGCAGAAACAAGCCTTGAGCAATAAAGCAAAACCTGTCAGTAGTTCAGTAAACATTACAACATTATGAAATATTAGGACTTTCTATCTTGAAATATTAAGACTTTCTATCTTGAGGTGTAGTGGAGTATGAAGTAGCAGCAGGGGGGGGTCTAGGATCGGGGGGGGGGGGGGGGGGCTCAGCCCTTAATAAGAACAGCTCTAGGTCTAGTGTCCCCGTTTTAAGTTTTACAAAAATAAAAACATTGCTAAGGAGGTAAATACGCTTCTGAGCTGAAAATGTCCCCGGATTTTGTCTGAGAAATCTGGTCACCTTACTCTAGTACCACCATGAGGACACTTGTAATTGTGGTGAAATGTCTTCATAACTACTGGATGGATATCCAAGACATTTAGTAAAAGCATTCATGTCCCCATCAGGGTTAACTGTAATAACTGGTAGAACTTTAATCTTTCATCTAGCACCATAATCAGGTTAAAAAAAAACTTCACCCCTATCATCTTCAGCTGTACTTTAAGTGCTACTTAGCAAATGCTGACATGTTAAACTATGAGACCTCCATTTTAAGTGCAGATATTTTTAGTAGAAGAGTTACATCATGTGTTAATGTTATTCATTTAGTTCCAAGAAAAGTCTGTTATGTCATATTGCTGTATTGGAAAGTAATTAACTGCACTTAGTAACTTAGCTTATTTTCAGATACAGATTTTGCATAAAACACAAGATTATAAAACACAATGCATTATTGTACATTCAACCGGTTTCCAAATCTTTGCTCATGACCCCTTAAAATCAGTGTCTAATTCGGGCCCCCTTTTTAGATGTTTGTCCTATCTTGAAATTAAAATTGCTCACAAGTGTTGGAGGCTAATACTTTTGCTTCTAAAACCACTGTATTATTGCATTCTCTTAATTGACAGTACTCTTTTAATATATTATTTATCTACATTGCATGCTTGTAACCAGAAATAAATCTAGTTTATTAGTGTTGACTAAATACTCCAGAGCGGGCAAAGCTTGTCACACCAGTTCCAGTACAATGTAGGCCAAACATGCTTAACAAAAGAACCAGTTTTCCTGAACAAAGAGGAGTAGCCAACACATGTCAACTTCAGAGAAAAGTCTAGTTACAGAATGTGGTCGAGCAAACAAAGGCAGGGCAAGAGTGAGGATCTCCACCAACCTGATATCAACATGATGCATCACTTCTAAAAACTGAAGAGTGTGACAGAAAGGAGGAAGAAGAAACTGCTAAATACAGGAGAAGAGGGGTGGGGTATAGTTGATGAGGGGTGGGGTTAGGAAAACACACAAGGTGGAAAAAAGACAAACAGAGAGCAGCTCACTGATCCCCAGAGCCAGACAAATCACCTGAGAAAAGCAATACAATAAAGATCTGAGCAGCACGGCTGAACCCGGACAACACATTCAGCTGGGAGGATGTATGAAAAGTGTCTGACTGTGTGAAGGAGAAAAACATGAGCCTGGAATAACAGGTTTGAATCTTTTCTTTTGGGATATAAGACACACCTGAAGCAGCTGAGGTAAGAAGGTTTTACACTCCTCGTCTTTTTTTATTACACTGTTTTTGAAGTTGTGTAATATTTTGCTAAGGTTGCTCTTAGGTGGAATGAGCTCATGTTTAGGCACGCTGTTAATGAAATAAAAGCTCTAACTGTTCATCCACTGTCTTTCTCTGACCATTGGGACATATTCTATTAGTTTTGAGTGTGCAAGCAAGTTCTTTGTTTGCCCTTAATGTTTTCCCTTTGAGTGTACAAGCATTTATGGGTAATAAAATGCAGATGAACAGGTTTAGATATCTTGGATCTGACCTAAAAGAATGATTATGTGGTTGAAGATTTTCCCTGTGCCGCTGCATTTCTGTTCCCATACACTGCATTTAAAGCAGTTCTGAATTCAGATATACAGCATAAAGAATCCTCAGTTAGAGATGCTTACATTTTATTTCTGTACACAGCTTTGGTGACGCTCACATTGTGTTACCTTATCTTAAGATTGACCAACGATTGAGGTCTGTGCTGTAAGACCAAAAGGATCAAAGTTTTGTTTTACAAAAAAAAGATTGATTCGGTGAGGTGTCTGAATCTTTAATCTGATTGCCAGTCGTCTTTGGCAGGGGAAAAAACATTTGGCATACATCAGAGACTGTGATACAACATGTGAAGTTCCTGGTCTCAGTTACTCGTTCACTCAGACCCCTTCTCATGCTGGATACCTGGCAAGGGTCGCAGTATAATTAATCAAATAAAGGCAAAAGAAAGGTCTTCAGCCTTGATTTAAAAGCGAGGAGAGTAGGTGCTGACCTACTGTTTTCCCGGAAGTTTGTTCCAGATATGTGGAGCATAGCAAGTGAATACTGCTTCCCCCTTTTTGGTTCTGATTCTGGGGATGGTAAGCAAACCTGTCCCAGATGATCTGAGAGGTCTGGGTGGTTCATAGTTCACAGCAATATCCCAAAGGTATTTTGGCACCAAACCGTTTAGTGATTTATAAACTAGCAGAAGTATTTTGAAATCTTTTCTTTGAGGCACAGGAACCCAATGGAAAGACTTCAGAACTGGAGTGTAAAAAGGAAATGTTCTTAACTGTAAGCATATGGAAGTACTAGAAACCTACTGAATATGAAGTTTGACTGTGAATGGTGTATTAGAAATATATGAAAAAAGGTCTTTTATCACATCTCTTTTTACATTTGACAGGATGTCTTCTTTAGCAGATGCAGACTTCCAATGCAAGCAAGGAGACACTATCTGTGGTAGGTTTTAACAGCAGACAGAATTTGGGGAATTTGGCCACTAACTGGTCTGGCCATTAGAGGCCTTGTCCAGTGTTAAGTTGACAGACGACCAGATGACATGACATACCAGCCCTGGTTGTACAGACAAACATATCCGCCATTGACATTGGTGTGTCTGACTTGCTGAGTGATTGTAAAGATCAATGTTTTCTTGTGTCTGCTCCTGTTTGCAGCGATCCGTGTGTATGAGCAGGAGGTGATCATTGTGCCTATCTTGCTGCTGGCCAGCTTCCTGGTCACTCTGGTCTTCATTATCCTGCTGCGCTATTGTCCAGAGAAAGTCGATCGCATCCGTCCACAGTCCTCCAGGAGAGTGCTGCATGGCATCGATGGTAAGACACTGAAATAGACACAGTTGTTAGTGTTTTATATGTTTAAATAAATTAAATCATATCATACTGCAGGAATTATTTTTGATCTACACTGTCAGTGAACAGTCAGCAAGCTGATTCCATGTGGGTGTTTTGGTTTTTTCAGGAGGTGTAGTTCAGGTTCAACTTTCTAAGCATTCATTGTTTAGCACTTTTTAAACTGTCCTTACCGCATGTGCAAAGCATCTTTTTCTTCAGCAGGAACTCCGCTATCAGTCTGACTAATCATTTTATCAATTAATCAAAGTTTAAGCTGCCAGGAACCCAAAATACAAGACAAAATCACCTATAACAATATAAAATCTGTAGTTATAATCACTCCACATTTTATTACAGAACAATATCTTTAAACTACTAAATAGTTAAAGAAATATGCAATAAATAAAACTACATCATATGCTATTTACATGTGAAATTATTTAATTCCAACTTTTGTGTTTTTCTCATTTAAAGTCTGTGTATGTCTGTAAATGATTTTAATGTTTATAGTCAGGAAAGCCCACATCAGCACTTTCAACTGGTTTTCAGTTAGTTTACTATAAATAAAACATGCTCAGTGTATTCACAGTGTAATATACTTTACAGGTGACAGTGAACCAGCAGCATTCTTGGTTTTTTTTTCATTAAGCAAGGAAATGACAGATTACTTTTAGTTTTAGCATCCACTGTCTAATCTAATTTACCCCGTGGGGTCCATAAGCACTCCTACAGTACTATCTCAGTTTCAGTTAGACATATTTTCCAGCACTACACAAAGATAAATAGTCCTGTTTATCTGCTCTCATCTAAATCCTTGCATTTACCTCTAATGACAAATATTCTCTGTCTCCCTATCATCTCCCATCTCTCTATCTCTCCGTGGCTTTCTGTCCTTAGCTCCACCCGGTATCAATGTCCTGGAGCATGAAAGCATTGCTCTGGACGTGCCCAATTCCTACTCCACCTTCCACCCCCCGAACACTCACAACTCCAAAAACCCCTCTGTGTCTATGGAAACACCCTCTCTCCTGCCCAGCCCCCTCCCACAGCCCATTAAGCCCAGTTTCACTCCCATCGTCCAGCCGAGAGAGTTGCCCCGGCAGAGGCTGCCCGAGTCTTTCAACCTGGTCACCCCTCTGCCTGTTGCCTTCTCCCTGCACACCGACTCCTCTGTGTCCCTCTACAGGGCCCGAATGGAAAACAGGAACGTTGTATTGCGAGTCCTAAAGGGTGAGACAGTTAAACTTTAATTTAATGGAAGCTCTTAATTGTCTCATTTGATTTTGAGGACATCTCATTTCCCTATCATTCTTGCCCTATACAGACTCTGCTGATGCCACAGAAAGACACAACTTCTTGGGCTTTGCGTCCTTCCTGTCCCAGCTGGGACCACATCCCTTCCTGCCAGAGCTTCTTGGTGTGGTGTCACTTCGAGCTCCTCTTATTACAGTTGTAGAAGAGCTGGAGAATAGAGACCTGCTCAGCTTCCTGTGGCGATGCAGACAGGTTTATATTTTTATTACAGAGGGTATTCTGCTGCTGTGTGATAACTCACTTTAAGCATCAAACCATATATTTAAAGCTAATCAAAACATTCACATGTCAACTTTGAAATGTTAATTCAATTTCTCTTTGTGTTTTTTTTCAGGAGCATGTGAATCCTCCTTGTGAGATGACTGAGAGACGAATACTTACCATGGCCAAACAGGTGGTCTCAGCTCTGGTCAGTATGCTTACATAATGTCCTCACCTCCCTATACACTGCACATGTGCAAATATTTTACTTTTAAATCCCTGACATACTTTTAACCTTTCATGACCCCATCTTAGCGTTGACTTGTGGCAGGGTTTCCCTCTCTTCATCATACCATGCACCTACCCAACAATCCCAAAAGTAAACATTTTGTAAAATTTTCTCAGTACTTTAAACAGAGAAAGGTATATAGCTAAAGCCCTGGAAGCTTTGCATAAGCTTGATATTAAAATCCACATGTCACATGAAATTACTTAGAAAAAGGTTAAGGATTCACATTTTAAGCTGATGATGCAGCTAGAGGATTTATTTTCAATCAAAACGATTTATCAAAGTTATTTCAATTCATCCGGAGGGGAACATGAATGTCTAAAGCAACTTTCCTGGCAAATTGTTGAAAACCCTTAATGTGAAAAATCAGAGGATCACCAAAGTCATTTTGATTCATGCCAATCCACCCAATAGTTGTGCAACTATTTCAGTTTGGATCAAAGTGGTGGAGCTGCTAGCATGGCAAAAAAGACTAATCGGTTTAACACTTTTGACTACCCCAAATTAAACTGATAAATCTCTTCATCCTTTAAAGCACTTGATCTGTCCCAACAACACCTAAACAGATGCTCTAAACATGCAGTTTCTGTGAGGTTTTAGGAAGATCTATAGATAGATACTTTATTTATCCCTGCGGGGAAAATCAAGTGTCCAGCAGCTCACACATAAACACACATTCCCATAAACAACACAGAGGGGCATAGGTGGCGTTAAAAAGCCTGTTGGCTGTGGGGACAAAGGATCTCCTGAACCTCTCTGTCCTAGAGTTGTTGTTCACTGTAACTGCTCCTCTCTCCAGCCAGTCATTACCCATTATGTCGTACAGTTTGTTACATGCACATCCCTCCACTACAGTTCTTGATGAGTCCAGTTTCATATATGTATTTTATGTTGGCAGTGATGACTAAACTGAAATCACCTGTATAGGCGTGTGTGTGTTTAAACCTGAGATGCCACTTGTCTTGTTGCCCAATCAGGAGTTCCTTCACAGCAAAGATCTTCTCCACGGAAACATTTGTGCTCGGAGCGTACTGGTCACCAAGGACTTCACTGCCAAGCTTTGGGGCCTGCATGGGGTCCACACAAGGAAGAACCAGGGAGCCACTCAGAGAGATGATCCCAGCATGAAGAAATGGCAGGCACCAGAGCTGTTAGCCAAGAGACCTGCCAGTCAGAGCAGCGACATGTGAGTTTTACCTATTTTCATCCGTTATCTTTGGTATTTTCTGTCATATAAATCCGCCACTACAGATGCTGCTGCTGTTATTTATTAAATGCTGTTCTGTGAGTACTTTATGAAAAAAATTCACTGAACGAAAGACTATGACCGTTATTTGCCTCTGTGTTCTCCTCTCTAGCTGGTCAATTGGCATCTTACTGTATGAAATGGCAACATTGGGTAAGTTGAATTTGAACATTTTACCCATTTAAACTGAGTTATCTCATCTATCATTTTAATACAGTATCTCAAGGTATGTTTGGCAATTGTAACTAATGCATACCCATTAACAAGACTTGTACCAATACTGGATTTTAATATTATATTTTTTCATCAGTGTAATGAAGTCATATTAAGGTATTCCATTTGTTGGATTAGCCAAAAAAGGGCCAATGTATCTGGCTACTTTATCCATAAACAGCTAACAAAGTTACTAACACAATATCTATTAATTGCAATGTAAAATTACATATACCTTGATGCCATATCGCCCACTCATCCCTGCAACATTTACTCTTTTCTGTCCAGGTGAAGCTCCATATGCAGACATCTCAGTAAATGAGCTTCTGCAGTTTCATCAACGAGGGAAAAGTCTAAAAAAACCTCCCAACTGTTCCAACACGCTGTAAGTTCCACTGAATGCTCCAGATAACACAAAAGCACACTTGAAGCAGAGTACCATTTCCCCTCTCCAACAAATGTGCTGTAAATCTCTCTCTCAGGTATTCCATCATTAAGGGTTGTTGCCAGTGGAAGGATCAAGATCGACCCACTCTGGCTGAAGTGAGCCACA
This sequence comes from Etheostoma spectabile, assembly GCF_008692095.1. Taxonomy (NCBI): domain Eukaryota; kingdom Metazoa; phylum Chordata; class Actinopteri; order Perciformes; family Percidae; genus Etheostoma; species Etheostoma spectabile. Next base: position 11,107,754 of record NC_045738.1, on the reverse strand, counting down.
AGCTCCACTCAGGAGAGAAAAGTGCCTCTGACAAAGTCCTCAAGGTGTCTGGGACAGTTAACATCGAGCAGTACCTGAAGGAAGCAGGATACGGGGAAAAGAACAGTTACACTGTTTTCTGATCACTGCCTGTGCCAGCTAAATAAATTGCACTTCTCTCCGCAATGATGCACTTCTCCAAAACAATATCTTTCAGGGAAAATAAAAGTTTTCCAAACTTTTGCTTACTTTTGGTTTTGGGCACTGAAATTGTACTTTTATTTTAAGTAGTCTCCTACTTCCGGATCATGCAGCATAAATGAGAAAACCTGTACGCTAAGTAAGTTGTCTACTTTTGGGAACCATTCATTTTCTTCTGATTAAAACCTCATTCATGTGCTTCTTTGTCTGATAGCTAACTCTTTGGAGTTAAGCAGTGTTGTTGGGAAAATACAACCAGTAATTTTGTTGTAGTACACATTAAGATAGGTAAACTTGACCAACTTACAACCACTGCATCCTTAACTTGTAGTTGATACTGTTAATTTATGACGGTTTTACAGATCTTGTTTATAGCATAATACAAATGTATATTAACAGATGTAATATATGTTCTTACCACATTTTTGTGTGATTTGTTGGCAGTTGGAAATAAAGGACACAAATGTATTCATGCTATTGTACTTCTCAGTTCATGTGAAATGAGCTCAAATGGTTTACACAAAATAAACTATGATCTTTTCATTTTCAAGGGGTAATAAAAGCAAACGCACGCAAAGAGGTCCAGTAACAGGTATTGTTTATTGGTAGTACTGCATACATGTACAAAGAGTACTTCCACTTAGCCCTTAAGAGAGCAAACCATGAGGAATACCTATTTTCAGGTAGTTAGGTTGATTAAAGCTACTAAAACTATCATTCATGAAAAAAATAATTTGGATTGTAGTAAAAAGTGGAAAAGATTAAAAAAAACTAAAACTTTCAATAACTGGTAAAATTAACTACTAAAATACCAGGCTTTTTGAGTGTCCTTTGCTCGATGTGATTGGAGCCTGGATTAAACACACGGTAAATAAACTAATAACTACTAATAAGACTGAAATATATATATATAAATGAAGTGGACTGATGCTGACATCCCTCCAAATCATATTACTAAAGTTAAAGCACCGTTTGAAATACATCAAGAAGGCAACGTTTCTTTTCTTTTTTTAACCCAACAGGTAAACTGTCCTAGTAAGAAGACCTAGCACCGATAACTGCAGGCTGGCAGATTTGCACAGTTTCATTCGAGAATACATACAAAAGGTCTTTTACTCACAGCAACAGAAAAACAACAACTGACAAACACTACTGACATGGATACTTTAGACTGTCCATGCTCACCACTCACACATGGCAGTACACATATAACATGTTTTTGCACATTCAATGTCCAGAAAGTAAACTGTCCATTCCCATGTCTTCACATGACTGATAGTGCACCATTGTTTTGTAAGAAACATCCTCACTTCCCCCATAGTCTTTTTACTTCTTACTAAAAGAGGTCCAGGTATTGATTTCAGTGATAAGTCAATGAGACAACAATCCTGGTGTCCCTCTGAAGTACACACTGCATCACTCACGCAGGATGTTGATGGAGGCACAGATCTTGAGAGCAGGACCCAGCTTGATATTCATGGTGGAGATGAGATGGTCCTCTCGCAGGAGCAGCAGAGCCTGCCCATCTATTTCCTGTGACAGAAACTGTGCAGCCAACTCTTCACAGCCTGTACACAAACCAACAGAAAGACAGGAAGATATAGTTAGATAAAAAGAACAGAAGATAGGTTGCGGCTTACAAAACTGTTATCATACTGAACACCAACCTTGAAGTGAAGAGATAAATCTGCAGACTTCTTCCACACTCCACTGAGCAGGAGTTGCTGAGAGAAAGTTAGCCCCATCTAGTGGGAGGCTACCAGGAGCTGAGCTGTCAGACGGAGGAGCGCTGCGCTCAGCTCTAGAGCAGGAGTGTGAAGAGCTTGGGGACAGTGAAGGAGAATCGTCCTCTTCTTCCCCGTCGCTGGAAACGTCCTCCGAGCGACTGGACTCGGAGTGACACTACGCCCACACAAGTGGAGAAACAAAAGCCAATGATAAAACTTCAGAGAGGAGCTGCATTTGTGGATCATGTGCAAATTATCTTTAAAAGACTTAAATAATGTTCCCCAGCTGGGCACGTAGTTTTGAGCAAAAATTTACTCAGAAGTAAATGGTGCATGTGTTGGATATTTTGAGCTGCAAAATAATATATAATTAGGACACTACAGCAGCGGGAGAGTGCAGGGGACTCAATAAACTGCAGTGCCTGTGTTCACTCTATTGTAGAAACATGTCATCCAGTGGAACATTGTGACCCATTGATGGGGTTTTAATGCGACCTCCAATATACCATATCAGGTTTAGATACACTGGCAGTAATAATTATTTGGGTGTTTTGATTTTTATTATTAGAAAAATATAGAATATTACTACAGATTTTACCTTAACAGATAGATGCCTGCTTGAAATGTTATTGATATTAGAACTGCTCCTGCGAGGGGGGCCTCTTCGCCTTGCAGCGCTCTCAGTGGGTGCTGGAGGCGGTGCCAGCCCCGCACCACTCCTCCCTCTGCTTGTCTTGAAGTGTTGGCTGCAGCTCACATTATACCTGTGAATCCAGGTGCACAGTCAAAACTCAGGAAGACTTTTCTTTGATCTTTGTTTGGTATAGTCTTTGACTGGTTTCTTTATTAAATTTGGTTACCTAACCTTAATATGAAGCACAAACAACAAACCAAAACAAAAACAATGCCAAAATGGAAAGCTAAAGAAAATCGTACCTCTTGGCACAAGTATTTGAACAGAACCTCTTTGATCCTCTGAACTGGCTGGCTGGGGCAAGGCTTGCACAGTACTCACACTTTAACACTGAAGAGAAAAAGGGAAGTACTTTACTATCTACTTTACACATTTATGAAATACTGATTATGCAGACAGATTCATGGTATGATACTTGATCCTTAAAAGAGAGTTACTTCACCACTTACATTGAGGTCCATTTTCAGAGCGGCCAACCAGGGCAAAATCTCTGTCTTTGAGGAGTCCAGCAACCTTTTACATCAAATACAATAAGAATTTTTTTTACAAAAACGGTGCTTAGCCAGTGTATTTTAAATCAGAGATTTGATTCATTGCGATGCAAATTATGTCATCACAACAGTGTACACTTACGGGGAAGGGCTCAGCTCCCTCCTGGATGACAAAGCCTTCTATGAGGTGGGTGAGGACTTGAGGTTTGACCACTGCCTGAGGAACAGGCGCTCTGTCTTTGTCCCCATGACCGACTCTTGACAAGGGCAGAGGCAAGGACAGGGTGGGAGGGGATGAGAAGGCAGCTACTACAGGAGGAGCTAGTAAGGATCAAAAGAAACAGGGAAAAACAATGAGCTTTCAACCAGATTTCTAGACTTTTCTTTGGCAACGTATTGCTCCTAATAATCTTTGCTTGATTTGAAGAGGATACATTGACATACCCGAGTCCTTTGTTGGAGCAGGGGATAAGGGAGGAGCAGAATCTTTCATAGGTGTAGAGTCTGAAGATTCTGTCACCATCTCATTTGGTGCGTCACTGTCAGATTTTCTCTTCAGAGAACCAATAGCAGGCTTTATCTAATGGTATGTGGGGGGGAAAAACGGTTACAATTCCTTGTACGCTGACAGTTATCCTTAACACCAAACCAAAGAATTGTCAGTGTTGCTAAGTACGTCCTTTCAATGTTGGTCTTACCATAGCACTGTTGTTGGAGACTGTGTTAAAATTCCCGCCAGCTGTACTTTCCTGGGCCGTGCTGCTTCGTGCCAGTGCCAGGGCAACAGCCTGTGCGTTTCCTGTTAAGCCCTGCCTGGCTCCCACAAGCTGCACAGGGATGTGGGGAGTGTTGTGCTGGGTGTTGCTAGGTGGAGCTGGGAGAATGGGAGGTGGGTGTCGAGGAGGCAGCTGTACAGGTAAGCGTTGTCCTTGAGCTGTCTTGGGTTGGATTGGCACAGGTCCTTTTTCTGCAATAGTGCTGGCCTGTTGTAGGGGCTGCACCACCAGAGTTTGTGTGTTAACGTTGGCTTTTGGGCCAATAGTGTAGCCCTGGGTGGTTGGAGGAACATTTGAGGTGGGGACCAGGATCATGGGGGCAGCAGAGGAGGACAGGAGGAGTTGGGAAAGAGGGAGCGCTGGAGAGGAAGAGGAGGAAGGAGCTACAGAAGCAGAAGGAGTCACATTCTTTAGAGTCATAGTGTTGACATTGGACTGCTGAGTAAAGCTGGGTTTGGCCATGTGTTGCTGCTGTTGTGGTTGCACTTGCTGCTGCTGAGCTGTCTGGGCAAAACTCTGCTGCGGCTGCTGTTGACCAAGAGGAAATCTAGCAACATCTTTCCTCTCTGGAAGCTCAGCTTTTACAGCAACTGCTCTAGGAGCGGACGCACAGTGTAAGGTCAGATTCTGCACCTGTAAAATTAAGAAAAGAGTAGGTTGCAGTGAAATGCATTTGAGAAAACAAGCAGGAGTGTGCTTGGTGGTGTCAAATAGTCCTATGACAATTACATCTCTGAACACTATGACATATCTAAGACTGTATGACTTTAAATGACTTTAAACTTCCTCAAAAATCCCTCCATAAACTTCAACTTCTTCAGAACTCAGCAGCTCGTGTCATCACCAGAACCCCCTCATTTCATCATATAACCCCGGTTCTTCAGCAGCTCCATTGGCTCCCGGTTCAATTCAGAATACAATTTAAAATCCTTCTCCATACTTTCAAAGCCATCCATAACCTTGCCCCTCCATATCTATCAGAACTCCTACACATCGCCGTCCCCTCCCGCTCCCTCAGATCTTCCTCCTCTATCCACCTCACTGTCCCCCATGCTCGACTCATCACCGTGGGGAGCAGAGCCTTCAGCCGCTCTGCTCCCCAGCTCTGGAACTCACTCCCACCCGACCTCCGCAACATCAACTCTCTCCCTCTGTTCAAAACTAGACTAAAAACCCATCTGTTCCAGCTCGCTTATCTGTAAATACACTGTTCCTGTTTTGTTCTGTTTTTGTTTGTTTGTTTTGTTTTTTGTTTTATTTGTTTTGTTATTACTACTTACACTTTTATGTTCCCTGTATCTGTCTCTTATTCTCTGTAAAGCGTCCTTGAGTGTTAGAAAGGCGCTGTTAAATAAAATGTATTATTATTATTATTATTATTAAATAGCTCAGACCTCACATTAATGGTAATTGTACTCAAACCTGATCATTGTCAGACTGGGCTGTTGTAGGTGCAACTTCATGTTGCTGCTGCTGCTGCTGCTGCTGGGGTTGTGTCTGGGCAACTGTTGCTGTACCACCAGGCATGAAGATGAGCTGGGAGGCAAGAGGAGCCCTAAGAGAGCGGTTGACCTATGTGAGGAGCAAGACAGATGGTCAACCTTAAAATTACAAAGATTTAAATGAATGGACTCATGGATCACTTAACTACATGGAATGATCTGTGTATCATTCGTTCATCAAAATAAAAGCAAAAATGACTTGTTTTCTCAATACTCGTTTCCAAAACCAAAATGAAAAAAAGACTAACGACTTGTTTTTCCAATTTCCAATTTAGAGCTCAAATGAAAAAAAACGGATAAAGAGCTTGTCATCCAATTTTTACATTTTCATCTGATGCAATTTGCATGACCCAGAAGTGATATGTACTAGGACACTATCAATACACGTGGGAACAGAGGGTCCATTATTAAACTATTGAAAAAGACGTAACATTTTACTAAAAATAAATCAGTAAACAGTGGAACACAGAAACTCTCCAACATATTTATATAAAGTGAGTCATTGAGTTAAACAACCCTTTTGTTACAACACTACTGGAAATATGTGGATCATTTATACCTGATAGAGTCCTATGGTCCGAGAAGAAATCACTTCCGGGTCACGCAATTGCATCAATTGAAAGTATCAACATTTGATGATACGCTCGTTATCCATTGTTTTCCAATTGCTTCCAACTGCTCTTAGAGTAGTAGTAGAGTAGAAGGCTTGACTCTAGTTATCAGTAGCAGGAGATACCAACCCAAGAGTAAAGAGCACCAAGTTTCACCAGTTTAGAGCACCAAATCAATAAGCTTTCACAAACAGAATAAACGTTGACTTATTATATCACAAGAATTGGGGACACAGACATGCACACTATGCATTGATGTTTTCTACTCAAAAATGAACACAGGGCATGCTAATGTTTAACTCACCCTTAGATACATCTGTCCCTGTCCTGCAGAGTTTCCACCCAGCAACACTGATTGGTTGAGAGCTGTTGTTGTTGCAGAGGAGGCTGGACCATGAGGACGGGGATTGGTCATTGTACCCGCAGATGTGGTGCTTAGGTTGACCTGGGAGAAACAGAACATTTTAGATTTTTTCTCAAACCTACCATACTATTTAAAAAAAAAAAACTGTGTAATTTGTAACTCAAGCAACTTACAACAAAACTTACAGTGGTGGTCGTCTGGGACATGCTGTTACTTGGGGTATTTGACTGACGACTAGCTGCAAGCGTGGCCTGGTTTAAAAAGAGAATGAAAAGGATATTGTGTAATGCTTCGGTTTATCATATTTTTGTACTGACTTCTTTTTCTGTCATAATTTTGGTTACCTGTTGCACAGCAGCCAAGTTGTGGAGTTGTGCACTATTGATCTGCTGCTGCAACATGAGCTGCTGAAAGTACTGAGCTGCATTTGGCTGTCTTTGCAGTGCTTGGAGAGCCTACACAAACAAACAAACACCGATACATGTTGTTTTAAGACTAATGCAAAAGTCTTTATATTTAAACAGTATACTTTTAACAATTCATGACACCAAACATTAGCCTTTTCATCACATCTAGGCTTTTGTTTATGCACACCTGTACAGCCTGTCTCTCATATAGAGACATGTGGGCTATCTGGGGTGCACGAGAGTTCCCACTTGTTTGAGGATTTCCATTGGTGGTGCCTGTGTTTTGGTCTTCACCTGCATCCATTTTTGCTGCTCAAAACACAGAAACCGCTCATCAACATAGTTTTGACCAAACATTATGTTGTACACACAATAAATATTTCTATGAATTGCATAACTTCTTAACTGTAGATACCTTAGCGTGAAGACTTGTTAAACATGCAATTTAATCTTTAAAAAAAATGCAGTTTAGCAGTTTTTTTTTTAAATCAGTTACTATTTAAGTACATTACAACCAAATTCGTTGTCAACTCAGTATGTTTCAAATGTCTGATACTGCTGACATTAAAAAGGATACTTATTTTAATCCAGAGTAACGTTACACTGCTGTAATGCACAGTTCCAGTCCTCCGATTGTTTTTAACAGCGGTAACGTTAACGTTAGCTACTTATCTTTTCAGAGAACCCATAAATCACAGCTTGCTACACCCCTGCACAAAGAGTATTTTTAACTACTTATGAGCTCGCCATACGTTATTGCTATGCCACTAACAATAATAGCATGTACGAGCATTGAAGCATTTCCATTAGCACTTGTCAACACGATAAATGAATGCGAGAGAAAGAACATGGAGGAAAGCTCAAAACACCAAGAAAGAAGCTAGCCAGCTGTGGCTAACTACAATAGACTTTGCTCAACAACAGTCTGACATACCATAACTAAAATACATTAACGTTTGTAACGGGGCTAGAAGAACAAGATCGAGTTCAGAAACATTATATGAAAGTGAAAAATCAGTTAGTTTGGTTTAAACACTTATTAGTATAAAATGTGCAGCGTTAGTTCAACATAAGCTAGATAGGCTAACAAACTCGCAATGCTAGCTCCTTTCTGCAGGGAGAAAGCTAGCAACTACCTGGCTTTTAGCTACGCTTGCAAAAAGTCAACGTTTAGTGTTTTCCGGCGTGCTTATGTGTTTACCTCTCCTTGGTATTTGTGTCCTTCACACTTAAAAGGATTCAAGTTTATATTGCGATGTTGGCTTTTAACTGCAAGCGATTGCCATTTTCAGAGCTTTTGCCTCCAACGAAACCCCGCCTCTTAAATCCCTTTCTTCTTCTTTTTGTGTATTGGCGGATGGCAAACCGGGGTTAAATAACGAATACCGCCACCTACTGTATCGGCGTGTGTAGATCCCAAACATTCTAGTGCAGTGGAGTCTATCTGAATCAGAAAAGGGTTAAATGCCACAATAAGTTACACTTGCTTGGAATTTGAACATGAAATGAACAATAAATACTTAAATAAATAACTATATACATGCAACATAACAGTTTTGCATAAGAAAAAAGAGGCTGAATGGGTTGAGTGCAGAAAGTGCAAAAACATATGGGGAATGGGCAGATGTACTGTATGTATCCTAAATTGTAATGTGTTAGAAGAGGTAAGGGATATCTGTGATAGGACGGTACTCTGGCAAAGTAACTAGTATAAATGAAAGTCATTTAAGCCATATGACAACATAGAAATAATTTCACACCTGCAGGATAAGTCTTAAATGCTAAGCATATAAAATCACACAGGTTTTATATTTATTTAAATACAAGGGGCTACATCTACTTGCCTACAAAATTGCAAGTTTGCCTTATTTTATGAAACATCAATTACCTCACCCCCATGGCAGATGTTTCAATTTAAGAACAAAGACTCTTCATAAATGTGGTCTCAAAAAATATGAAATGCAAATGTTCTTCAAAGGTTTCTTGGTAAATTTGGGTTTTTAGGTTTCAGGCTTGGCTTTAAGAACCAATTTTGAAATAAAATTGGTTAACCTGATTATTTTTCCTGAAACATTTGCCAAGTGGAGAATGGTCTAAAACATTACTCAACATTAGCAAATAGCTTAACTGTGAAGTTCATCTAAATATGATGTATTAATAAAAATGTATTGTGCATACAATGTTTTTATTAAAACATTTCACATTCATTACATCTCCAAAGGTGAGTGCACTTAGGTGTGTACTAATTTCACCACTACAATGGTCATACATAAACTTCTTTCATCTTTTATTTTTGATGGATTCAGAAAACAAACAAAACAGTTGGTAGATCGAAATTATCCTTCAACCAAACAGGTCATTATATTAATCTAGAGGTTGTTCAGTTCTCTACAACCACAGGTGTAACCTTCTCTACCAGATTGCGATCCAGGATGTGAATCACCAAACTAAGCTAAGAAATGTCAACCTAAAGAACACAAAAAGCAAGTGATAGAAACAAAACAAACCTACCATAAGACAATAATATAGCAACTTGATTCACAACTGAAACTTCCTAACATAACATAACACTTTGCCATGAAGGTAAAAAATCCTTTAACCCTCAACATCGCAATTTCTAAAAAGCATTATCAGACCTGTAACGTTTACAATCATAATATATTGATACAAGAAGTGTATAGAAAATAACAGTAAGTGCTTTCATTGTAGCTCTATTCTCCTAAAGAAGCAAAGCATCAGGCATTAAGCAGCCTTAATATTTGGTCAAAAGAAAACCTGCACCCTATAGTGTGTGTGTATATCTTGTGTTTGGGACAGTTTTACCATGTAGGCATTTTGATCTGTCTTCCCACTACAAAATTCATCATTAAATAGGTTTGAGATTATGAACAATAATCTTTTTCTGTGTGTTCATTTATTCTATGAAAATACAAGTACATATACTACATATATATACCATACATCTTGATATTATAAATTAACAGAATTCTTATATTAATGTCTTGTAACTGCCTATCACTGTATCACTGGTAGCATTTATAAACTGAAATTAGTGATTTGAGATGTATTACATTTGGCATTTCAGTCAGATGCTTTGCATTAAACACCAGAATTGTAAGTTTAGCGCATCAAGTTAACAGCATTGTTGACCTCACTCATAAAAACAGAGGATGGACACCAATCATTTTTTTTTAATTTCTGGCTACAAAATGTTTCTTACTGAGGTTGTCCGCTCCGCAAGACCCCACGGCCGGTACGTGGTTGTCACATACATTGGCTCTTCTCCTTCTAAAGAAACTTACTTATGACCCCAAATATAATTCCAAAAGATTCTGGAGACGTAGGAAACCATTGCTTTCCTTCCTGCAGAGATTCTAACTTATTTGTGTTTGGTCAAATCTCTATGTACTTTGTTATTTTTTTTTATTTTATATTTTTCTATTATTCTTTCAACTTAATTTGTAGACCTTGCTGCATCTGTTGTTTGTTTGTGGTGGGGTTTATGTATATATAGTCTGTTGGTGTGTCTGTTAAACTCAAAAATCAAAAGAAATTAAGAGGATGGTTGATTACAACGGTCAAGCTCAGATTTCAGTCAGGAAACTGGCAACACTCAACATTTTAAGGTAAAATTATTTAGCACTGATGTAGAAGCTGTCCCTATAATGTGGGAGAAAGGGAAAAGCCCAACTAAAACTAGAAGTCAGTCAAGCTATGGTTTCGGCAGTTCTACTTGTCTAGCAAAAATTGTGAGCACAGTCACAGAAATAAACATACACATTCTCAGATTACTTTCAAAACACAAAAACTGAAACTATATTACACAAGCGAAAGCACTTGTGTGTTTTGAAAACCTGCAACTGTCAGTGCACAACCAGGTCTCAGATAAAGCAACTTGCTGCAACCTGCACCAACTTCAATCAATCAATCAATCAATCATTAGCTAAGCAGAAAAAGAGATGGCGACAATATGTCATTAAATTTAAATCAGGCACAAATCCAACTTCTTAACTTCTCCATTTTGTGCCCGATTTCAATGGGAGAAGAGTCTTTATTGTCACTTTGTAATCTCGGATGAATCACTCATTTGTTTGACCTCAAACAACTGAATGCAATGCATGGGGTAGGAAGAGGAAACATGTCCGTCAGCCCTATGAGCAACATGCCCTCTTAAGTGACAAGCAGATCTCACAGTAGCTAGGCACAAGTATGGAATAAACGCAAAGTGTCGACAGGTCATAACCTAAACCTGCACAAGAAAAACAAGACTTGTGTGTAACAGCAACCTGTAACCAGTGAAAGAGTAAACTGTGTCACACAGTGAAGATTTCTGTCCCATGTCTGACATATTGAGGTCACATAGGTAGTAAGTGGTCATCCCTCTCCTCTGGCTCTTCTTCTATAGGTTCTGTGGCCCCTCCCCTGTAAGCCGGGGCTTCCTCCTGTTTTCCTGACCGGCACACAAAGTCACACCCATCCTGTAAGGGGAGGTTAACATTTTTTTTTTAATGAATTTCCAAAGAAATAACATGAGCCTGATCTTTTAATGACATTATGTATCAATTGCGCTCGGCTTACCGCTGTCAGATTGCCGATCTCCAACCAAAAAGCATGATTTGGGAATTGCTCCATCCCTTTGGCTCCAACAATCAGTCGTTGATAAAGGAAACCTCCGATGAGATAAACAGCCAGTAGACAGAAACCACTAAAAGAAGAAGAGAGGGCCTATGCTACCATTATATGCTTTAACTTTAAGGTTTTTGTGTCACTACACACACACACACAATATCTTTTTACGCACATGATGAGTATTATGGAGCCAGTGCTGATGTGGGACTCAATAGCTGAGCACACTGCACTGGATTCGAACTCAAACAGGTAAAAACAGTTCTGCAACCTATCCCTGTCCTCCAACACCACCTTCATATTACCCTGGGAATGAGATGGAGAGAGACAAAGGGAAATATAAAGCAACATACACACCAATTTAAAAAAAGACAGGGTGCAAGATGACATGTCTCACAGGAGAAACATTAGTACCATGTGTCACCCTGACTCACATTTTAGACAACACAATCTGACGTCATCCAGCAACATGCTGCATTGAACAGGCGCACATTCACAACAGATTACATTGTAACATGAATGAGGTATATCTACAGTTTCCTTGTAATCATCAACATGAAGAATAAAATCACTGTAATAACTTGTCATAATATCATAAAGCACTGTGCAGAGTTTGTGAATATGTTATAAAAACGCATTTCTGGATCATCTTTACACCGGTACCTGAAGACACCTGCCACCAATGCAGCCCCTTGCATTTTTGTTTTAAACATGGTGCCCTTTTAAACTAGCATTTCTTTTCACAAATCTGATGATCTAAAAATCTGCTGATCTAAAAGCAATCCGAGTTTCTTTTACCATGTCCGTTTTTCTGTCACAAGAGATCATGACAATGGCTTTTCTTTTTTCCTTAGAGCAGTGGGCATCATATTTGTCTCCGTTTGCGTAGATCAACATCACCCAGTTACCTGCAAAGAAAGGAAAGTGTCAAAATAAACAATGCCGACATAAAACTGATCTAAAGCACTCTATGAAATTGTTAATCCCGTTCTCAGAGATAAGAACGAACACTAAACAATTGTAACACATTTTCGGGGCTTATTGTGCTCCTAGTTTGTCTCAAACACAAGGCAATTCTCCAACATAAGATTCCAATTCACAGATGGTTAATATCCACACACAAAGTCAGGGTAAATTAGGGTGAAATTCTTATATTTTGCAGACTTACTTCCTCCAATGACCTGTGTTGCATCATACATGCCAATCACGGTTGGTTTTTCTTCCATTTTCATGCTGTCCAACTGAACAATCCCAGCTCCTGGAACACCCCCTGCATCCCCACACAACTGGAACACATATGTGTAACTCTCAGTCCCATTCTTGGTCACTGCTGTAAAGCTGTCAACATGAGAACAAATCCCAGTTAATTACTAATATGTGAGAAAAGGCAGCGAATGACAAAGGACAATCAGGCAAAATGCTTCTGTCATAGCTGGTTTGCATTTTCATTTAGTGCTGATTTTAGATTGATAACAGGCAATCCAAAAACATCTAACTTCATATTGACGACACTGAATACGCAGGTCCACAAGTGAGTCACTTCTTACTTCTTATGGGCAAGTGGCTCTAGTCGTTTGAGGACGTTCCGCTCTGAGACAGACTCAGAGAGCAGTTTACAGCTGTCGGTGCCATCAGCGGCGTACACCCCACTCCCACACAGGACCAGCTGAACCACCAGGGTCCACACCAGGAAGGCCCCTCCATCCTGATTGGTGACCACCTGACACAGATGTTGCATGAAAAAAAAGGAATGACACTTTGTCTTAAAAAGGGACTGTTGTTTAATTTATCACCATTCAAACAATTCTCAAATAGAATGCTGAATTTTTGTTTAAAATTAGGGTTGGACAATATAAAAATATTCTGAGTAAGACAATATAAACCAACAGAGATTTTTCCATACCATTTGTACAATAGTATAATAAACAAGGTGGTACTATGGTAGCAAAATTGCAAAAAGTTGCTGCCTTTATTTCTCTTATAATATAGTAAACTGAATAATCTTGGGGACTGTTGGTCAAAACGAGCTATTTCAATATGACACCTTTGGCTCTGGAAATTTATAATTAACTGTTTTTATTTAATATTTTAGACTATTTTTTTAACTTTATTTCTGAGTGATAGTGTTTAAACAAGAAAAGGTGGGAGAGATAGAGATGGGGGATGACGCGCAGCAAAGGCCCGCAGGTCGGACCCGAACCCAGGCCCTGCAAAGGCCTCAGCCTACACGGGGCGCGCACTCCCACTGGGTGAGCCAAATGTCGCCCCTTCACCAATGTTTAACAAAATGAGAAGGAAATCGATTAAGAAAATAATTGGTAGATACATGTATAATGAAAATAATCATCAGCTGTGGCTCTAATCCTTTTGACAACTCTTTTGTGACAAAATCAAAGAACAGGAATGCTTTATGGTAAAATTAGGATTTGTATACGATGTTTACATTAATGTGATAAAGTACCCTTGATTTGTCAGGTATTTAATTGAACTAAATAACCCAAAACAGACAAACCCATTTACCAAGAGAGAGGATTTTGTCCATACAGCCCACACATATTTAACATAATTCAAAATTAAGAGGTGGGATTTTGAATTAGATATCTCCTGTTCATTATAAGGTACTTGCATTCTCATTTATTTGCTTCCTAAACAAACAAAAAAACACAACTAGGAGAAAATGAACTGTCCAGTATTTTTATAAGTGTAGTAGGCTACATAATCTAAAGACACAAATACGATCCCTATAAACTCATGGTGTAACTGGGAAATGAAAGTTGTGAAACCACACGTTAAGCCAGCCATCCACAGTGTGTGCATGCAAAATGTCTGTTCATCTCCGCATGAGGAAATAACTTTTGCTGAGAAAATACAGTCAGATAAAAACACCCTTCCGAAAGGCATAACCAGAGTTTACTACTAGACTACATTGTTCACCTACCTTCATGACTAACTCTCCTGTCAACAAGCGGGGAAAGCCTCTTTGTTAGTTACAGTTTAACAGATGTTTGAACATGAAGCCCGTTGATGATGTAGTGAGCTTCCTGGCGCTAACGTCGCTTCCTCGTTGACTTAGAAACAATAAAGCTGCTATTTTGTTATGCAGATACAATAAAGTCAATCTGCATGTGTTCGGGAGTTTCAAGTGACCGTTATTAGCTGCACGCTTTTCCTGTCCTTGACAATAAATGCGCTTTTCCTCAGAATGTGTGAAGCGGCATCGCAGAGGCTAACTGGCTACAGGCAGCAGCGGAGTGCGGAAGTGAAACTAAACACACGCGCGCATGTGACCGTCCAAATGAAGCGCGACCAATGAGCTGCAGCCTGGCTGCAGCTGAATCTTACCCGCATCAGATGACTAGATCAGATCACTGTGGGGAGGAGGAAAATCTCAAGCATGGCATTCTCTACATTTATGATGGCATGACATGCTACAGTTTTCTGTTTGTGTGCTTCTGTTAACACTCAACAAATCAAGACATATTTAATCATTGTTTAATAAGATGCATCTCCAGATCAAGCAAGTATTTAAAAAAGTGATACTTTTTTTTTTAAAGATTTCAGATAGATTATCCCCATAGAGAAATTGGTTTTGCAACATAGTCAAAACTAGGCCATAATATCACTAAGCCCCCAAGAGACATATTCAACACATACCCATATCATAAGGTCACCAATAGACATAAAAAGCATTGGTAGACGTCCTTGTAGATTAAACAGACATATTCATCCATATTCATACACATGGGAGCTGGTTCCTCAGAAATCCGTCTTTGTGCAAAGTTTATAGTCAGGGCTGGTTCAGGTTTGCCATGGACTAGCCCTTAGTTACAGGGGCATAGCATAGAATTCTGGACCCTGTAGAAAGGCATTTTTTATGGGCCCCTCCCTTCATCCACAGCTATTCTAGCATCTTTTTGGGTCCTCCTCACATGAGGGCCATGGGTAGTCAGCCGCCCCCCCCCCCCAGTCTGACGCCCCTGCTTAGGTATGCTGCTATGAGCTAGACTACACAAGATCAGGGTCGATTCTATGATCAAACCTTTAGGGGGGCTCAGCCCCTATTGAGAATGTGACACAGACACTGCGTTGCAAAAGTGTGAATGAGAAAAGTGAGTAAATGTAAGTAATTGCATGAAGGCAAAGTGAAGTAAACCCTGAGTGCAACATAACAAAGGAACAAGAAAATGCTAAATTGATTGGGTCTTTTTTTGGTCATGTTAATGAGTTGTGGTGCTCCTAACCTTAATCTCCTCAGCACTGAATCAAGCAGTCATTGTTAAACAAATCACTCACAGATCACCCTTATCAATTCCCCTTTCCTTGGTTTTCTTCTGCGTGATTGCCAAATCTTTTTTTTTTTTTATCTTAGAAAGGACTTTGTAAGTCCCTCTCTTTACTACCTCCCAGGAGAATGTAGAGAAGGTTTATAGGCCTCAGTGAACTCTCCACCAAAGTGTGTGTGTTCTCAAGCCTCACTTTATGGCTCCCCTCCCCCCTCTCTTCCTTGCTTTATCTCACCTTACCTGGCTGTGGTGTGTGTGTGTGTGGTGTGTGTGTGTGTGTGTGGTATGTGTTGTGCAGACACACCCAGCTACTCCATATCAACCAATCGTTGCTCCAAGACAGAGACACCAAGGTGGTGTACTTCCTGTGTTTCGGAAGAGAACGAGGCAGGAGAGTAGAGAGTTATGTACTTTTTTTAGGGGGGGGGGGGCTCCGGTCCACACACAGGCGATTCCGTCGGCAGTAGAGGGGAGGGAAAAGCACTAAGTAGTAGTGGACAGACTCGACTGTTTTTTATTCATTTATTAGAGCTCTCCCTTTTCAGCAACAGCCACGGGGAAAACAAGACAGAGAGCAGAAGGGGAACGATAAGTATCTGTTGAGACTTGTTTGGGAATTTAAAGAAGGAGGGGAAAGAGGCAGCAAGAGGGAAAAGCAAGTATAGCTCAGGCGTAAACATTACATTTTCCACAACATTTTAAATATTGATAGAACAAGGCATTTGTGATTAATTCGAACAAAATGAGGTCATTCAATATCAACTACACAATGTGTATACAGGGACTGGATTCTTGTGTGTTTTGCAATCCTATGGTTTTGAGCTAAGCTGGCCCAGGGGGGGGGGGGAGGCACAGATCTCTTCAGGAAACAACATTCAGGTGAGTTTCTTTACTATTTTGTTCTCATGGATTTCAGATGAACACTTCTGTAATTTGTTTCTGGTTTGAACACAGAGTTAGATCCATCTTAGTTGTGGTTTACATGTTACATGCCAGGCCTATGTGTCACAAGCCTTCACTTTCCAAAAGACTTCTTTTGGTGTGCTGTGCTTTGCAAGTCTATGCTGCAAAGAGAACTGTAAGAGGTGTCACCTTTTATCTGGCATACTTTTCTACTGTAAAGTTATTATACAACCACTGACTGACTTACAATATCTTTGAGCTCCAAAGTACAATTGTTGCAGCTATCATGGTTTTTCAAAGGTAGCAGTAATGTTAGTAAAGCATATTTTCCAGAGTTTTCATACTCAACTCTGTGACATTAACTAAGTATGTAAAAGTTTGCAGACCTCCATATTGCTCAATTTACCTGCATTTCAGTATTTTTTCCCAAAAAAATGTCTTGACTCTTAAAGCTTGATGTCTAAATTGATGATGTGGACACTTGCTGTCTTTTAGGTTCTCCAAATTATGATACAATGGAGACACAAAGGACCAGCTGCACTCTCTTTGACACTTTATCTAACATAAACACATCTGACCGCAAGCTTCAGCTAGGTGGAAAAATCTCCCGGGATCCAAGTCCCAGGCTAGCAATGACTGCCCAGTCAGAGCGAGAGAGAGACAGCAACCAGAGGAAGACAGGAGGATGGACAAATCAACATACAAAGATATGGACCCACGGGATAGATACTTTGAAAGAGACCGAGCTCCTGCAACCCGGTCGAGGGAGGGAGAAAGAAAGTGGAGGGAAAGAGAAAGGAGGCAGGAAGATGACAGAAATAGAAACGGGAGGCTGCTGTCAAATCTAGAGAAGTTTACTGTGAGGGAGGTAGAGAGAGGGATGGAGAAAGGTGGCACATTTCCTAGAATGAGAAAAAACAGTGTAGATCGTGGCAAAGGAATGGCATCCACCATTGAGATGCAGGAAGAGAGAGGGGCAAGGAGACAGAGAGATAGGCAGAAACGAGTTGAGACAGACGACTGGGAGCAAGAAAGAGAGAGGGTACGACAGAGAGAGAGGCGCAGAGAGAGGGAAAGAGATGAGATCCGATGCAGGACAAAGGAAGAGGGAAAAAACACTGGAGGAAGGCCTGCAGAAGATGAGAAATCACGAATAAGGGACAGATATGAGGAGTCTGGTATTGGTCTTCAAGACAGGAGAAGAGAAGTGGGTGAGTCATGGGACAGAAGAGAGATGGATACAGATAGAAAAAGAGAAAAGCCAAAGTCTAATATGGGAGAAAGGGAGGTGCCTTCTCCACACAGGACAAGAGGCAGAGAGATCTACCCAGATAGGAAAGAGAGGGAAAAGGTTCAAAAGAGAGAGGGAAGGAGGGACACCAGGAGTGAAGGAGACAGTGACGAGAGAGAGCTGAAGAGGGAAAGAGTGAGGTACACAGAGAGTCAGGAGTTGACATATCAACAGAGCAGAAGTGAGGGGGACAGTACGGGCAAACCACTGAGGGAGAGAGCTCAAGATAGGCACGGACACAGGGAAGAGGACAGGCAGAAATACAGGGACAGAGACAGAGACAGGGACAGAGAAGTGGACCGATCCAGGAGGATAGGAAAGGAGAAAGATAGAGAAGGTACAGAGAGTTTGACAGGAGAGTAGCAAGGAACGGAGACAGATGGAAGGAAAGTGGGAGAAACTTGAAGGATGAAAAAAGGAGAGAGGAAGACCGATACAGAGATTATGAGCAGAGAAGAGGCATGGAAACAAGGGAAAGAGAAGCCGATCTTAGGTCGGGTGATAAGACAAGCAGAAGTAGCACCCAGAGCGAGACGGCTACTAGAATGCAGCCACAAGCCCCAAACAGTGAAGAGTGTAGCAGCAACAAGGACAATGAGATGAGATCTCGAAAAGCCAGAGGGAGTTATGAAGAGAGCCAGTTCGGGAGAGAGAGCACTGCTGAAATTGACAGAGACAAACAAGAACAGATAAATTCAGCTGTTGAAAGCAATCATAGGGAGCAAAAAAGAAGTGAGCGAGACAGAGGAGAGAAGACTGAGAAGCCAAGAAGGATGTGGTTAGAGCCACAGAGGGGCAAGAATAGTAAAGACGAATTTGTAAACAGAGAGATACACACAAGGGGGAAAGAGAGGAGGAGAGAAGAAGAGAGGAATAAAGAGTCACAGGCTGATTGGGAAAGAGAGCAGCGCCAAGTAAAAGAGGAACCAGATGATAAGTACTTGGACCAAAGCAGTTACAGAGGAAGGCATGAAGGGGGGACTCAGCAGAGGGGAGACATAGAGAGAGAGACAGAGGGTGTAAGTGTAGATGGAGAGGAGGTGGGTGAAGTCTGGAGAGAAGAAGATAAAAGAGTGAAGGAACATCTGTCTGACAGCGATGGTGTGATAGATGGAAGCTGGCAGAGGGATGCAGAGGGAGAGAATGTGACAGATAACACAGAGGAGAGTGACAGAGAGGAAGAGGGTGGGAGCGACTATTGGGCCCGCTCCGAGAGCGAAGGAGGAAGTGATGCAGGGTGGAGGCAGGAGAGAGACACAATGCTGTCAGGAGAGGACGGCTTTGTGACGGTGTCCAGCAGCGGAGACGAGGAGGATGAAAAAGAGGAAGATGAGGAAGAGCAGTTTGTGGACTGTCAGGAATTTTTGGAAGGTGGAGTTACATATGATGACCTCTCACCTGTTGCCGTAAAGGGGTGTGAGGGAGAGAAGGAGAAGGAAGAGGAATGTACAATGGGAAAGGAGGAGGCGGTTCATGAAAAGGGGGATGGAGGAGAGAGGGAGAAGCAGCCAAAATATATCTTCTGCGTGATTGGGCAAACGTTTGCCCTGTTCAATGACCAGTAGGATGTCACTGTCACAAGTTGATGACACTGGAGGAGTGGAAAGAGACAACCCAAATATAGAAAGTCATCATTGCAGTGATGAGGCCACACAGCAACCTCATCATGACCTGCATCCGACACTGCGTATAAATGATGAACCTCTGATCATCTACAGCCAGAACATAGAGAGCAAGAGTGAGTGTGACCTTCCAAGACCAGCCACAGGAAAAACAACTGAAGTGGATATGAGATACAGAGTGTCGTCAGAGCTTCATCAACAGACTGGAGAGGGAGTGAGGAGCAAAGTAGAGCACCAGTACGCAGAAATAGGGACAATAAAAAGAGACTTGCAGACTGAAAAACTTCTCATAGAGTGGAGAGAGAAAAATAAAGAAGAGGTGGAAGTAGAGAGGGAGCAATCTTCGCCAGTCCCGAGTAATCCTTATGCTGATGTTTGTCCTCAGGTGAAATTTGAACAAATTCAACCCATCTTGGCAGGGATTAACACCAGAGCAGTGAGTCCAGAGGAGGTGGAGGCCATTCAGACCCGACTGAGTGGGGCATGGAGCATGTCCGAGGAGCCTAAGCGGCATTCCCAAGCCCCCCACCTTAAATGGGCCAAAAATGTGGTGCAGGAGATCCTGGGACGCTCAGAGGAACATACTGTTGATGAACCTAATGCAGAGGTACGAGGGTATCAAAGGGTCGTCGACCAGTCCGAAACAGCGATCAAGAACGACAACCGGCAGAGGAGGCTACACAAGGGACTGGAGAGGTGCCTGTTGTTAAGTTGAGAACAGATGAACAGCACTTTGAGCCAGAGCTGGAGGAGGAAGAGCCATTGGAGGTGGAGGGATTGAGAGGTATGGGGCAGAGCCAAGCCGACATGCATGCTGACCAGTTCACAGCAATGCATGGTGACACGCCTACATACACTCATGCTGACACATTGTTAGACACAGAAGGGAAGGAGGATTACAGTATGGACAAAGAAACTGAGCCGTCTGGTCACACTCAGGTAGAAAAGTCAGCTATAGAGGGTAAAGGTAGTGAAGAAGTAGGGGATGAGGTTAAATTATCAGAAATAGAAAAAGAAGCAAGAATAAATGAGGAGGTAGAGATGTATTTATCTGTGAGCAACACACTGTACAAGCCTAACAGCTGCCCCAGTCTTAATTATGACAGGGAGTCTGACCTGCTCACTCCCTCCAGAGAGGGTGGGGGCATGGAGGTGGAAGACAGAATGGGTGAAAGTGAAGAAGAAAGGCAGAAAGAGGAGCCAGAAGAGAGGAGTATTGCAGAGAAGGTGGGAAAGAGAACAGAATTGGATAGTAGAGAGGGAGAGGCGGTGGCAAAAAGTAATGTAAAACTGGGGACTCTGACGAGCAGTTTCCAAGATTTGGGTCCGGACGCTCGATTACGACGAAGGGGAATCCGTAAAACCACTGAAAGAAGAAATGGAGAGCTTTTAGAAGTGGAAGAAGAGGAAAATGCTGGAAGGGATCGCAGAACCAGAATATTCTCTACAACAGGTAACAAAAGAAGATGGAGAGACAGACACTGACACTGATCTTTCTAGTTTCTCATCAATCAATAAAAAATAAATTTAAAAAACAAAAAAAAAAACATCTGATCAGCTTGACACATTTCAGGCTAGACTGCCCACAGAGGCAGCAGCCTTTGAATGAGGTCAACATTTGATTTTGCACATAGACAACTTTAGTCAGAGACAATCTTCTAGTCATAGCCTCTGGTTTGCTATCAGAGAGTTTTTTTGCATCATTTTCCTATTACATCCATCACAACTCCATAATCAAAGGCTACCATCTGCTAATAGACTATATCAGTTCACTGATCTGATCACATTACCTTAAACTGGAAACTGCGTCACAGTGTTGTGTGAGTACAGGTAGTGGGCGGGGACAAGTGGAGGTGGAGAGAGTAAGGAAAAAAAAAAACCGAAGCGTGTGCTAAAAGGCTCGAGTTGATTCTGCTTTGAGACTTAACTTGAGAAGCATGAGTTTTGGGAACACACTAATCTTCTCTGTAATGCTTTTTGTAGCATGGTTACTTACTAACTAACTAACTTACAATTTGTTTTTATTTTTATTACCTATTTATTTTTGACTTTTTGTTGTTGCATTTTTTTATTCATCCAAGCTGTCACTGTAGTTTATAGTCAATTAATCAGAATGCTGTTGTATAACGTTTCGACAAATGGATACTTTTTTATTCCAGATGATGAGGATGATCGAAGCAAAAGCTGGGGAGAAGTAGAACTGAGGTGAGTGACACAATCTATTTGATTGTGATACAAAACAACATATTAAAATACAGTTGTGGTCAAAATATGTTCAATTCTTTAATGTTTAATACATATGATTGAGTAATATTAAACATGTTGTGGTTTAGCACTTGGAGATGTTATATTTCTATGCATTCTTTGCATTTAACCTGTCATTACAGTCATATTTCCCTATTCTCAATGCAAATGATCCTCAATAAAAAGATGTTTTTGATAGTTTGGGTCAACTCATTTCCAAAAATTGTCAGGATTAATAGTAAATTGTTGTTCTTGTGACTCTTTCTCGGCACTGTAGGAATGTTTTGGACACAATCAACCGACGAAAAAGGAATTCAAGGTTTTTCAGTGAGTATCTTTGTTCTACCTTAATTTTTGGCTTAATTCAGGTTGTGCAGTGTAAAAGTGCTATTTACCGTAATCTCTACTAATCAAACACATGGACTTCATTGATGCCTATTTTCAAAATGTGTTGTTGCAGCATCTTATGCATAGGACATCTTCTACAATTTGACTGTTTTTTTTTTTTTACTATTGACAGTTTTGTTTCAGAGTAAATCTTAGGGTAGATTATTGGAAACCGTCTTGTAGGCAGCACAGTGACGTGTCTTCAGATCATATCTTTTCTGGCTGTGGTCGGGAAAATAATGATGCGGTTGAGCAATTCCATTCAGTATGTGTGATTCATTTCTGTGTAAAAACAGGCTCAATAACTGTGTGTCCCTTACTCATTGTGACATTGTGGCTCAGATTTGAAATGATACACACAAATAAAAGGAAACCTGAGTACAGTTAATTGTTGGAGCGCACAATTCTAAAATAGCAGCGGGTCTTGGATATTGTAAGAAATGGGGCAAGAGTATATGCGTATGTGCTTATTATATGTGTGGTTCTCTGCAAACCAGAGACAGGTTTCTGCAAGTATTCAAATGTCCTAACTTGAGGAGAAAACAGCTGCTGCTGCGACTTTACATTCCGACAAGTATGTATAAAAGGAATGTCAAATGCAAACAACTTCTCTTGGCTAACGCTGTTCCTGTCTCTATCTATCCTATCTTTTTCCTATGCTTCCTGTATTTTTAACTTTATTTCTCTGTTGTTCCTTCTCTTCTGCTGTCTTTCTTTGTCCCACTTTCTCTCAGATGCTGCCCAGCTCTACCAGCAGTACAGCGAGGCCGTCCAAAACTTTGAGATCCTGCGTCAGGCTCGTTCCGATTTTATCTCGTCTCCTGCTCCCTCACCCCCTCCTGCCCGCAGACCTCTTCCTCCCCTACCTCCTGTCCCACACCCCCATTCCTTGGCCAACACAGGTTCCATCACCAGTGTCAAAAGCTTGCCTCTCCCTGAGCCCCCCAAGAGTGAAGGGAGGCCTTCCTCCCCACGTCTGTCCGTCTGTCTCACACAGTTTGCCACACTGTGGAGGGAGCTGCCGGGGGTCAGGAACAGTGCGGAGCTGGAGGAGCTCACAGAGGACCAGAGGCGACTACAAGAGGTAGGTAACACATTGCTGCACAATTACTGCACATACAGTATGTAAGTAAAGAAGAAAGTTCTTCATACGTATGAAGGATGGAGGCAGGAACGTTGTGGCAGTAACTTTTCAGTGAAGAGCAAAAGTGCGCTTTGCGCAATCTAACCAGATCATGCATTTGTGTTTCTTTGGAAAAGTTACTGGCACAGCATCCCCCCCCTAGTGACATTCAGTAGAATCCCATGGGCAATTAAATACACAATTGTTATCTTTCACTTTCCCTACAGCTTTACTTTATTCATCCAGCTTCTATAAAGATTTAGATCTTGACTAGATTAAAAAATTTTATTTGAGCAGCTAAAATTGTTCCATTTATGTACACTAAACACTATTAAGCATTGTAAGAATCAGTGTAAAGGTTTCTGTTTCATTCTTTGCAAAGTTACTCCCACCACATTCTTGCCTCATTGAAATTCAGGAGAATCCTCTGGGTTATCTTTCATGTATCGGAGGATTTATTTTCATGTAAAAATGAATCCGTTATAGTTTTAGTGACTTACCTCATCGTGCTTATTTACAAATGACCGGACTGATGGGGGCGACATTTCAGCAGCTTCTCACGTGATTTTATTTCATGGCGACTTCTCTGAAACGGCATGACTTACATGAATCAGCTTTTCAGTTGTTACCTCACACCTCAAACTGCTAAAATTAGAGATGCCACTTCACCTCCTGGGCACTGCCAGGTGCTGTTGAGCAAGGCACTGTACCCCCCCCCCCCCACCCGCTCAGGGCGCTGGTTCAGCTGGCAGCCCACTCACTTTCACATCTCTCCATTAGTGCATGTATAGATCCTGAGCGTGTGTGTGTGTGTAGTTCAGGACTGTGTGTGGTTACTAACAAAGTGTGGACACAGAGTGGGAATTGTAATTTCCCCATTGGGGATTAATAAACAGATTAAAATTAAAATTATTTAGACTTGCCCCATCACAGAATAACCCTCCCATTGATCCCCTTTTTATTGGCAGAGGAGGGAAACTTGCCAGAACACGTGATTGCGTAACCGTGTTGTTTTTCTCCGGGAGTGTGGGTGTTTCCTCCTAAACTTTAAAACCAACGTGTGTGTCTGAGCTGAACACTTCTGCTCATTGTGAAATCTTCCTCCTCAGTTAGTCACATCCTTCTCAAAATCCCCGAGCCTGTAGAGTAACACTGTGCTTATTAGCTATAATTTACTCAATGTTTAAATGCTTTCTCTTGTATTTTTCTTTCAGGTGAGATTTGAAGTAGTGACCTCTGAGGCCTCCTACTGTCGGAGTTTGGACATTGTTGTTGAACATTTTGTCAAGTCCAAACAGCTGGGGGCGCTGTTGACTACTCAGGATAGGAACTGGCTGTTTTCGCGGCTTGCTGATGTTCGTGCCATCAGCCACAGGTCAGAAATGTTAAATATGATTTAGAGCAAGTACCCATCTGAGCTATGGCCACATTTCCATTTACATATATGAAACATTAAACATACATGAAAGGATTATTAAAACATATTTGAGTTGTGCAAGTACAGTTTCACAAATATGTGGGAGAAATAAGCTTGAAATTATTATGATTTTTGTTTTGTTTTAGTTTTTTATTGAAGCTGGAAGAGCAGATGGAATCAGACATCATACACTTTACCGTGTGTGATATCATCGCTCGGCACTGTCAGCCCTTCAGAATGGTTTATGTGCCCTACCTTACCAACCAGTCCTATCAGGATGCTACCTACCAGAGACTCATGTAAGCCATTCGGTAAAGCTTTTCTGTTCAGCTAATGTCTGTATTCTTTTTTCATCTGTCTATCATTACACTTCTCCTTTTTCTTTCAGGAATGAGAATTCGGGGTTCAGACGGATTGTGGAGAAATTAGAGAGGAGCCCTGTTTGTCAGAGGCTTCCTCTTCGTTCCTTCCTCGTCCTTCCCTTCCAGAGGATCACAAGACTTAAGCTGCTAGTCCAGGTGTGTGTCTGTGGGAATTTCTCAAACAGCAAAGATTTACGGTTCACAACATTTGTCTATCTCACTTTAACGCGCAAACACACTATTTCTGTCCAGAACATTGTGAAGAGAACAACCCCTGGTACTGCGGAGGCGACTCAGGCCATCAAATCTTTGAAACTTCTGGAGAAAGTACAGAAACATCCCTTTTTTGATTGTACATTAACATAGGATAGCAATATTTTATTATAGTATATTGGATATCTTGAACTGAAACTGCACTTTTGTTTTATTCACCTCTTCTTTAGCTGATTCAAGAGAGTAATGACAGCATCACTCAGATGAAAAGCATCGAGTCATTGGTCTCTCTCAGCGCTAAGGTGGACTTTGCGTGCAGGGTAAGTACTGACTCATAAGAATAATAACAATAAATTGAATGTCTATAACGCTTTTTAAGGACTCAGTCTTTTACTACTGTGGATGGGAGAAAATCAATGGGATTGTGAGGATATGATCATAACATTTTATTGATAAAGTAAATCTTATTGTCCAAATTACAAATTTTATGCAAACTGCATTTAAAATGAATATCTGATTAACAGATCAACATAATTAATCACATTAAACATCAATTGAATTATTTTACAAATTATTTTGCAGATGTGTGCCATATCGTGTTATATTAATATTGAAAAAAAGATATTGTTTTTATATCAAGGCGATCATTCCCAGCAATT
Source organism: Etheostoma spectabile (assembly GCF_008692095.1). NCBI lineage: Eukaryota > Metazoa > Chordata > Actinopteri > Perciformes > Percidae > Etheostoma > Etheostoma spectabile. The sequence continues at coordinate 11,081,872 of NC_045738.1, read as the reverse complement.
GTGTGTGTGTGTGTGTGTGTGTGTGTGTGTGACAGACTCTGCCTCTGATCAGTCAGTCTCGGAGGCTGGTGCGGGAAGGGCCGATCACTGAACTGATAGATTTCTCTCTAAAGGAGACCGAGAGGAATATCTATTTGCACCTATTCAATGACTACTTGCTACTTTCACTACAAAAAGAGTAAGTCAACAAACATTACTCTTTACGAATGACCCATTACAAATGGCTACATCCTGTTTTCCTCATAACGGTAATCTTTTATCATCCATTCAATCTTATCACAGTTTTTCCTTCCGCCATGTCATTCCTCTTTTGTGCTTTCGCTGCTTCCAGAGGGGGAAGGTTCACAGTGATAGACCACTCTCCTGTGTCAGACCTGCGTGCCGAGAACTGTCGTGTCAAACTTCACTCCCTTCAGAAGAACCTGTTCCGGCTGCACATGACACAAAAAGCCCTACTGCTACGATCTGACACACAGTAAGAGACCGTGGCAGGGAATTTCGTTATATCAGTTGACATGTTACAAAGTGAAAAATATTGCAGAAGATAAACCCATGTTTGCTTTTTCTTCCTTCAGGAGTGATAAGCTACGTTGGATATCCGCTCTTTCCCGGCCGCATGCTGAAATAGATTTTTCTGCTGCACAAGGTGAAGTATGATACTTGGCGTATACTTTGCAAGTGTGTCTGATCCCTGCCTACTTCACTCATTACTCATATTAAACACTCAACGTGTTCAGAATAGTGAGCATCATTTTGCATCCTCAGCAAAGGGTGCGTTATCACATGAAATTTTATATTTAAGCAAACAAAATGAAAGAGAGTATTGTGGAATTCATATTGTACAGTAAATATAAGCATCCCTCTGGGGAATAAAGCATTCATGTCAGCCTCTTAGTTGTAATTACGGAATGTAGGTTATCTGAAAAAAATTTAATTTTGGAACCTTTACTAATCCCCCACATGGTAGGAAAGAAAAACGTAGCGCTTGTAGTATGTACACCTATCTTGTAATGGACATTATTTTAAACACCATATATATTATGGTGTTATGGATATCGTACGGTTTTAATATGACAAGTAAGATTGATTGATTAATTATAATTGGGTTGACTTCTACAAGTAGCTAGTGGTAAATACACCATTACTGAGGGCCACTGTGTTAGAGAGTCTCAATTATCACTGCTGATAGTGGAATAGACTGTACTTTGAACCCTTGCACACCCACACACGTATTTCCAATTAGAAGATTAGACTTCTAGTCAGGTGGAAGTTAGGTGGACCTATGCTGGGAATTACACAATGTCACCAAACCAAAAATAAATATAACAGGAGAGTGAAAATATCAGTGAAGCACAAATGTTGCAAGCCTAGACAGTCCTGTGAAGGCATTCACATATCTGAGCATTACATAGTTTGCATTATTGATCTTTTAATCTTAATGCCAGTAAGTCTAACTTCTCTCCTCTTGTCCATACAGATTTTACACAGATGCAGTGTATCCGAGCTTTTGTTGCCCAGCAACCTGATGAGCTGTCGTTGGAAAAAGCTGATATCATTCTTGTGCACCAACAAAGCAGTGACAGTAAGACCGGCACTCTGCCTTTTGTTTTATTCCCCTGTGGAAGGTGTGATAGACCTATAAAGTATATACAGTCCAGTATTTTTAGAAAATAATCATTGAAATACTACTGTGCTGGATTCTTTTTTCCTATCAGACTGGGTAGAGGGGACGAGACTGTCTGATCGGCATCGTGGATGGGTGCCCAAGTCACATTTGGAAACCATAACCAACTCCAGGGTCCGGCTACGCAACCTGTCAGATGCCCTTACACTGACAACGGCCACAGCTGCTGTTTGACCAGGACACTCAGTCTGAACAAAGTGACATCCTGGATGGACCGTAAAGGATAAGACTCTCACTGCTGTAAATTGGACTATGGACATTTGGTGTAAATGGGGATTTATATCATTGAATGGCTCACAATCGTGCAGCAACTGAAATGCTGCAACGTCTCAATGTAGCATTGGGTCTCACTTGTTTCATTTGGTGGACCAATATATTGCCATTAGCGCAATATGTGAACTGCTCATGGTCGGACAAAAAGGACATTGTGGCTCTATTAACTGTTAGCAACAGTACATTGTGTCATGTAATACATCAAAAGCCTTGGGTTTTTAAGAGAAAATGTTTTTAAAGGGAAATCACTTTTTCCAAAAAATGCTGTGTTTGGAAAATTTATTATATTTGTGTATATTGAACAGAATCTAACAGTAAAGTGGGTGGTGCATGTCTATCGAAAGGTTGGCCCCTGCATGCAGGAGAGCTATCAGAAATTATGCAAAATGTACAATACAACATAAAGATTTACAGATCTTACACAGTGAGGACATTTCAATAAAGTCAGATTTCAAAATCACTTTTGAACACATGCGTTTTTGGGAGTGAGTTGTGGCTTCTTTACTTTATCACGAAAGCTGTTTTGGTCATTTATAGTTAAAACTGTGACAACTGTACATCAGCAGCAATGTTGCACGTTGACTGCGAGCACTTACTGTGAGTTACTGGCATGTGTCTGCACGATCTGTTTACAGAAAAATGTGTTTTTTGTGTGTGTGCAATAGAACAGTACAGATACTGCACGTAGCCTTGCTGAGGCGTGACCATAGGCGTGACCCGACGGCCTGGCCCAGTTTTCAGGACTTGCTATTGGCTATTTGTGTCAGCACTCACAGAAAACTGGGCCACAACAAGTGTAGACGGACTGCATTACTCATCCAATGAACGCACTGCAAACCTGCTTTCAATTCCCTGTGAATGGACAGATTTCGCTGTCAATCTACCCACTCGTCTTTGATTGGTCACAAATGTGGTGGGTGGGCGTTGCAGTGTTTGTTGTTTTCGTTCAGCAGAATAAGTAGACCAGTCGACATCTTTGAAATTATCGCATTCCCGTACGTTATGACTGTTTTTTGGGGCTAATAACTGTCAACCAGGACATTATTTTTGAGAAACTTGACGGCATAAGGGACCACTGGAGTAAATATCGATTTGTCGTTTTTTGTGTCAAACTTGTTTTTGTGTTTTGCAAAGGTATGTGCAAAGTAACGTCTTGTTGATCAGTTAGCCGCAGCTGTTAGCATTGTCGTTGATAGGTAGCACCATAAACAGCTGATTGCTGACAAACAAAAACACGCTTTACACGTTTTGGACGTAGAGACGTTGGAAGCTAACATTGCTTAATCCAAACGATTCGTGTTGTTAGTTTTGTTGTTTTCTGTTTTAAAGTTAAAGTAGCCTAAATTATAGCTAATCTCGATACGGTTTTTAAAAGTGACGTGGCCTCACTTCAAGATGAGCCCAACCACTATGAACCCAGAAAAAATCGTGGCTAAAACAAGCTGCACACTAAAAGAAAACCCGAAGTGAAGTGGGATGATTTTGGCCGACTGTGAGGGAATATTGTGTGTATGAGTGAGTTTCTCGTTAGCTTTAGCTACCCTCTACCCAGCTGATGTTTACTCCACCCACAGCTGTGTTGTAAACATGTTTTGTGAAATTATATGTGGGATTATTGAAAAGAATACTGTGGTAATTCTGTTTAGAAAGGCTCTCATTTCTGACAGAATGGTCTAGGTAAAATCACGCTAAATTTATATCAGTTTAACATATTAACAATATGTTTTCTGGAAATTCAATTCAGAATTAAAAGCCTTGGTAAAATAACCAGATCCGAATGTTTGCTTTTGGCCCAATCCAGTAAATGATGTGATCAAATGTCTATCACAACCTCTCATAGCCGTTCAAAGCTGATGTTTTTAAATGGCTAGTTTTGTTCGACCAAATTTTAAAGCAGAACGATTTCTAATTCGCAATGATATAAGACAAAAAAAGCAGCAAGTACTCTCATTTGATTTGAGAAACTAGAATGAGTACATTATTTTTGCGTTTTCCTCACTATTTTAGCTTTAAAATGACTGAACCGTTTAATCAGGTTTCAAAATAATTACAGATTTATTTTCCAATATTTCGACAGAAAAATAAGAACCTAATGTAGAACTTATACACGTGAAACACTGAATTGATTGAGCTCTTGACAAATATTTAATCCCATTGATGCAAAAATCCTGTCAATCCGAATAGGCCAAACAATGATGCTGTATCTAAAACCCATGTTAAATTAATTAAAAGAAGAAGGTGATAACGCAGTCATTTTCATTGATTTGCAAACAATGGCTACATACAACCAGATAGATAGGGATAGCTTATTTGTGTTAACAGTAATTGAAAAATATCTTACAGTGTCAAATGTGTGATGTCATACTGGTCTCCTCTTAATGGCCTTCACAAAACACTTGATTTAAAGAGGCCTTCATCTCATCTTGTAGTAAACAATGCTTTGCTCTTTAGGCGGCCAATATCTTTTGTCGACTGAGTGCACTGGTTGGTGAAGTCAGCCAGTGCTCTTTCTCCTTTGTCTGCTTGGTAAATAATGCTATTGTGAGGGACTTCATGTTTCCTTGTGTTTCATTTCAGATGGGCAGTCAGTACCAGCGCTCAGTAGCACTTGAGGTGAGGAGAGCAGAGGGAGAGAGAGTTCGGGCCAAGCATCCAGACAAGATACCGGTAAGTGTGACCTGGCTAATTTTCTAATAAAGTGTAATATTCACTGTTAGTGACCTTTTATGAATTCAACTCAAATAAGAAGTTATGTTTTATAATCCAAGACATGCAGACCGTTACTTAAAGCCAGTTCTTCTCTTATTTCAACTGTAAAGTAGTGTGAATGTATTTGTTGTTTAGTTTTTGGCACATGAACACATCCTTTCTCTGGTAGTGACAACTTTTTTTTTTTTACCAGATCATTGTGGAGAGGGCCCCGAGGTCACGAGCTCCTGAACTGGACAAGAAGAAATATCTAGTGCCCTCAGATCTAACAGGTGAAAGACACAAATACATACGCAGTTTTTCTCTCTCAAATAACTCTCACATCAAGCAATCTCTGGATTTATTGGCCTGGCTGATTTATCGGTTAAACAAGACAACTGTGACTTGTACAAGAGACTAAATCAAGTTTGGACAGCCAGGTAACTTGCTGCTGATGTACCATCCAAACCTGGATGGATCAATCAGTCGCTGTCGCATGTTATTTATTCAACCCAAGGACATTGGAACTATAGTGTGGGAGGGGGTGCTGTAAATATATTTGTGGGTCTGTAGTTGGGGATCCCACCAGAGAATCTTTTGGCCATAAAAGCCTGAATTTAGTGGCCTCAGGTACGTACAAATGACGCCATTTCATCATATACACTCATTTGAATCATTGCATATTTCAATGAGTTTGCAGATACCTGATTCTCAATGTAGTGTAGTGAATTATTGTAAAGAAAATTTAGGCCTTGTGTGTTTTAGCCCTCACAGTCTTTAAATAGCTTTTTAAAGTCACAACTATTCCTGGCAGATCAAAACTTAATATGCACCTTATTATTTGTTTGACTCCTTCAATATAAGGTTTATCAAGCCATGCCACTGATGGGTAATGGAGGCTTTCATATTACTAGAAACATGAATGCACTTATATTAAGCTACTGACATCATGTGTTATGATTATTTATAAAACAGGATTTTGACAACATTGCCTGTTTAATTGTGTTTTTGCAGTGCATCTTTACGGAGCCCCAGACCTATCACATATAGAGAATTTTTTTTTTTGCGTGGTCTCTAGTTATTATTTTGTGTTGTGCTGTAGCCTATATTGAAAATGCAGCATTTTTCAGAGGACTTGTTAATGCTTACTGCGCAATCATCAAGTTGCTGCCACCGGTGTACGAAGTAGCCCGTGTAATGAGGACGTTCCCTGTCTGTGCAATCAATGCAGTTCTTAAAGTGGTTTATCAATTATTTTAGTAATCAAAACACTGAAGAAGATTTTCCGCTCTTTGCTCGGCAGGACATGCAGCATCTCAGCTGAGAACGCGACTGACTGACAGGCAGGCTCGTGTCTCGTCACTCACATTGGTTTGAAGCGGGAGCTATAGTGGTTTTAAAATGTTCATGCATAGTGAATCGCAACTTGTTCATCAAAAGTATTTTATGAGAATTAAAAATGAATAAAATCAAGTATTGGCTAGACTAAAATGAGGCTGTTTGGCCAGCAGCCCTTGCTTATGAAAACACTTAACAGAACCCTTTATATTGATTAAAAAAAAAGTGCATGTGCACATGTCGAGACAATCTGACAATCACATCATTGGGCAATGAAAGCTTATATTATTTATGTTATAAGGAAATATGAAAGTCAGATATTAAAATAAATTATTTATAAAAAAAAAAAAAATTAGTTTGGTGCTGTCGATAGGGGGTGCTGTCGACCGCACCCCCCCCCGCTCTCCTACTTTCAACATTTATGATTCGACCTGTGCGTTTGCTGCTTTGACAAGTCAAAATGTCTGCTCTAAAAAGGGATTGGATAGCCAGACAATAAGCTGCAAAGTAAAGTAGTACTGGACTCTGTACTGTACAGTGCAAATCACTGTTTGGAGTTGTTTTGTCTTTCAGATTTAATCTGATGAAGGTATGAAGTTTTCTTAGTAACACACCCGTTTTGTTTTCTGTCTCAAAAATGAGCAGTGACATGGTCATAACTCACACTTGCATGGTTTCTTCCTCTTCATATGAAATGAACGTTACCCTCGTTGACCTTCTCGCTCTCCTTCCTTTTTTTAGTGGGCCAGTTGTGCTTCCTGATCCGCCAGCGTGTGTCTTTAAGACCCGAGGAAGCACTCTTCTTCTTTGTCAACAACTCCCTCCCCCCATCCAGCTCCCCTCTCTCAGCTGTATATGAGGTAACTGCACCCATAAAGACACATGTTCCCATAAGGATCCTCCCCAACACACACATCACCAGAACATACATACAAGTTTCAGATAACACACAAAAAAATTTCATCTTTCCCATCTTGACACACAAACATACCAAAAACGTCTTCACAGACTGTACTCAACGGTTCTGCTTAGACAGCAATGTTGCTTCGCTTTTCTTGATCTCAAAAATAGCCTGCCAGTAATCCCATGCAAGAGAAGTCTGACTTTTTTTTTGTCATTCTGAAAGTGGAACCTGGTTTAAAAAAAAGAAAAAAAAGAAAAGCCGTTTGTGTGTATGTTGATGTTGTTTAAGGCTAAGAAGATATAAAACCATAGTGCTTTTGTTCATCTTATGTAGTGTCTGTGTATCTTATGTAGTAGTTGAATGGGGTTAGTGTGGGTGTGTCAGCCCATGTGCACACTCTCAAGTACACTTGCCATGCAGAATTATTAATGTTTCTCTTGCCTTGTTGTGTTCCAGGAGCACCATGAAGAGGACTTGTTTCTCTACTTGACCTACAGTAATGAGAGTGTGTACGGTGCCTGAGGGAGGACAAAAGACTGGAGAAAGTGAGAGAGAGAGAGAGGGAATGAGACTGTCAGAGGGATAAAGAGTTAAGCTGTTTGTAATGCTTCACACCACTTTCGATCTCTATATTAGTTTTGATAAGTAACTACAGTACATGGTGGAAGAAAAGCTTTGCACAAGGCAGAGGGGTCAGTATTTTGGGGTGAGCAAAATGTGTTTTAGAACAGACGAGGGGTGAAAAGAAAGAATGAAAGCATCTATCGCAAAAGGAAGTTATTGAAATTATGTTGACAGTTCTCTCATAATCTTTCTCAGTCTGCTGTATTTAATGCAAATAGTTTTTTTTTGTAAATTAATATCATAAACCTTTGTGGAAAATAAAGATGAAAATGCATACATTTCTGGTTCTGTGTTTGTGTCTGTATCTGCCACACCTGTGGTTTTAGATATCAATAAAAAGGAAGAAATTAAATTAACATTTAAATCAAAACATTATTCATCCAAGATTTTATCTTGAGTTGCACCTTTGAATCAAGCCTCTGTAATCACACAGTTTAATGCTTAAACAACATGTTGAGACTATGTACGCACACATGCCCCTTCTCCCAAAGCCACTGTACATTGTATGTTGTTTAGGCGGGAAAGTACAAAGAAATCTTCACAGGGAAGTCTTCTGTCTTTACCGATTGGATGAGTCACTGGAAACTCTGGTCTTGGATTATTTGCAAACTATTTATGAATAAAAAGTGCAACTTGACAATTTTTTTTTTGCAACAGGCAATTCAGGCTGCATTACAAAAGGTTATATAACTCAACTGTCAGATGACTAGCTGGTTCTAAAAGACTTCCCCAGCAAATCGAAAGTCAGAGAAACAGATGAAAAGAGCCATGGAGATGCAAGAGATCGTTAAAGAGGGGGAAAGAAACGAAGAAGATGCAGGAGCAAGTGAACCAATGCTGGAGGTCAAAACTGAAGGTACAAGCCATTTAATATAATCAGGTAACATTTGATAAAAAGTGTAAAAAAATACAAGCTTATATTATGCACCGGTTTACAAAATATTTGTTTTTATCACTAATATTTCCAAAAAGTGTAATGAAACACTCAGAAAGGTAACGTGAAGATATTTCATATTTTAATGCATTTAATATTTAAAAGCCAATTCCAGATGTCTTGTAAAATATGTCTGTCTGTGTCTTTGCCTGGCTTTAGAGGAAGCAGAACCTGACCACTACGCTAAACTACAAAGTCCATCTGAGGACGTCTATTCAGAAGCTTTATTTGGTGGAGCTCCGGTTAAAACACAAGCAGGTACAAAATATAAGAATGTAAAATGTTTGTGTTTGATATGTAAAAAGAAATAATAACAATAAAACTCAAGAAATATATATTCTATAAACACTATACTTTATTTTAGTATTTCCAGATATGCTACTGCATACTACATTTTGGAGGCAAGTCTTGTACTTTTTTTTTTTTTTAAACTCCACTACGTTGACTTGGCTGCTTTAGTTACTTTGCAGATTGAGAATGTTTAAACAAAATGTTAACCAAGTACATTATGACGTATTGTAATTGTTTAGACTACCCAACACAGCAGTATACAAAGTCGTTGAAATTAGCTCCACAATTACCGGCTACAACATGAATGATGCCTAAACATTAAAGCATCACTAATTATAATTCTGCACTATAGTACATATGATTCTGAAATCTGCTTTCTGCATAATGAGTTAAGTAAGTTGTTAAATGCAGGAGCAGTTTTTTACAAAGTGGTAATATGACATTTACTTAAGTAAAATATTTGAAAACTTTTTCCACCTCTGCCTCCAAGTACGCCTGCTTGTCTTTATGAAAAAAAGTAAATATTGAAATAAAACTAACAAATAGATGAGGGCGTTGTATCTACTTCCCTACATTACTGAGTAATGTGCTTTCATCATCATGGTCTCCATGCTACTGTTCAAACAAAAATAAAAGCAGAAATTGTGAGTCAGGGATTTTGGGATAAAAAGTATAATAAACTATAGCATCTTTTTTACAGTGATTATGCCCATTATTGTTTGACTCTTAATAAGAGCGTATTTAAAGATGGAACTTAACAGGTCAAGTTGTATTAACACAAAGCAATAAGTTAGCAGTGCAGCAGACAAATCAAGTTTACATTGGTAGGCATTACTAAATGCCTACCAATTACTTATTTTGTATCTTGTTGTCTAAAATAAGCATGTTAAAGCAACACTAGAGAACTTTTTGTAACTTAAAATAATGTGGTTCAGTTTGCCAGATCAGGTGGCAGATCTGTAGTTCCAATGAGACATAATGGGACAATTCTGCTTCCAACTTGTGGGGGGACTGAAGCAGGAAAGGTTCTCTAGTGTTGCTTTAAGTTAAAGCTTTAGTGCGTAACGTTTTAGTATCAATGAACGTCCGTTACATTCAAGCCATTGCCAAATGAGTTGAAACAAAGCTAATAAAGACTATCAGCTCCACTCAACTCTCTCTGTATTTCACTGTGTGGCTGTGTTTAGAAAATGGTGTCTGGTGTTTCACGTGCAGAAAATCGAGTGAAGACAATGACCTCTTCTATGGTGTCCATTTTTGTTTTTTTTAATCCTCTGTGTCCGTATGTAGACTGCCTGCATAGACTGATCCTGAGCCACGTGTGTTGCATCATTGGATTCCAGGGAACAGAACTAACACTATGCTTAAATACAGAACATATAAAATATAACATTAGGTCATCATACTGTGCATAAGTTCTTAGACTCACTCACTGTTGTTGTATCGTTTGTTTGTGAAATGATCCATCAAATAGGGAAAGAAACAGTGCAGGGGGTAAAAAGCACAGCAGAGTGTTACTGTTTTGTACAACAAGCCTCTAATTCTAATAGCAATTAAAATAAAGCACACTACAGATACTATGTTACAATTTATTATATTGTCCTTAACAGGGCTGAGTGAAATAATCGCCTCTTTCTCTACAGGGAAAATATTTTTTTGTTTTTGAGGTACAGTGGGAACAAACTGTGTTAATTATGGCCCGGGTTGACTCCTCCTTTTTATACAAAGCCCTGCACTTTAATCACATGTTTAGTTTCAGCTCTGTATCAATGACTGTATGTGCTGTGTTCGACACAAACACTCGCCTGAAATGACCTCGGGAAACAAATCCTATCTGTTGTTTGGAGTACAATGTCTCCAGGAACTATACAGTATCGGTCGGCCACTCTCTCACACACTCATTCTCAAAGGAAGAGACGAATAGAGATACAATACAAGTTTTGGAAATTGAAGGTCAAGCAGAGCACTGTGCCTCATGAATAATTTAGAAATCAGTGAATGTCACGTTGCTACGGCGACGAGGCAATGAAGGAGGAGGGGGGCGTCTCATAAAAGCACTAAAGCATGAGTCAGCAGCACAAGCAGACCGAGCAAGACAGGGTAAACAAGCTTGATCACAAATCCCAGGATCCTTTTTGCCATGTACATCAAATTCTGGCGCAGTTATGGCGAGGACAAAAAAGATGATGCCAGTGAAAACTTGTCACCCAAGTCCAAGTTATCTGTTGAACTGGAGGGGGAAAAAGGTAGGCCAGAGCCTTGATGGTTGTTTGTGTTTGTGCTCATCTTTCTAACGTCTAACTGCTGTCTTTCAGGCAAACAGACTGAAGGAAACACACGTCTGTACTTTGCTGCATGTTTGTTCCTCACCATAATCTGCCTGGTCCTGCTGTTGGTCGTCATTGTCCTCAGTGTGAAACGTGAGTATCTATCTGCAGCAATGGCTCATGCCAGAACAAAAAAACAAACAAAAAATACCATTGTCTGGAATCAGTTTGTAGCACCAAAGCAGATCATGAAAGGATTGTAGTTTCCCTGGGAGTTGTTCTATTTTTGCTCCTAATAACAGAATGATACAGGAAGATAAAGTGTGCCCAGTGGCTCTGCTGCAGCCTGGGGGCATCTTTCTTTTTTTTCCCCGTATAACTCCTCCCACTGTTCTCTGCTTTCTAGTCCAAACTGGCTCCACAGTCTGCCCAGAGAGAGAGGAAACAACAGGAGGAGACAGACAAAGTCCTCTATTTGTTCCAACATGCAGCCACAAGGAGTGCCAGGCTCTCCTCCCCAACATTCAACCTCAATGTGAGTGTGATACCAGGTAGACAAAAGCATGATAGAAAACCTTGCACATGCCAAACAAGCATCTAAATCAAAAGAAAAACAAATCATCCCAAGGTTTCTAGTGACAGTTCTGTTCAGTTTGTTCTTTAGAGAACTGAGAACGTTTAATTAAATAGAAACCAGGAATCAGATGACTTAATAGTTTCCTTTTTAAAAAAAAATCATTTGAGTGATATGTGATTACACACAGTATACCTGTGCTCCCACCACATGTTGCTGGTAGCCTTTTCATTTTTTTTCGCCTCTTCCAGCCAGAGTCGTCCGTGTACAGAATATATGGGAAGAAAATGTCATTAAAACAATAAGGAAAAAATAAAGCTAATTAAGGATACAGAAAATGAGTAAAACCGTAATTGTTTGTGCAATTTAGTCCACATTTGAGTGACCTTTTGTTTTCCTTGTTTTCTGCACTGACTCCTCTCTCCTTGCAGATGGCGGCTGTCAGCAGTGCGCGGATGGGTGGCTGACTTTAGGCCGGTCGTGTTTTTTCCTGTCCACCTTCAGGCTGAGCTGGGAAGAGAGCCAGAATGTCTGTATCTCCAAAGGAGGAGCTCTGGCTGTTGTTACCAGCCAGAGGGTTCAGGTGGATCTGATATCTTTTTCCTTGACCATGAAGTATAACCATGCATTACAAGTGGTGACTTTTGCACAGTATATTTTTTTAAATGTCAATGCTGCTCTCCCTTCTAGAGTTTTCTGACTAAGCAAGGGAAACTGCAATACTGGATCGGACTGAGACACAAAGGAGCCACATGGACCTGGGTCAACAACACTGTGCTGCGAGAGAGGTGATGGAGGATTAATGAATCGACTAATCATTTTCTATCTATCTATCTACTATCTATCTATCTATCTATCTATCTATCTATCTATCTATCTATCTATCTATCTGTCTAAGTCATGTCTATCTATCTATCTATCTATCTATCTATCTATCTATCTTTTTAGATTACATTAGGGTGAGTTAGTTGTAAATATGTGCCATTTTTATGTTTTATCAATCCATGAAAAGCAAGCAAAATATAAATGTATGTATTTATATTTTGGGGAATTATGTAGTTGACACTTTCAGTAAAAATCACTCTATCCCATTTTATTAGGTACATCTGTACAATCTGTTCAGCTTTTGTTGACATTGTTGGAAATGTGTAAGTTACGTGTTTATTACTGAGGTCATAGTTAAAGATGATGTTGTACTATACTGCATTTTATTTAGAGGCGTTTCTATTTTGTTGCCCTATAGGGGGTCAGAATATTAGAAACACCTCTGACCACCACTATACTATAGTGAGCTATAACCTTAATGCTAACACATGCTATTGAGTTTAAACATTTTAGACAACATCTTCATACAGATACATGTTATGGAAGGACTCTTGTATTGAATGGGAATAGATTGTAGCCTACAGGTGTACCTAAAGTGGCCACTGAGTGTTCATACATACATACTTCACAAAAAGAAAACCGATTGATTCTCTCTCCACATTTCCTAAAAACTAATAACCACATTTTCTTTTGTTTGCAGTTTTTGGGCAGACAACAGATCAGAAGGGGATTGTGGGATCCTCAGCAGTGAGAGCCCACCTCAGAAGAACTGGATCAAAGCTTCCTGCAAAGACTACACCTACTTCATCTGTCAGGTGCAGCTCTGACAGCTTCTGTCTCCTTTTTAACAGAAAAATGACCAAACCAATCCTCTGTCAACAAGCATCAAGTCCTCCATATCATTTCTAATCATGTCTCTTTCCACTTCAATCAGTAACATCCAGCAAAGAAAGACAATGAAGCTTTTTATACTATAGTTTTAAGTGTAACACTTGGAGAAATTATTAGTCAGATTTTATTGTATACATTATGTTTTTATGTAGCTTTGTGTTGACGTATTTGTATTTGAACATGTCAGTTACGCTTGTAAGCACTATTTAGGGTACTTTACTCTCATGATTCTATGAACTGCTGTTTGACTTTTTCCACAAATGAGGGCCAGTAAGTTTGTTTCAACAAGATTTTATTCCAATATAAAAAAAAATTCATACAAATACATAAGTTGAATGTCTGTTTCACTTTATTTTAGCTGAGCAAATATTACTGCTATAGTTTTACACTATACTACTACAACTACTACTACTACTGCTACTATTTTATATAAAAAAATAACACACTCTTTTCTAAAGCATAATACTGCTGGAATAATTGCACAGTGGAATGTATAGACAGATTTGGTCGGTTGAGTTCTCGTCTTGCAAGTATGTTAATAGACACTTTACGTGTACTTTACATGTTCAGGACTTTCAGATGAAGGAAGGCCTCAGAAAATTCTCTTCAGGCTCAGGCAGAATCTCTTCTTAAACATATTTAATTTCCTCGTCCTCCTCTGGCTCTTCCTGCTCCATCTCCAAACCCAAAGCGCTGTGGCGAATCATCTGCCACCCTGTCAGAGACCTCACATTGTTTTTAGGTCTGAGCTTGGGGGTTCCGGATATGGACCCCTTTATAATGTCAGTTTTCTCCAATCCCTCCTTTTCCTTTTCCTCGTCTTTAGAGAAAGCCTTGACGTAACGCCGCATCTTTTGCAACATTGGGTCGTTTCTGTCCTCAACCCTGCAAAGGCGGAAGAGTAAACACAAAGTCCAACATGTAAATGTGCCAGATTTAGCCACACGTGCTAATTTTCATCCACAATCCCTGGCAGATTAATGGCTTAAAACCAAAGGTCAAACCAACAAACCAACAGCAGTAGCAAAGATATCCTGATTTTGACCACTCATATGGGTCACACTTTAGAGATAACTATGTTTCCCATAATGCAAAGTGTGGTCCGTGGCACTCTGCCAGGGGGTCGGTAAAAATTATCAATTTAAATAGATGACATAATAATTTGTTGTAACAAAATGCATCAAAATAGTTCTATTATAGTTATAGTTATAGTTCTTATAGTAAAATAGTATAATAGTTCATTACTTTCTAACAAATCTAACAAATAACTCTTACAATCTGCAAATATGTTTAAAACATGTCTAATATCTTTCTAATACATTTCTCTTTTGTTGTTCTTTAACTAAACGCAAGAAGTGTAAAAACAAAAACAAAAAACCTACATAATAAGATGACATAGTCCATATTTAGATGGAGGAGGTGTGATAATAATAGATCTGCGAGAGTGAGAGTTGTGTTTCTTACTCACAGCACAACATGACTTGTGGCTGCATTAAAGACCACTTAGATTGTGGTCAGTGGACAAAATTCTTTCTATGTGATTATTTTGAACAAAAATAGTAAGCCTAAAATGATGTCACTACACGGACATTTCCAGATGCAATATACTTGTTGTTTACATTTTTGCTATTTCGTGGTGTTTTAAAGGCTCTGGAAACCTTTACTTTCTTTGATAGGGTCACACATGGACACATTATTTTCTACCAAAATGTTTTTGTTGTTTCACATGAGAGATTGGCATACATGTTTTTGACTGTGCTCTCCTCTATGGGCTGAAGTGGACAAGACTTTCAGGGGCTTTAAAGCTTCGGTTTCTCTTACTGCAGTACTGTCTTACCTGAGATACCAGTACTCCCTCAGACCGTACTTGAGCCCACACACCCCAAGTCGAGGCCACAGGCAGCGGGGCAGCCTCCTCTCCAGCATCAGAGTTGTGGCCACCACCTGTACAACATAATTACAGCTTGTAACCATGCCAGTAATGCACAGGGACATGATAATGATGGTATATGTGTGTGTAGTTACCTGAGTCCTCCAGAGCTCATCTCTCTCCTGGGCCACCCTCCAGTGTGTGTCACTCATCATGGCTATCAGTAGATTTAGCAGAAGGATGTAGGAGACGACAGAGAAGGCGCAGTGTAGCACGTGGACGATCGGGTGGGTAGTGATGGTGTGGTCCACAGGCAGATCTATGAGGCCCACACTGAGCTCAAACTGGGAGAAGAGGGTGATGGGAAAAGAGCGATATGCAGGAATGGAACCAGGATCCTGGGTCATATACACCATCCACAGGGCTGAGAAAACATGTTTTAAACGTATGTGAGTGAGCAGAAATTTCAAGAATTTCTTATCTCACAAGCTGCATGAAGGTTAAATGCGTGTTTGTATACGTTGCCAAGAATATACTCACAGGTGGAAAAACCAATGAGCACAATGAAACTCAGCCACATGAACTTGGTCAGGTCTCCAAATATAATCTAGGGGGAAATGAGACACATGTTAGGTCAGTCTGCAAACACAAATAGGTGAACCTCAAAAACCAAAACAACAACTGAATACATCTGCTTCAAAACATTTCGGTACAGGTGTGTGTGTGTGTGTGTGTGTGTGTGTGTGTGTGTGTGTGTGTGTTGTGTGTGTGTGTGTGTGTGTGTGTGGTGCGCGTGCGTGCGTGCGTGCGAGCGTGGGCCCGTGCACATGCGAACATGCGTGTGTATGTACCAAACATACAAACGTATATGACTCATGACTCATGAGCTCCACAAGCAGCACCACTGCGACTGAGTCCTACCTTTTGTATCATGATGACATAAGGGCCGAGCATTTCAAAACCTCGGGCGAAGAACATGACATTGCTCCAACCGAGAACTAAACACACTGCCATCACCACAGCCTCTCCCTGCACCTCGCAGACTCTGAACACACACAGCAGCACCACCAGGCACGCATAGCTGATACTGGTCAAAACAACAACAGAGAGGTTAAAAGGTGTTTCAGGACAGTGAGCGCCATTATACTTCTAAGATGGGTTTTACAACTCACAGGATAACATGGAAGGGGCCTCCCAGTGCTGTCTGGCCAAAATAGCGCTTTGCCCCCACTCTCAGTATATCAGGAATCTGTTGGAAGAGGTAGTACAGGTGAATGTTGCAGTGCAATATATATATATATTATATATATATATATATATATATATATATATATATATACACTGTATACTACATATACATATGCATATAATGTATGTGTATATACAGTATACATATATATATAGTATATGTGTGTGTATGTATATATACAGTATGTAAGAAGATAAAGCATGTTTCATAAACTTACCTCCAGCAACAAGATGACAAAAGCTCCCAGGATGCTGATGATCTCACCCACCAGCCGCAGGTTGTCCTCATGTGTCACATAACTCTCCTGAGGCACGGAGAGAGGAAATATAGATGTACTAATATTAAAAGCATATTATTATTAGACTACATGTCACATGCAGGTGCAGAGTTTGACATTTACACGTGAACAGTGTACATGAACAGATATGGTCCAACTATGAGCTAAAGTACAGTTTTTGTAGTTGATAGTATTTGTGTGATATACTATATATATATATATATATATATGTGTGTGTGTGTGTGTGTGTGTGTGTGTGTGTGTGTACGTGTGTGTGTGCGTGAAATAAATATAGTTAAGTAAAAAGTACATAGTAGTACTGAAGTTTTAGGTACTTAGTTAATACACATTTTTACATTCCACCACTGTCTATTGTCCTGTATTTATATTATATAAAATAGTTTAATGTGGTCACAGTAAAATGTCTAATTCACACACATGAAATGTTTTCTGGACCCGGATGGTTTTGTCCATTTCTGACTGTGTGTAGTTCTCCGGAGCGTCCTTCAGAGGGCGAAATGCACAACACAGTGTGAAGGTCCCGATGTACAGAAGATACAGTAACAGCAGCAGCCTGACACAGGAAAAGAAGAAATAAAAACAAAGAAAAGACAAAGAAATAAAAGAAGTAAAAACACGGTTAAAAGACTGGACATATGTACGGTTCAGATATTCGACTACAGATATGAAACTTCACCTGAAATAATGTTTTCCATAGAGGTTCCACTTCAGACTGACCAGCTGCCTCACAGGAGTCACCTCCAGTATCCTTCTTGCCTGGAGAACAAAACAAAATCAGCTTTTAATTTCTTCTCTGCATGACATCAACATCCTTCATCATTATTTCTGTCTGAACAGTCACTGACTTCACCAAAATACAGTGCATCGTGTATTGTACCTTTCTCTGGTGACCGCCCACGATGAGCTCCAGCACTGACATGTCGTCGGCCCATGAATCTATCTCTGTCAGGTCATACAGGTTAGAGGTCAGGGGACCCAGACTCCACTGGACTACACGCCTTTTATTTACCAGGTGCTGAAACGCCTGAAAGAGACAGAGGCAGTGAGGATAGGATTAGTGAAACAATCTTCTCTTTCATGTTTGTATTTCACACTGTGAGCCTCCCAGGGCTTTACTCACCACTATGTTTCCCTCTTTGGCAGCCAGTTTAAAAGGTGTAAGGCCTCGGTAGTTGGGTACCATGTCGAGTGGCACTGACTGGTCCAGCTCTGCATCGCGTGCCATAATCAGGTCAATGGCCTGGCACGCAATCGTCTTGTTGGGCTGCAAAACCAAAACATGAAGCGCTGTGTTACCTAAACAGAAAAACAAGGGAATAAAAATAGAGTGTAGACAAGAAAAAAGAAGAGAGAACAGAAGGCCATTAATAATCAAAATATTAAGCCAGATGTAAAATAAGGCTGTACTCTTCTCCAACTCTCCTACAGGAGGACGTATTTCATACCACGGTAATCCTGGCCCCTGGTGCTGGCCCCTGCGTCGATCACCATGGAGATAATGTCCTCGTTCCCAGCACACGCAGCAAAAGACAGGATGTGCTCACCTGTTGACCAAATGTACATTTTGAAAAACACCATCTGTTACCCACCAATTACCCAATTTTACAGTAAGCACGCTGATGTACCATAGTATAAGAGTCCTCCTATCCTCTTCCTGAAGTACAGACCGGTGACTCGAGGTGTAGCCACGTCACCCCCACGACTGATCAGATGATGAACCAGGTTGATGTTCTGATTCACCACAGCAATGTGGAGAGGAGTAACACCTGAGACAGAGTAGGAAGAGCAGTGTAAGTCAGTCCACTGTAAATCAATTGTTACTCATTTCAACTGTTGTGTGAGTGAGGCTCACATTAAACCCATGTGTGTCTCTGTGGTAAATCCTGTTTGAGCAAAATGAGTTATCTTGCTGAGCTGTTACCAGTGGTCATATTCACATTTTAGGTGTTAAAACATTGACTCATACAAAGTGAGAAAATGGTTTGACTGGAGTAAAAGTTGAGTAATAACCACTTTGTGTAAAGGATGTGTTTGTTGTAGCCTAATGCTATCAAATGTCCGTATTGGCTGTCTGGAAAAAAATACAGAATTCTCACTAATTAGTTGAATTAATGTCCTATTATGAGTCATCACATCTGACACCTTTGGAATCTTAATAAATGCCTTTTGTAAATGGGGATTTCAATGCGAACCTAAACTTTACATGTGTATTATCTATCATAAATCTGAAATTCAACTGTTTACATGAAATGTTTCTTCATTTTAAGATTAAAAATTCAGTTTCTTTGTTACCATAAAGCTGATCACATGTGAATACATTCACTAAAATTTAAATCGCATGATGTGTGTTTGTGCTTGTTTTTGTGTCTGTAAGTTTCTGCGTGTCAACCTTGGAAGAGCTCGGACGTCATAGGCTCGTTGATGAGTTCAGGAGCTCCGTCCATCAGAGCCACGGCAGCTTCCAGGTTATCAGCCATCACAGCAACATGAAGCGCTGTCTCACCAAGAGCCCCTGAGTGAGAGGATCACAATTTCATACATTACAACTGACATTGCACTACTCTGAAATAACAACATTCATAGTTTACAGCAAAGAGCCTTACCTCTCTCGAAGATATTAGTGGATGCACAACTCAGCAGTTTCTTGATGCAGCTGACATTGTTCTTTTTAGCCTCATAGAAGAGAGGAACCTCATTTATGCTGAGGGACAGACAAAGACAACACACGTATTAAAATTTAACGGACTAGGCTTTGAACCCGCATGTAATTAATTTAGACACAGTCTAATTCATCGTTTGAAGCAGTGGGAAATGAGTTTCTTACTATTTTGTGTGGAGCAGAAACGTCTCATCCAACATCTCCTTCCATCCTTTCTTGTTTTGAAGACGAAACCTCAGCTGGCTCCACCAATGGTTGAGCTTGCTCGGAGCAGACGTGGCCAGAGACGGAGACATTGACACTTGATGTTTGACTGGAAGAGACAAATAAAAGAGTGAGAAGTAGTGAATTAAAAAAAAAAAACCAATGAAACAAATTGTAGTATCGGACAGGCTTCATAAAGGCCTGAACATGGACTATTTTACATAGCTTTCAAAATAAAGTACAATAAAACAAACAAACACAAAAATAAGAAAGTGTCTCAATCTCACCCTTAAACAAAAAAAGTGCTGCTCCTCAACTTCTTGATATCCTCAGTCATAACACTCTGTCAAAGTTGGAGACAACACCTGTAAAATGTCCTTGAGGAGAAGAGAAAACCCTTGCTGGGTTATATATGACCTCAGCAAGGAGGGAGGAGACGTGTGGAGGGCTTGAGATTGAATGGTGGAGAGGGAGGATGAGTGAACAGTGGACAGGTAAGACAGAGAGAGTGAGGCGGTAATGAGCAAGTAGACTTTCACCGCAGGTCAGGAATCCCACAGGGAAAGTTGCAATTTAAGGTTCAACTCACTTTATCATGCTGATTTGAAATTATCGGCTTTATTCTGTCACCTTAACAGTGAAGTGACAATGGTCCAGTTCCTAATCCCAGTATGTCTCACTGTTATCACCAGGCCTACCTGCATTCCACCAACTACCATCAAAACCTGCATGGCCACTATGACAATTTAGCAACATCATGACAATAAACACATTGCTATCATTGTTTCTAGTGAACCGTTAAAGGAAACCTGTTTGGAAATTGCAAGTTTGTATGTCTGAATGTTTGTAATTTAAACTGAATATTAAACCATCGGCACAATGTCCAGGCAGCATTATTTTTAGTTTTTTTAATCTATCAGTGGGCCAATTTCTCCAGGTGAAACTAGGATTATTTGGTGGTGTAATTTATGGACATTATGTCTGATTTTCCAACATCTTGTTCAAACACAAACTACTTTCATTCACAATGATTTAACATGTTTAGCACCATTGATGTGTCAACAGGAACGATCACAAACAAGGTAATTGCCACATTACAAAGACCATAATGATCATTTGGAGGCTAGAAACATCATGTCACTTTGGCTCTCAATGCAGAAAACAAAACTATGAGCTACATTTAATGTTGTGAAATTATCAGTCTTTATTCCAGGAGAGTTTACTTGCAACAAAAAAAAAAATCATCCGACTGAACCCGAATCACAGATTTAATTTCCACACAATTATGTGTAAACTGCTGAATCAGTCAACTTTTACAACATCTCTGGTTATCTGATGTAGTGTTGCAGGTGTTTTGCTGCACTATTTATGGGTCATGACTAATAAATGGTGGTCGGACACAGGATAAACAGGGTTTAGGAAGGCTCTGTAGGAGGCCCTGATAATGGTTGCCGATGTGGCCGCCATTTAGTATTGTGAAGATAATAGCTGTTTACCAAACGGAGAACGCCATTTTTAAGTAGTGTCATAAAGACCGGTGGTTTCTACTCTGGTAATGTCTTTATAAAGAAACAATAACACCATAAAAACATGATTTTGTGGTTTGCAGGTCCACTGTTTTTGGACATATGTACTAGCAGTTTTTTCACAACACTTTGATAATTTGAGTCAAGACATCGCAGCAAACAATTATTAAGACATCTCTGGTACAATATGACAGATCCTGAGAGTGACTTAACACAATAGAGCTCAATTATCATTATTAAAACAAAAGCATCACACACAACATGTTTTAACATGTAGTCATCATATACATAGTGTTGGCTGTTTCTTTAACACAAACTTTAACTTAACCCCTAAACTTTCCATACTCCCAATCTTTCTCAATTGCCATTCATTTTCTGACTGCACAATGACATCCAATGGAAGATTTTAATAATAATTAATAATTCTCCATATTTAGCATTTGATATTCTCAGTGATAAAAGAGATATTCATATCATTTATTTAAATCTGGAATTGAGTCCAAAAAAATAAAATAAAAAATTTGCCAGTGTAATAGCAATATTTCAACCCGTTCTCTATGTAAACCAACTTGTTTCTAAAAAAGTACCTCAGCATTGTACTAAGTAGTACTGTACAGTACTACTAGTAGATGTATTTGCTTATTTTCAACAACTGGTGTTTGGAAACATCACAATCTGGACTATAATTTAAAATAAAGTTGGGAGTTGTGGGTTTGAACAATATTTGGCCACTCAGCATGCCATTGTAAAAATGACGCAGCAGTCTGACATTGAGACAATATGGAGACCAGTTACTACACTGCAGTTGGATACAGTAAAACAACACAATGCCAGAGGTGTCAAGTAACGAAGTACAAATAATTTGTTACTTTACTTAAGTAGAAATTTTGGGCATCCATACTTTACTGGTGTAGTTATTTTACAGCAAACCTTTTACTTCTATTCCTTACAATTTCATGCAATTATCTGTACTTTCTACTCCTTACATTTTTAAAATAGCCTTGTCACTCTTATTTCAGTTTGGCTTGTTTTCATTCCGGCTTGTCATTGTTAAAAAACAACTTAAAACCTATCTAGATAAATTGCGCCATCCGGAGAGAGTGAATCTGTTGCCCTCACAGATTCCTGCCGCTAAGCTTGGATGTACACTTACATTCCAATAAAGGTTATTTATAACATGCCTCTAAAGTTTGACTTTTTGCACCATTACTTATACCAATATTTTTACGCAGCTAGTCATCATATCTTCCGCCCCATGAACCACGTCATTGCTCAGTAGTACACATACAGTAAATGGTTCTTTAATGTATTTGCATAGTATTAAAATGTGTTAATTTTCAACGGGCATAAATGCTACTGAAACAGGTGCATCCCAATTTTTTCACCATTAACAATTTATTATAACACATTGTGGCCTTTAGAAAAATATTTTTGTGGGGGAGGAAAGGTGGTACCCTATAGGCCCCTGTGGCGTGGCCTAAGCTTTTGTCCTTAATGTCCCCTACATTTCTTTTACTTGTATACCTTAAGTTGTTTTGAAACCAGTACTTTTAAACTTTTACTTAAATAAAAAGCTTGAGTTGATACTTCAACTTCTGCAAAAAGTTCTTTCTAACCCTAGTATCTACACTTCTACCAGAGTATTGAATATGAACACTTTTTACAACTCTGCACAATACCAGCTGAATCGGACTGGCAGAATAATGTGCAAGAGGTCTTGCTATCAGTCCAGATCTCCTGTGATGTCAGCAACAGGGGGACATGTGGGAAACGGGTGTCTGTTCTTGGCCTGCTGCTGATCCCAGCAGATCCCAAACTCAGATGTTACTTAAACCTGCTGATCTGTGGAACATGAATAACACAGAGTTTACTCTTAAACATGGTGAAGGTGAGATATCAGTACATCAAGGTGAATATATTATTTATTTTGTAGCTGCATTAAAAACCTATGTATTTCTTAAGTACACTGCTTCTCCATATAGAGAATAAGGTAGCATGGATGAATCATTGCTGAATTAAATGGCCTTGCATGAATTTATGGTTTGAACCACGTGAACCTGTTTATTAAACATTACAGTATATACGTGCACTGTCTGTTCATTAGTTAGTGTATATTTAAGCACCAACCAATCAGGCCACTAGAGATATATTATTAAAAAATGTTAATTTGCAAATGTTCCTATTAGTGTTGAAAATGCAGCGTTGGTGGGTTTGCAGAATAGTCTCAGGAAGGAACTTTTTATGGTAGAACATTTTCACACTGCAAAAGAAAATGCCACATAAAATATTAAATTTAACTATTAACTTTAACTAAACTGTTGTGTGTTGTGTCTACTTTGTCCATAGCAATCCTCTCATATCAGTCACCAAACGTCCCAGTTAAGTAGTGAATGCTGTACACATATTATTTCTAAATCTTTACAAATATTCCTCGAAAGAACCAAGCAGGCCTGCCTTATTGCATGGTCCAAATTTTCTTCAAAACTTAAAAAAAATGTTTTCAACGTGTAGCTATCTTGCTCAAAGTTTGTTGTTGTTTCAAAGGAAAGGGATTTTGAGAACAGCAACACAGAGAACGTAAGGTGAGCGGCAGGCAACTATACTGGAAATGTACTTCCGTTGCTCCAGACTATAGTCCACCATAACCACTCGAGATCAATGCCTAACCTCACCCATCAGCCTAACGACCCATGTCAAGAAAAGTAGTGGGATTCATAATGACATAGTAACAAGCATGTTAGTATGCCAACATTAGCATTTAGCTCAAAACACTGTTGACAGAGCTGCTAGCATGGTTGTTGACTCTTGTTCACCTTTTTGAAATGTAATCCATGTATCTAAATGTAAATACTTTTTTTTGTCCGTGTAAAGGCCTTTGTTGCTACATGACGGGATTAACTTGTACACCTTTACTACATTGTAGCTTGTTTTCATGATTTTCTCTTTCATAAATTTCCCCATAAAAACCAACTAGAATATCATCTTTTGTTTTTCTTAACTTGATTATCTGGTAAAACAATAAGGTTTGATTAGGGGAGATAACACACAAAATAAGAAGAAAATAGCAACATATTAAATAAAATCATATCATTTATTTTACAAATTTTCACAATTATGGAATAGTGGTGAAGACTCATACAAGTAAACACAGCTAATGTGTGCAGGCTGACACACTTGTCTCAAACACACACATACACCACATGTATGCGCGCGCGTGCGCACACACACGCACACACACGCACACACACGCACACACACACACACACACACACACACACACACACACACACACACACCCACACACACACGTACAGCCCAGACACACAGGTACATACTTACAAAGCATTTCGCCTCCATCGTTCAAGTGTAAATCATATCTGATTTTGTCCATCTTTCCCATTTCACACATTCACAACGCTTCAATGACTCAGTGTCTTTATCTAGCAATTTAATGAAAAAAAAGGTAAAGTGTGAAATGTACACACAAAGGTGGGTGCTGTTCAGTTCTGTCTTCATCGCAGATGGACGTTTGTGTTTGCAGCTGAGGTGAAGTTTGCAGTTTTACAGTACATGAGCTCCGAGTTTTACAAACTGAGTTGCTCTCAAACCCTGAATATGCCTTTAAAAGAGAAAACACATGCCATTTCTTTAGCTTCATTTTTGTTTTTTACAATTTCCTGGCTGTGATTAATATCTAACCTTGGGGTTTGCAGTACTGATTTAGGTCTGGTGGTTTAAATTATTTAGTTGGAACAACTGAACAAACTGTACATTATCAGGCAAACCATGGGCTGCTAGGTAGTTCACTGTTTTCTTTTTTTGCTAACAGTTTCTTAGTATTTGGTGATTTAAGTAGAAAGGAAGTGATACAACTTTACAAACAACTCAAAAAAAAATATTAGAAAAGGCTTTGATTGTCTTCACGCAATTCTTTGTGTGGAGAGATCTCCATAAGTATGTTAACAAAACATTTTTATAGTTTATTTTGTACCAATGAGGGTGGGGAAATTTTAAGGTTTCAGGGGGGACAGTAGTGGAAGAGAAGGTGAGAGGTAGGATTGAGACTGAGGAGAGAAGAAGGCAGACAACAATAAAGTGAAATCTAGTGAAAAACATTGAGGAATCTTTAAAGTCCTCCTCCTCAGCAACACCCTAACTTCACTTTGACCTGAAATGCAGCTCCCATAGTGCATCCCTCCTCTGTTATTAGTCGTGACGTGAGTGACTGGCAGGAAGTCTGATCCTCTTTTTCACCCCTTGTGGTTGTAGTGTCGGTTGTAGTTTAAATACACAGAGTGGCACTTTATGCTTTTCCTCAAACAAAAGCTGATTTCTTTTTGTTTTGGCTTAAAATGTGCTCCATCAAAATGAATGAAACCAGACACAACAAGCAGAGGAATGTGAACACCACAGAAATCCAGGGCACAGGTTGTCCTGTCGGTGGATTTCACACCTCCACCTGCCCCTGCGTCAGATAGGCTCTGAGCTGCTGGGCTGCACTGACGATCTTCCTCTGGTGCCCCAGCAGGTTCACCCCGAGATTCTGGACATCACTGAAGGAGAGAGCAGATGAACCGGGCAGTTTAGTTCAACACTTGAGCTTGTTGTTTGCTCTGCCTGATACTGAACAGGACAGTACTGGTGGGTTTACATGTGTTAGTCCATAAAAGCCTGTGGCAGCTCAGGTATTTTATTGACGCTTAAACTCATTTGTCTTAAAACTTCTCTTTAATACTTTGGCTTTTCTTTATATATTTATTTTTTATTTATTTGATTGAAATCCAATTTATTTTCATACTATGTGCCCTTTAAAAGTAACATACACATAAAGTTTCACCTACCTACTTATCAAAGTAATTTAAAGCTATGGTGCGTAGTTTCTGTTGCCCCCATGAGGAATTCTAAATAATAACAACAATTCTGTTGGCGCATCTAGATGATGCATGCCTTCCGTGATCGTGCACCACCCCCACCCCTCCTCCACACAGTTGCTACGTAGCCAAGGAGGACAAGGAGGATTTAAAAAACATGATCAACTCTTAAGAAGAGAGAATTATCTTCAATCTGGACGACACAAATTTGTAAACACAGCCATGCTGAGAAAAGATATTTTTGTGGAGCTAATAGTCTTAATTAGCTTTGTATCAACTCATTTGGCAATGGCTCGAATGTAACAGATGTTCATTATTATAAAAAAGTTACGCACTAAAGCTTTATTAAGTAAAACTAAGACACAATGTATTATTCTGTCTGCTGTGGAAAGCCAAAAGATGTGGCCGTAAGCTTAGAAAAAACACAGTACGTTTATGTTTCCAAGATCAAAAATGAACATTTCAGCTCAGCTTTTACTCAGTTTGTAAAAATATACGGTCTTGAACATGAAAATTCCCTCTTGACCTCGAAAACAAATCGAAGAGTTTGCTCAGCTGTCATGAAAACTGTCTTTAGAAAAATTGTTTATACTTCACATTAGAGCTACTACTGTAGTCTCCTTTAAATTGTTGTTGGCATGGTAATACAGTTCCAAACAGTGATAAGAAAGTCTTTCTTGGTGTTAGCTTCCAGGAAACTGACAGCCATGATTCAAACACTGCCCAAAGTGTTTTTAATTCACAAATTATGTAAAGTGTTAAAACTAATCTTGACGAAAACAAAAGGCTGGTAGGACATATATCTTTAGATATGCTTTGGGAAATGGTGGGCAGTAACATAAACTCAACATTATTTTCAGTTACAGTCATAGATTAAAAACAAACACAAAGTCACTATTCTTCTTCTTTAACTGAACATTACAGTAATAACCATCCATACTCACTCCATGTTGAGCATGCTGACTCTGTCTAATGTGTCCAGGTTTGCCTGATCAAACTCATCCTGATATCGCTCCATCCTCAGCGCCTTCAGCCAATCACTGACTGTTGCCACTGACGTTAAGTCTGTGGGCGTGGGGCTCAGCAGGGGCTGAGAGCAGCTTCTGTAAAGGGGGAAATGTCCCAATTGAGAGCATGAGGGTGCATAAATACAGCAGATTGTCCATCACCCGCTGCCTCTGATATATTTTGCCAGAAGATGGTGTCTCACCGAGTTGGCTCCACCTTGAGGGAGGCAGGGTGCCTGATGAGCCGATCTAAGGAGGACAGGAGTGTGTCAAAGCCTGGCCGGTCCCCTCGATCAGCCTGCCAGCACTGAAGCATCAACGAGTGAAGGGCGGAGGGACAGTTGTGGGGGGCAGGGAGACGATACTGGTCTGCAACTGCCTTCATCACCTGCAGAGACAGTGAGCCAGACATTACACATAAGCAGATAGTGTGAGGAGTTTTGTGTAATTGCTTTACATAAAAGGTCACAGACCACTGAGGACTTGGAAAGAGGGACTAAGAGAAAATTATGCAAATTCCAGCTGCTTGGCATTTTGTCACCACTTAAATCTATCTGACAAATCAAGAGGAGGGGGATAGTGGTGAAGTAGATTAATTTAAGTAGCTCTACAACTTCTGCACTGGTACTAGTAGTCTTATATATTATGACATTACACTTTTATTCCAATAAAAAAGAAAAATATTATAGTTTACTTTGTTAAAATAGGGCTGTGGCGGCTCATAACACATACTTAAAAACATAAAATAGCCAGTGGGAACAAGAGGAATTTTTTGCCCTCTAAAAAAATATTTAATTATTGTAAAATATATATTTATTTTGAATTTGAATTTTATTATATACAACTGATTTGGCTTTGAACACTATCCCCAACACATAAAAGTAGTAAATTGTACCACTTGGGCTACTATAATATAAAAAATAATTAATATGAATAATGCAACAATAATTTTAACTTTAAATACTTTGATACTTTTACCTCAGCTTAAGTGATATCAAATGCAGAACTTTTATATTTTTCATTATTTTTGGGGTATCTTAATGCCTTTTTTCAACAGCTGAAAGAAAATGAGTTCTCCAGCTGAATGCAAACAGCGGATGTTGCGACTCAGGGGTGGTGATGGCGCAGCGGATATGAGACACACCTTTGGTGTGGGAGACCTGGGTTCAATACATTGACCAATGTGTCCCTGAGCAAGACACTTAACCCATAGTTGCTCCAGAGGTGTGTGACCTCTGACATATATAGCAATGGAAAGTCGCTTTGGATAAAGCGCAGCAAAATGACAGTCTAAATCATGGTGCCACCAGGGCGCCCCAGGACTTCTAATGGCATGTTATTAAACTGTAGCAGTTAAACTAGCACTTAAGCAAAGGATTTGAGTGCATTTCCATCCCTAATTGATTATGACTTCCTCTGCTCAGCATTCTCCTAAATACTCACTTCTTGATTGCTCATGTCCCAGTATGGACGCTCTCCATATGACATCACTTCCCACATTAGTATGCCAAAGCTCCAGGCGTCACTCGCTGAGCTGAACTTGCGATGCTGAAAGGCTTCTGGAGCCGTCCATCTCACAGGAATCTTACTGCCCTGATGGAGGATGAATTAGTGAATTATGTTACATTGGAACCACAAATGAGGACCATTAAAAACCACTCAATTTTCCAGTTCGTACCAGTGAGGCAGTGTATGTAGGTATGTTGTGGTCCAGGCCCCTCATAAGCCTGGACAGGCCAAAGTCAGACACTTTACAGACCAGGTTGGAGTTGACCAACACGTTCCTAGCCGCCAGGTCCCGGTGGACAAAGTTTCTCTCGGAGAGATAACGCATCCCTGCACCAACTCCTCTAAGCATCCCAATAAGCTGAAGGACACTGAACTGGCCCTCGTTCTCCTGAAAGAGTTAGGAGGGAAGGATGGAGGCAGGGCACAGTAGAATGGGAAAGGAAAGGAAGAGATTTTTTGCTTCTTAGTTTAGTGAAACTTGTGCTAACAAAGTACAAACAAAATGCCAAAGATGGAGACAGGGTGTTGTGGTCTCACCCGGAGGAAGGCGTCCAAGGGCCCGTTCTCCATGAACTCAGTGATGATCCTCTCTGGGGGGGTACGAGTGATCACACCCTCCAACTTCAGTACGTTGGGGTGGTCAAACTGTCCCATGACCCCAGCTTCACTGAGGAACATGCCCTTCTCTCTGTCAGACGCCCCCCAGCGTAGAGTCTTCACGGCTACCAGCACCTCCCTTCGACCCAGCGGACGGTAGCGGCCCCGAGAAACCTCCCCAAACTGGGCTGGAGAAGGGAGGAGGTTGAACAGATCATACTGTGTTGGTACTTATCACATAGTCTCGCATTGCCCGACCTTCCTCCACTGCGCTGTGGCGGAGAAAAGAGAGAAACAGGCCTACCTGCACCAATCACCTCTTCAATTTAAGATGAGTGGGATCTATCTCACGGGCAAACTCTTTGACAGCCTCACTCGGGTCTTCATATGTGGATGGGTCCACATAATACTTAACTCCACCTGGAATATAAATGTATGATTTTAGACTTAACTCTGACTTTTTCATTACTTCATTACTTTCCACATTTAGACCATGTATTGTCCTGACTCTAGGAATGATCTGTGAGACTATACTACACAATAAAAGATAAACAGACGTAGTGAATTATTTTACATCCATAAAACATCCAATGGTTGAAATATTTGTTAAACCAAAACTTTGTTGGTAACAGAGGTTAATTATGCGCTATGCCTCCAAATCATAAACAATGTTGTTATAATACCACTAATGCACTAAGAAAATACCTTTCTTTAAAAGAAACAAGGAATTTAAACTAAATTACATTAAATTAAATATGCTAATTCTCACCTCGGTTACTGATGTACCTCTGCAGTCTGTCACTGTATGGACTCTCCCTCCTCTTACTGCCATGAAATAGCAAAGAAAAATGCAGGAATGTTGTTTGTAATAAAAAAATAAAAAAATCAGATCCTATGTCTGACCATGTGAATGGATCGACAACCTACCTGCGAAATACCACCACGACCACAATTGCTGCCACCACAAGTAGAAATGCTGCACCGCCCATCACTGACCCAACCAGCAGAGGAAGTCGATTCTGGATCTGCTGTGAATGTTCCTCTGTGGGAGACAACGTGAGAAAACCATGAGCTGTTGTTGACGTGACATTGAGACAGTGTTTTTGTATTTTATGAGTTTGAGAGCTGGTAAAGTACAAACACTGTTGTTACTGTAACTCAGTATATTTTCTTTATGTGTTTGTTCTTAAATGAGTACACTTTAAAACCAACCATTTTATTTTCACTTACAGATGAATCTGGATTGAATATCACATTCAGTTACAGAATATCCCACAGTTTTTAATTTTACTCGTTATTTAATCTCTGAGGATTTCCTATAAAGATTATCCCTGATGAGTTAAAGTAGATTCAATTGAGCTCAGGAAACTTTTTAATAAAAAAAGATGGTCAAGGTTTTCATGGTTAGAAAAGAAAGAGTTAGTTGCCGTGTTCACACCTATGGTCAACATCTCCTCTTCAGTTGTAAACTGTCCATTACTACTCTTTCCCAGCTGTATCTCTCAATAGCTAGTGGATTATACTGTTCTAATAATATTCATGTCATTTTACTTTCATTAATTATCCTTTTCTGTACATTATTAAGGCCTGCTACCAGGGTCCCTGGTTTCACAGTAAATGAGTGTTGTACCCAAAGGCAGCGTGGTGAAGTAGATGGTGTTGCTGTAGGGGCCGTAGCCCCGTTCATTCCGAGCTCTGATCTGGAAGGCATAGATGGAGCCAGGGATCAGAGAGCTGACGGTCACCGTGTTGGTCTCACTGTACACACTCGCTGCACTGTCCACATCTGAACCCTGAGGGACACAGATAGGAAGACATTTTGTGGTAACTCTTGTGTGCCAGTTTGCGCGATTGTGCCGCATGTTTGCATGTATGTGGGCATTCACTGAATGTACCTTGTCATAGTATCTAAGCTGGTACTCCAGGATGTCTCCATTGGGCCTGTCGGGCTGAGGCCATGAGAGAGTAATGGAGTCTGGGGCTCTGCTCAGCTGGTGCATCATAGGAACTGTGCTGGGAACTGTGGGAGAAAACAAGTGACTGATGTATGAGCTGGAATAAAGTTCTCTCAAGAGATATGATGATTGATCAGTTAACCCCATCATCCCACAACAATCAAACAGTACAGTTGTGTTGAAGTGATGGTGACCAGAAGGGGGCAGTGTTACAGAACCTGTAGAGGATATTTCGAGTATGAAAGTGGAGTTTTTATGGAGTGCTAAGCAGGATCTAGTTACAGTCACTGTGCTAGCTGGCAAGACCACTTAAAGGGACATTTCTGGCATTTCTTTAATTTAATCAATAAACTCTGAGAGCAGATAAAAGAAGGTATTAGATCATTTATGTTCATGAAGACTTTTAATTAATCTTGATCAGTTTCTTGGAATAGCTCATCATAGCGTACTTTGTCTGAACAATGCCTCAATCTCCTGCGTTATTCCCTCTCATCTACTTTTTTTCTGTCAGTCTTTTTGTCTTCCCATCTCTCAGTTCTCCCTTTCCTCCTCCACAGTGACTATAATGGGATCTGACAGGATATTGTAACCTCGAGCAACCTCCTGTCCAGAGAGCAGGAGCAAGAAAGATGGAATGGGAGAGAGAGAGAGGAGAGAGAGAGAGAGAGAGGAGAGAGAGAGAGAGAGAGAGAGAGATAAACTTCAGACGTACACATACAGTATCTACACAAAAATCATCATCAGAGCATCTCTTCTCTTTCATCCCATTTTTTTCATCCTCTCTTTCTTATGTGCTCACCTGACTGGCTTGTAGTGAAATTGATGCTTGTGTATCGAGCCGGAAAAGGACTCAAAGCTGACACCTCATTCATGGCTTGCACCTGTCAATAAGAAAAACAAACAGACGTCACAAAGAAAGCTTTTTTCTATTTACTTTTACGATGTGCTTCCGTGTTTGTGAAACAAAGCCTAACACGTGCAGCTGCTGGCCAGTGAATAAACACCAATAAATGGGAAATATCTGCCCATAATGAATAAGAAATAAGCTATGATTTAGTTGAGTTTCCCCAAGCTAAATAATAAATGTGACAGTGTTTTTGCTGATGTGGAGCTTATGGAATATTACAGCAGAGGACCTGCCTCATCTGTGGTTCCAGGAAATGTTTCAGCAGTCAGTGTGTAAAACACTTTTGATCCAGGTGCTGAGCTCAATAAACAGACACTTATTTCACAAGGACTTCTAAAGGGAGCATTGATTTAGTCCAAACATTAACTCAGAACAGTGCAAAAAACACTTTTACTGTAAAACTCTCATAGACAGTTTTTGACTATTTACAAGGTGATATCCAAAGAGTGTTCTGTGCCTTTAACAGACAGTTTTCCACAGTACCTGTATGAGATAAGTGACTCTGGTCAGCAGGTTGTTGAGGGTGACCTTGGTTTGTTTCAGGTTTGTCTGGGTGGGGCTGAAGGTGACGCCCTCTCCACACCAGGAGCACGCCACCGGGTTGGTGAAGGTGGCTGAGGGGCAGATGCGACACACCACCCCATACCACACTTCGCTGCGGCCTCCCATTTCCACCGGAGGGCGCCACCTTATGGACACCCCTCCATCGCCGCTCTCGTACTCCCAGGACGGAGAGACCGGAGCAGATGGAGGAGCTGTGGAAAAGATAAGAGAGAATGGGAGGGGTTTGACATACATACTGTAAATGGCGGACACTTGGATGGAAGCATCTGCTGAAAAGTTTAAGATATGAAAGAAGCTGCTTGCTGGCAAAGACATTTAACCAAGTTGAGTAATGGAAAGAATGTTATAAAACAAAAGTTTTGCCATGACAAATTTTAAGCTAAGTGAGCAGAGAAACTAAATACTTAACAGTTTTTTTCTGCTGGTAGAATTAAATTTCCTTTAAATTGTGACAAAAAAAGATTAAGGTCACTGAATGTGCATCTCGGTTCTCACAGTCTGAGTAGACAACATCGTTGAAGTTGGTCCAGTATTTAGCTATTTAGGGGTGAAATGGGGTGATTGCAGCTTGTATTTACCTTCACTAAAGGGCTGTTATGCTGCTGACAGACTCAGATTAGTATTCTAAGTGTCTGACAACATTATGTGATGGATTTCCCATAATACGATGACATGACAAATGACCAATGAGACACTTCCCAGAGAGCATAAACAAACAAACCAAGAAAGCTCACTTGTGCATGCAGAAGAGTTGGCATCATTGGCTGCCCGGTAAAATCCACTGCGACATTCACACACACTTGAGCCCTCCTGGCTGGTTCTGCTGTTGGGTGGACACACCGAGCAGGGAATGGAGCCCGCAACGGACTTGAAGTAACCCACCGGACAAGCTGCAGAGAGACAGACACAAAGAGACACAACGAGGGTTCACTCTAAGTGGGCCTGGAGATGAGATAGTTTTGTCAGATTCATTGATAAGGAGATGTGTACATACATGGCGTGTAAATAAGAAAACTTATAGTATAAATGGAAAAATACTTTAAGGATATCAATAAAAAAGCACAGTAGTTATATAAAACTATCTTCCACATCCTTGATTTAATTTAAAGGACCATCTATGAACTTCTATCAATTTCTCTTGCATGGAGAGACAGTCTTCATGACCTGCATTATGACCTCAGCTCAGAAGTCACCAA
Organism: Etheostoma spectabile; assembly: GCF_008692095.1. NCBI lineage: Eukaryota > Metazoa > Chordata > Actinopteri > Perciformes > Percidae > Etheostoma > Etheostoma spectabile. The sequence goes on along the minus strand of NC_045738.1, from coordinate 11,048,167 downwards.
TATCCAAAAATAAACATAAATAATATATAGCATTTTGTGAAATTCCATTTGGTTGTTTTATTTTTTTGGTCCCAAAGTCCAATACCACACAAGCTATGTTTAGGTAAAGCATCAATTTAATCTTGTCTTGTGGTTCCCTTTGAGTCAAAAGTTCATTTAAAACACAGCGGTCTGTTGTTGGCTTCATCCAGCTCAGTCATTTACTGGTGTTTACAGAGGAAGTGGATTGCGTTAGCAGACAGCATCAACACCACCAGTCAACACACACAAGTTCAAAATGTCCACACTGATCCTCTATCACTGTTTCAAAGAAATAGTTTTGCATTTTGGGAAATAGATTTATTTGCTTTCTTGCAGAAAAAGATGAGAAGATCCATGTAACTCACATTTGTACAGTAAATATGAAGCTATCCGCTGATTAGCTTAGCTTAGCACAGAAACTGGAAACAGGGGGAACAGCTAGCCTAGCCACTATGTTTAATTTTTACACTTAGTTTTTGTACAAATTAAACAAATGAGTTACATGTTAATTAATTTTAGAGCTCAAAGGTGCTGGTAGGCATAGTCAGACTACTTGTTTTTCTCTGTTTGTGTTAAACTGAACTAATCAACTGTAAGATGTGGGAATTCTTTTCTTTAAATTTAAACTGTATTTAACTTAAATCGATTTTTTTTTCACCAAACCCATTATAGTCCCTGTGAAATATGTGTAATTACATCCTAATAAAACAGGAAATGGAGCAGAGAGTCAGTAGGAATCCTATTATTAACACATTGTTTGATTATCCTTAAATCAAGCGATGCAAACCATTACAAATCTAAAATCAAAGCACCTGTACGTTTCCTTCTCACACACACACACACACACACACACACACACACACACACACACACACACACACACACACACACACACACACAATATCATTGAACCCTGCATGTCATCAACTGATGTGTTTTACTGTGGAAAAATTTGTGAAATGTGCCAGTTGTTAATGTCAACAGCAGGACAGTTGAGTGCTAAGGTCAAGGTAGCACACATGTCATGCTGCTGCCTGCCAGAGCCCTGAGTAGAGACCTGAGCAAGTCTCTGAGAACATTTTGAGTACTGCCTCCGGGTTGGTCTGCTGCTATTTTCACACTGTGTGTGTGTGTGTGTGTGTGTGTGTGTCTAAAGCAGTGTCAAGGTTGCATCGTTTAAAAAGGGTTCCCTTTTTCTGTGAGATAAATGTAGTGTGTGTATTCTCACACAGTGAGCTTTTCTTGTAACTTTGAGTGTGTAAACGGCACACCTGATAACACCTGCCGCAGAAGCTTTAGAAAAGGATCCTCTCATGTGTTTTTAAACAGGGATGGATGAGAGAGGATGTGTGTGTGTTCTTTGTGGTCAATGGTAGTGAACCCCTCATCTTGTTTATATAACCTTGTCAAGAACATTTATTAAATTTGACGTTGTGTATGTGTGTGTGGATGATGTGTGTATACTAGATGGTGCTGGGGAGTAGAAGATAGGAAGGGAAGATGTGAAAGAGGGTAAAGAATAAACAGATAAAAGGCTTTCTGTGTTCTCACTTGTCGTAGAGAGCTGACTTTGCTTTCAAACAGGTGTGAAGAGGGGAAAAAAAGGGAGACGGAGAGAAGTAAAAGGATGTTAAGAGATCAGAGGGAGAATATAATAGAAAAGCGGAAGAAGTGAACATGGAAAGGGATGGCCCAAAACGGTTGTAGGATGAACAGTAGAATAGGTATATGAGCACCAGATGATGGGTGAAAAACAAGGACACAGAGAGCGAAAGAGGACAGTGAAATATCCTCCTTCCTCCATCTTTTATGTCCCGGTTGCACATTACCTGACGTGTTCTCTTACAGCTCTGACACGAAACATGACTTTGCTACAGTGACTCTCATCGCCGTTACGAGCTCGGGCAAAAACTCAACCCCCTCCTTCTCACATCCTCATCCACACAATTAAAGCCACCAATGAGAGTACAAGTCCTCTGCCCTCTTGCTTAATCGCCAAAAACCCCATCCCCCCAGTCGGCAACATCTATCCATCTCCCAGCTATAAAGTACACAGACAGTAGACAATTCATGGCCATTATGAGCCGAGACACAGATGCCTTTATATCATACATCTATACAAGTAAAAGAGGATGGAGTAGAATTGGAAGACCGAGGAATTACAGTAAGAGTTGGCGATAAAAAAATCACTAACAGTTAGGATATTGTAGTGTATTACAGTAACAGTGACATATATAAGCAATACATGTTTCTAAACCAACTCCCAAATAAGAGCTGAATCTATTACTTAATTAATTGATTATTCCATTGTCACAAAAATGAATCATAAACTAAATATCGTTGGGTTTGAGACTGTTGGTCAGACAAGAAACAAGCACTTTGTAAATGCTGAGCTCAAGGAAATTGAGATCAGCATGTTTCACTTTTTATGAAAATTGTCTAGGAAAGAGGATACGATTGTAAATTGAGCAAATAATCTGAAAAATAATTACATGAAAAATAAATCATAAATTGCAGCTCTACTTGATTGAGAGCTATTGAGAATCTGCCTCAAATTGCATTCAGGTGCCAAAATACTTCATCAAGAAACCAGATTTTTAACTAAACACTAATAGTTAGTAAAGATTTAGTTTATTGTAATTGTATTGTGTGCTTGCATTTCAGTCATGACCTGGCAATTCAAGAACAAGGAAATGAAAAAACTGAAATAGACGATAACACAAAAAAGAAGATAGATAAATAAAGACAACATAGAGGATGACATGGGAAAAAGGATTGGCTTAGCAAAGGCTACACACAAATAAAATTAAATCTTGTTAAGAGAAAAAAAACATAAATACAATTGAACATGACCATGAAAATGAATATCTAAAGAGATGACAAAGAAAAACTCAGCAATGTGGTGAGTAATTTGACGTTAACATAATACTTTGGTTTGTAGATCACTGACCCAATTCCTCCCTTACTGTTTCATGCACTCATTCCCTCTTTTGGCTCGCAGCATAATCTCTCTCTCTCTCTCTCTCTCTCTCTCTCTCTCTCTCTCATGGACACACAAACACACATAATGTAAGTTCACACATGCAATCACACAGGAGGAGAGACAGGAGGAGTACACATGGTTTCAACTGTAAATGCCTTCCTCTGCGTCTCTCCAGCATTATTTTCTCTACACTATGTCATTCAGTGCAGACAGAAACAAGAGACAGACACTGAATCATATGTGCTTTAATATTGTCTATTTCCATTTACGCTCCAGCAGCAAACACCTGTTTTGAATGTTATTCCTCGATTAAATGGATGGGTATCAGTGTTTATCAGCATTCATGGGTTAGAAGTACCCTGCTACACCTTCTAGTAGGTTAGGAAGGCCATTATCATGACACGGCCATATGTGAAAGCAAGCAATCTTTGATTTTCATATAAATAAGCAGCTCTTCACAGCCAATGAACTATAGTGATACTTTGCTGAGTCAGTTTTGAGAGATTTTTTAATGAAAACAGCTGCCAGCTGCAGCTGGAAGTAATAATATGAGAGCGGTGAGGGTGAATCAGTTGCCGCACAGCTAAAAAATGCGCTGAAACTCACTATAAATCTGCATCGGCTGATAATTCTCCACAGGTTCATCACATTGTCATTTGATACTTTATTATTATAATAATATTGATACACGGTACAGCATTCTTTGAAAGAGAATTTAGACCATGACAAATAGACCGGGGAAATAATATTTAAATAACATGTTAAATATAATGTGAATACATTTAAAATTGAGTGTAAATGTTTGTTGGCTACTCATGCCCGATAAAGCTCAACAAATTCCTTATGTGATGTGATATCTGGTTCATTTGTAATCATGGCCTGGATACTCCCCTACAGGGAGGTCCAGCCAACAGTCAATAGTGGATCTCATTGATCATTTCACTCAGGTTGATAGATAGGAAAAGCAACTATATGTAAACATTGCTAATGAGTGCCCACTTGACATATCGTGATGGGTAACAATTAGGAAGAAAAATTAGAATTGTATAATCTGAAAGGAAAAAATGAAACAAATCCCGTCCTACCGCCTGCTTTGAAGAAAATATCCATGCTGTTTGGTGAAAAGTGTTGTTCGGGACTAGCATATAGAGTCAGCCATCCCGCTCAAAATAATATCACACTTGAACTTTTTCTTTCTCCCGTGGCCAAATATGCTTGTTTCCCACCGCGCCTCAGGGTAGTTAGTGGATGTGTTTGTGCTACGAGTGAGCGTTTTGGGTGACAAATCAGGACAATCTGACATGTTGAATATTTCACTGTCAGTTGCACGCTACAGAAAATACCAACACGGGTCCAAATTAACTCAGAGCCCATTTGAGCATTCTGCACTAATCCTTGTCCCAAATCCTTGACATAATAATGTTCAGGAGGAATCAAACAGAGGGAAGGAGCTTGTCTGGGGATGATGTACTTTCAGCTCGGACCAGCTCGGGGAGCCCAAAACTAAAGGACTGTTTCATGTTTGGCTGAACAGGTGTAATTGTGTCTCATGCTCGGTCGTGTTGCCGCTTGTTCTCTCCGCCCCTCCGTTTCCCTTGTGGGATACAAATGTCAAAAGATAAAAACATCCGACAGCTGCTGTTTCCCGTCTGCCTCTGTCCTTATCATTTTTCAAAAGACTAAAGATGAGTTCTTGTCCAAAACTGAGCTTTGAATATCACAGCGATCGTATACTGTTTCTACAGCCAGATGTTTTTTTTAGACTTGCTTGTGATAAACAGCTTTACAAATAATTGAGGAAATATCTTTTAATGTCTGTCTGCCTAAATGCCAGCTGCGTGTTTGCAAGTGTTTGATGTTTTAGTTGACTATTTATCATCAGTCCATACAGTGGTGTGTTGTTTTGGTGAGTCCGAATTGTCAGAATAATCAGGCATCACACATGTAGTAGATTGACAGGTGACTGTAAAGTTTTCACACTCTTTCCTCCCAAGAGTTGTTGTCATTTTTCGTGATTCATCTATATTCAAACAGATAGGATCCTCTGATTTTACAGTGGGTAAGTAGAAACACAAAATAAGTTATTACAAATTTAAAAGGGCCTGAAAACTTTCTTCAGCTTCAGCTTCTTACTGAACTGTAAGTGATAGGGTCATACTGTACATGAACACACTATTTTCTGCTAAAGTTAAAACAGTTTTAGTTATTTCACATAAGAGATTTCTTTATTATTTCATCTGTGCTCTTTTCAATGGTTTAAATCGGTGGGCTAACCTGGAAAAAAAATGTGACGTCAATTCACCAATCAGGATTTAACTAAATTTGAATCATCTATGGCAGTCATGGGGTAGTTTGCTTAATGTTGCTTTCAATCAAATCTGATCAAACAGTCGATAAATTGAGATTTTGAGGGTTTTTCTAAATAAATAACTATGATTATTTCCCCCAATGTACAGAGACAGTTTAGCGTAACCCTTCAATAATATAGTTGGTGGTTTAATCCCTGACATGGCTTCTCCTGTCAAAAGTACCTCTCAAACTGTCCATGAGCAAGACACAGAAATATAATGATGAACAACGATAAAGATGGTGCTAGATCAAAAGTCCGGCATCACCAAAGTTAGGATGCATCCTTGGTACAGACAGAGGAAAAGTCAGGGGATCACCAAGTCAGTACAATCCACTGAAAAGCATGAATGTCAGGTTAAGTGAAAACTGTGACCTGCTGGTGGTACAAAAGGAAAAGTCAGAGAATTAAAAAAAGTCATTAGGGTTCATCCTCTGGGGACCATGAATGTCTGTATAAAAATTCATGGCAATCCAACTAATTGTTGTTGAGACATTTCCTTCTGGCCCAAAGTGGTGGGCCAACATACTGAAAACCAATATAGCAATCTATGAAGCCACACCACAGCCCTGCTAATAAAGGAAGACTTCGGACATATGTGTCAAATTGTAACGCTAATGAATGTAATGTAAAAAAAATAAAAAATAACTGTTAAAACAAAAACACGATAGTTCACTATGTCATGGGTACAATAGCAAGCTCTAATACACAACTGAGGACAGAGAAAATGGTAAGTACATTTCCTGTTCAGCAAACAATGCAGGCAACGGTCCAAAATTGGCAGGCAGTAGACGTGTTCAAGGTACAAATATACACTGTATATATACACTGGGACTGGGGGAAACAACTACACACATCAAAAAGTATTAATTCTTATTGTAGTGATTTACTTAAATAGCGAGAAGCCCAGTACAACTTGATAAAATAGTTTTTAAAAAAAGAAGAGAAAATACATCCTTAATGGTTAATGCGCTTAATAATGTATTCAATAAAATGCATGCAGGTTAAGATATAAGTGGAAATAAATGTCAGTAAATTTCCTAATAAAGTGCTTTTTTCCTTTTGAAGTATTCAAAGTGCTGGCGCCAGAAAAACAGAAAGCAGAATGGCGTGTCTTTAATTACAGCTTCCAACCAATACATAAGTTCAATGCAGTACAGCCTATCATTTGCTCACGTTGTGCTATTATTAAATGTCCTTGGTGCGTAATTCAAACAAGAACAAAATGTACAAGTTGAAATAGTTAAGAAAACTTGGTGCTTCAGTGGGAACAAGGATTGGCTACAGTTAATAATTCTTGACAACTGCATCGCCAGTTAACCATCTGCCTCTTTTCTCAACATTCCCAGGGAGCCAGAGAGGACAACAATGTAATGATGCCAATCCACATCATTAGTCAGTGAAGTGATCAACAAAACATAATCAAATGAGAATTGGAACAAAAAGCCGGAGCAGTGTGGGCAATAATGTGTTGTGATCATTCATAGACCATTAGTGGAAGACTTTGCTCCAGCAGCTGAGCTGTTTCAGAAGGTGATTTTTCAGTAAATATCAATCAAATGCAGACAAACAAGTGTTGGGCCAAGTGCAGATATAAAGCAAAGGAGCTTGAACACATTTTACAGCTGAATTGGCAGGATTGGAGGATTAATTGTGCTGGAGTTAGTCCGTCTCTGAGGGCCCCCATGCGAGGGAGCTGAGCAATTATGGTCATTGAAATTCCTGGTGGACAGTTTTTTACTGTAAACCGGCATTTACAGACATATGTGGAAAGCACATCGGCATCACTGCAAGATACCCTGGCGCATACTTACACATTCACACAAAAAGACACACATCCACTCTTTTGCCTTCAAGCCTGCAGAAGTTTTTGCCTGCTCAGTTCTTTAAGTCATTAACTTGCATCCTCCTATCTTTCACTCTCTCTCCACCTCTCCCTGTTTTCCCTCCACTCCTGCGATATCCCCCTGCGGTTTCTGTCACTTGTTCACAGACGAGTGGCCATTACATCGCCATGACCTAAATGTGTCACATCCCTCTCACTATGGCTCTCTCCCTCTCTTCCTCTCTCCCTCCTCCTGCACTCTCCCTATATCCCTTCCTGTCCGTCTGGACATCTCACAATTATTTTTTTTAACTTCTTTTTTTTCTTTCTTACTCACACCAACTTTGAGAAATGGAAACATTTTTTACCAGTTTTGCAACTGCTGACAATATTTCCCTTTCCCTCCTGTCCAGAAAAGTTTACAGTAAATTACCAATATAGCAGCTGTGTATTCCTAAAGGTATGTCTGGAAAACTCTATTATACTTACCATTTTCTATTTATGACAGAATAAACTCCAGTGTTATATCACTACAAATGCACTGCACGGATATCATGCTGCCTGTCTCCTTCTCATCTCAACCCGACTCGACCTGCCTGCCCTCATTCCCCTCTGGTCTCTACATCAAACACAGTTGTGCATCAGAGTGACAGCAGCACCTTTCAGTATTGATCAGGATGCTTCGCATCTCAGCAAATACCAAGAAGAAAACTGACAGGAAGTCAAGATTGGCTCAAAAGTTTACTGATTACCATTCTTTGTTTTTGGACATTTTAGTTTGAATGTGTTCTCCAGAACAGGGCCACTTCTTTGCGCATTTAAAATAGAACTATACTGATCAAAGTCAGTTAACAGGAAATGGTTAAGCAGTGCTGTCACTTCTTTAATTAGAAATTAGAACTACTGTTCGAGCATAGAAATTGTTTTATATTTTATCTGTAATGACCTCTTCAAAATTTACAGTGTATACGCGTAATAGGTTATTATTATATTGTTGTTCTTATGGATTCCAGAGTCATAGATGGAAAAACTCGAAACTATTTGAACAAATTACAAATTTGGTGTTGCATGTTTTTGGAGTGTGACCAATATTAGAGACAAAGGTTGGGATATCTTGGCCTCTGCTGACTCAACTTTGACCGTTTTTATTTTATGTCTTTCAGAAGTTGCCTAACTTTATTGAGGTGCTTTGCTAAATTGCTGGAGTGTTATTAACCATTTTAAAAGGCAAGCCATATACTGTAGCTACTATACATGGAAAATGAAATGGACATGATGTTGAGATTACACACCTCTATAGGAATCAGGCTGTTTTCCTCAGACTTACCCAAGCACGCAGATCCATTTAGGTTTGGCTCATAGCCTTCATCACAGACACATCCTCCTACAGGAACCATCCACTCCCCTTCAGCATTGCAGTGCATGCGAGGGGGCGTGCCTCCCTGTGCTTTACTGTGGGGAACACACGTCCCGCTCAGGGGAACTAAGGCAGTCGGCTCGGCCCCTGAGGGAGTTGCCGGGTAGGATGCCAAGTACATGCTGGTGGTTGGACAGCGCCGGTAGAAGACTGACACACCCATAAGGGAAACACAAGCTCCACTGTCGACAATGGCCAGGACAAATCTGCAACAGCGGTCACATGTTAAGATGGAGGACATTTAGATCCTTGGGGGTGATGTTACTTAAGCATGAGCAACAAAGTGATGATTACCCATTGCGTGTGAGCGGGGCAAAGCTGCGGGTCTTGATGTTGATTTGGCTGTATCTGTTGGGTTGATACTGGTGAGGTGAACTGGGCTCCACCTTGGAGAAACTCTTATCAGCCGCAATAGTGTCAATCTTCACCCAGCCCTCCCTGGTCTCCTTCTCTCCGTTGGACGGCTGTGGTGAGGAAAGAGCGGAGTGGACAGCAGACGGTGGAGGCAAAGATAATTAGCAGTCAAGCAACGACAAAATAGCATGGAGAGAATGTGTGGTTGACAGGAAGGAAACAAGTAAAGAAGAGGAAAATTACAGATGTTAAATAAGCTGGTTGATAGATGGATACGGACTGGAAATATACAGGGCATTAAATAATAAAAAAAACTGAAGTAAAAGGGATAAGTGCAGAGTTATGCTGTATTTATCTGAGGCACATTTATAATAGGAAGTAATTTAGTGAGAAGAGTAAACGTTGACTTGGCTGTACACAGGGGCCAGTAGGGGTTCGTGTTCAAGTCCCTGTGACTTTCAGCACTGCAGTGCTTCCTGACTCTTCTGTGACTCTGCTCTGATTCCTCATCAGGCTTTCATTTGCATTTTTAAAAAGCATCTCACTTCCCTAAGGAGAAATGCATTCATCTATACAAACACTGCATCCCTCCCACTGTGACTGCCTCTGCACATGTAGCTTAGGCAATTCAGAAACAGTAGCTCAAAATGTCCCAGAAAAAAAAAAATGCATAAATAAACTAGAAGGGCACTCTGAGAGCACAGACCTGCGCCAAGGCAAAATTCCTGAAAAAATAATTATTGTATCCGCATTGTGATTTACTTTAACAATACATTTAATTTAATTCTTCTTTGGCCTATGCTACAGCAAGTTTAATTAAAATCATGCCAGTAGTTTTTCTGTAATCCTCCTGAAAGACAAACAAACCAAATTGAAAACATAACCTTGGCGAAAAAAAACATCTTTGGATAGTCAGTGTCAGTCACTAAAAAAACATGCTTCACTGGCAACACATGAGTACATTTCCTGCAATGAGTAATGAATGGTCACTGTTGTGCCTTAAAGATGTAATTAGTGGGACTGAAGTGACATTTCTGGAGACCACAGTAGCACATTTTTGCATTTTGTAAACAACAGTCCTCAACAAGTATTTGCTTCACACCAGTGTGGCCTAAAGAGGCCATTAATCTCAGCATCTTGACAAACCCAACAATAATCCAGATGATTATACAATTACTTCTTGTCATGAGATGATGGGAGGTTTTGGTGTTTTTGGTGTGACATGGGTGTAAAATAAATGAAAATTGCATTTCAAAATAATTTTGACGGAAGGTGTTTCCCTAAAGCAGTGACAAGGAAAAAAACAGTTCGGAAATTAGAGAAATTCATCCTTGTTAAATTCGGATGTGATCTGATGCAACTAAATCAACATTTAAACGTGATTGAAAAGTGTCTATGAGGAGGCTGAGTTGCACCATTAAAACTTAGGAAATATCTTAGCTAATTAATACTTCAGTAATCTGTTCATCAAACTTTAACATAAGTGCCAAAAGTTAACAAATAACATATTTGTAAATATGTAAATTTACAAATTATGTTTAATGTATTTTTTTTATTTATTTATAAATGCATAGAGAAATATGTCATATGTTTCAAAGTTAGTAGTTCTCCTCCAGTTTGACAGTGGGAAGTATCTGATTATGTTAGATTAACCAATGGTTTGAAGTTATTTAGTCTGATGTTATTACAGTAGCACATTGGGTTATTTTGGTGAAATGCATTTTAAAATCATTACAGAGTCAGGTCAGATATGTCGGCCATACTTTGTATTATGTGTCTTACTCTTTCATCTAAAGAGGTCATTTAGCTGGAAACTGTTTGTCCTTTAGCTAGTTCAGTTTGCTATGCAACTGTTAGCAACACCTGTCGATTACTGGAAAAACTATTTTCCAACATCTAAAAAAACAAGGTCTTATGCACAACATGGTCTCGACCCAATTTCTGCCCATGACTCTTTTATATAAGATAGATAGATAGATAGATAGATAGATAGACAAAGCTACTAATGTACAATGTTGTGTTTGTGTATGTTGTTATTGTGGTATGGATCCCTCTGGGTCTGAAATAAAGTTTATATCTATAGTATATATATAAATAAAAGGATATTCTTACAGTACATGTTATGTAAATACTAAAATATGGTGTACTGCCTCACCTCAGCTGCCCAGGTCCTCTCCAGCTCTCTCTGGGAGTCGGCCTGTTTGTAGTACAGAGTGAGTGTCTCTCGGCAGGTTGGTGACGGCGATCGCAGGCTAGCACAGTCACGCACAGAGAAACGCAGTGTGACAAACACCCGGGGGGCAGAGTGGCGGTACAGGAAGGGCGTAGCCAACCAGTTGTCTTGCAGACGGGAATTTTGGTTGACATTACAGACCTCGAAGGTTCGTATGAGCTTCCCCCGGTCGTCCAGGACACTGACCTCATCCCACTGAGAGAGACAGAAACAATATTTATGAGCTTGTGTAAACTAAACTTTCTAAAAAAGAGAAACATGATCTTTAGCAGGGAGCTCGAGAATCAGCCCATGTGTAAACTCTAAAAACCTTAGTGTGTTTGTGGTTCGTTCACAGTTATGAATCTTCCTTATAGCTTAAAAGATGGTTTACATTGTACAATGTAAATATTGAGCATGTTGCTGGTGTTGCTAACATGTGGGTCAGGTCCGTTACTAACATCACACACTGTTGTTTGACATATTCATCCTTAGTGAGATGAATATAAAAGAGAACTTGATTTGTTGTGATATAACACACACACACACACACAAGTATTGAATCCACAAGTGAAACACTGTTCTTTACTGTCCCCAATGATGTAGGCCATCTCTCTGTCCTAGTTATCCACCATAGACTTTTCACTTTATAATTAGCAATCAATGATTATAAAACCAGTAGTTAATTAAACCACTTAAACAATTCACTCTTAGAGCATAACACATGTCAAGTGTTGCAGACAAAACTGCAATGATAAAAAGATAATTCATTTCTGGCAACAACAAAAAAAAACTCACTTCTACTGGAATTAGATCATTTTGGTTTTATGTGTCCCACCTCAATATTATGGAGGTGAATAGAATTTGTTAGAGTCCACATCCATGCTAACAGCTGTGTGGGTGTGCTCTAAGCTAAATGTAGCTCAGCGAAAATTCTTTCAGGAAGACCTAACTTTTAATCGGTGCACTGCTCAACAGTTCAGCTGTTATCTTAATAAATATACTTTTGCCGTGTGTAACTGTCACGTATCTGCAACTAGTCTCTTGGTTTGGTCATGAACTAGAGTTAAATAAATTGAATTTTTGACCTGATGATGTTGCAAGATAAAAGTTAAGGGAGTACCACGTTCTTACCATTCATCTTGAGGGAAACATAATTGTTGCTACTAAATTTCATGGCTATTTACACCATAGTTGTTATAATACTTCAACCTGGACCAAAGTGGTGGACTGACTGACCAACATTTTCTTTTCAGAAAATGTATCCTGATTACTCTGGATAATACACAGAACACAAGGTTAATGGGTTTCAGATGGACTATTTCTTCAGTACAAAATACTCAAATGAAAACTGTTCACAGTACCTTCTGTGGGTTATAAACAAGAACACTTCTTAAAAGATATTTTGAACTTCTTCACAGCTTGGAACTAAGAGTATGTTGGCATTTTCTAGATGAAAGTGTTGTAGTAGTATAATAATGGATTTTAATAACAATAATTCAGTTTAATAAAGAGACATGTGGCTAGTTTTTCTCTTGCATTGGTTTGGCATTTGCATGTGTATTACTGTTCACATGTGACAGGTGGTGGACACTTGTGTGTCTGACTTCTGCAGCTGTTGATGTGTAATAAAAAGAGCAGATCTTGTCGTATTTTAGGGAATCTGAATGCTTGTAGATGCAAGCATCGGTGATTTATGAGTTTGTAGGTTCATGGGAAAAAAAACGAGCAGCGCAGACTGAGAAACAGATCTGAAAGAGACTCTGTCAGATGAGTCAAAATGTAAATGTAGGCGAGGGGTTTAGTTTCACCAATTATACAGTACGGTGCCTCCAAGGATGAAAAGGCTCTGCTTTAAGCCTGTGTAGCCCTAAGTGACAAGCGGGGCCTTTTCTGTCGTAACACAGAAGAATTATGTATTAGGCCTAATCATCATTATTCTCCATGCAACAATGGCAAGAGGACAAAGGGGGCCCTTTAAAACCCCCTTTTTCATTTGTTTGGCCTTTGGTTTTTTGTTTTTTCTGTTTTTGTGCATTTTAGGGATCTCGCATGCTCATGTCTTTTTCTCAGTGGGGTTTCGGGACCCCATTTGGACAAAAACCTTTCTAGCATCCCAAATGGGAAAAGTGCTTTCATATTTAGTTCAACGGAATAATAAATAAGTCAGTGAGCAGATAGAAAGAGTCTGGGCGGTGGTTCGGGGGTTAAGGAATAAAAAAGGACAGTTTTCTCACAGGCGGGTTTCACTCTTTTTGGAGTTGGATTATTAAAAACAAAATCTTTGTATTTGAAACTTTTGGGGAAGGAGGGATGAAAAATTATTGAACTTAAAAAAAGTGAAAACCCCCTAGAACTGTGAAAATTTTTTTTTAATGTTTTCCCTTTTTTCTCCATTTCAAAACAGAAGCCCAAAAAAACCCCCTTTTTGAGTTTATTTGAAAAACAAAAGGGGGTTAAAAATTTTTTTTCTTTTATTTTTTTTCCCGTAAATAAATTAGGAGCTGATAAAAAAATCGCGTTAATATTACGTTTTAATGCAAAACAAAGTTTTGGTTTAAGTGTGTGAGGTGGCCGCAGAAAAAAAAAGTTTTGGGGGAATGTGGCAAAAGGGCCCTGGGATTTTTCAGGTGGGGGAAGAGAGCCAGGGTACTGTTTTGGGGCCCATTGCGTGGCATTTTTGCTTCTGGCCCTTTTTGAAAAAAAACAAGTTTTCATTTTTTCTGCCCCCTGCCCCAAAACCCCCCCCCCACACCCCAAAACCAAACACACCACAAAAACACTTTACTTCTCCCCTCCCTTATTATTTTTTCCCTGTTTCATTTTCTCCCTCCCTTATATAGAAAAAATAAAAAAAAAAAAAACAGGCGCGGGGTTTTTTTGGGGGAGGGAGGGGCGGGGTTTAAAATTTTTGGGAAAAAACCAATTTCGTGTTTTTAATTTTTGAACCGAAATGCCGGGAAAACCCAACGCAATTCCCCAGTGCCCAGCAATGGGGGGGGGGGGAAAGGGGGGCCCGGGGACCCCACAGACAAACACATAGAAGCTGGGGAAAAGGCAAAAACCCGATCCCCCAAAAATTTTTGGCAGTGTAAAACAAAACACACACAAACGAAACACGCACACGCCCCCACGCACAGCACACGCAAAACGCACACGCACGACGCAGCACGCCACACACCCCAGACAAGCAAAGCAAAAACAAAGGGGGGGAAAAATTTTGGTAAAACCCCAAAAGAGTGGGAAAAAAAGACAACTTTAAAAAAATTTTGGGAAAGTCGCGGGTTTTGGCACGGGAGGGGAAAAAAAGGGGTTTTGGGCCAGAGTGGGGTTTGAGTGGGGGGTTGAAAAAAAGGAAAATAAATAGAAAAGCCCCCGTGGTTTTGGGGGTGGGGGGGAAAAAGGGGGGAAAAAGATTAAAAGTTTGGGAGGGGAGGGGCCCAGAAAAAAAAGAAGCAAAGGGGGGCCTGTCGGTACTTTAAAAGAATGGAAAAAGGGAAGGGCAAGAAGAAGTAGGAGGAGAGCGCCCAGAAAAAAAAAAAAATTCCATGGAGCCTAAAGGAAAAAAAAAAAAGATGGGATGTGAAAAAGGAAAAGGGGGAAAAGGGTTAAAAAAAAAAGAACCCCAAACAACACACCACAACACAAAAACAAACCTCCCTTTTTTCTCCCCCCTTCGTGGCCCTTCCCTTTCCCAAACCTTTTTCCAGTTGGGCCCGGGGGTAAAATAACCTTTCCCCCCCATCTCAGAAAAGTACTTTTTCCAGGGCCCAATAAAGAAAAAAAAAAACCATGAAAAGGGTTTGACTTGCTTATGATGCATGTTACTCTCTCTCCTCTTCTTTTCTCCCCTCTCTCTCCTCTTCCCTCTCTCTTTCCCCACACACACACCACACCCACACACACACACCCCAAAACAAAAAAATCACACACAAATGAATGGCCTTCTATTAGCAGCTGCCATCACGGTTCACAAATTCCTAACACACACATGAGGCCCTAATTAATCACACATGTACAATTATGGAGGCCAGACTGGGTGATAATGAATGCATGAAGCTAAACTTTAGTGTAAGGTGAGATAAAGGCTCCATGTGAGTGTGATCGCCAAATGTTGGTGTGAGACTACTGTATTTTCATCTAAAACTTTGTGGCTGCCAACGTGAAATTCTATGATAGCTGACTGTAATGGTCGGCTCTCCGAAGCTAGCACGTATAAATATAGCATTAAGGTAGTTATGACTTGTTTTCTATTTCATGCTCTAATATTATATATCAGATGTTTTTCCCATATCGTCCAAGTATGGATAGAGGGTAGGACTGCAACTAACAATTATTTTCATAGTCGATTAATCTGTTGATTATTTTCTCAATTAATCGATTAGTTGTTCGATCTATCAAAATGTCAAAGAATTGTGAAAAATCTGGATCAGTGTTTCCCAAAGTCTAAGAACATGTCCTCAAATGTCTTGTTTTGTCCAAAAGTCAAAGATTTTCAGTTTACGTTCACAGAGGAGAGAAGAAACTATAAAATATTCACATTTTAGAAGCTGGAATCAGACTCAAACCGATTATCAAAATAATTGGTGATAAATTTAAAAGTTGACAACTAGTCGATTAATCGTTGCACCTCTAGTAGAAGCTAAGAATAATATTGTTCTGTAGTGTAGAGTAGAGTAATGGGCATAGGAATTTCATCAACAATAAGTGCTGTACTGCAGTTTCTCACATGTAGTTAATGAAGACGATGTGTTTGTGTGTGTGTGTGTGTGTGTGTGTGTGTGTGTGTGTGTGTGTGTGTGTGTGTGTGTGTGTGTGTGTGTGTGTGTGTGTAATTATGAGCCATATTAGAACTGAGCCACAATCACTCACAGATGAACGGATTTAACTGACCCAGGACCCTAACACAGTCACGCAAGCATGCACACGCACACGCACACACACACACATAATCCCCCCCTCCCCCATATACACACACATATTTACACAGCTCAAGGCGATGTGACAACCTTAAATAAAATGTAGCTCAAGGATGGAAGATCTATGGTTCAGTCACTGCAATCAGTGACCACAGTCATCAAAGAGACTAATAGAAAAAAGCATTCTAGCCCTCAAGGCTGTCCTGAAGGCAAGGTGAGACCTTGCTCATTCTCAAACTGTGTGTGCCAAAAGCTCCACCAATCAATGTCAAATGTCAAACATCCTGCAAAATAACCCTAACCCATAAATACACATTTATATCCTTCATCCTAATCTTCAAGCTGAGATCTGTGACTTTCTGCAAACCACAATTGTCTGTAGCAGCAATGAGATGTCCACAGCAAAAATAGCAGAAGTTTATTGGAAGTCTGCTGTTAATACCTGCTGTTTATTTGAATCATTCATCAATTTGCCACCAAGCAAAACAAATACTACAGTGCTCATGTTTTATTTTGATGTGTGAATGTCTGTACTGACTTTAACAGACTTTAAGAGCTTGGACATGGACAAGCAGAATAAACACACGGATATAACATAGCACAGAGATCTCTATGCTCGGTGAATGTTGCAATCTAGTTTGAAAAGGATACATGTATGTATATTGTGTCAATTAGGATCAGTTGAGAAGCAACAAAGGATATACACAGTGTTGCCCTATGCATAAACATAATAATGTTGAATCTCACCAAACCTTTAACAAAACATTACCAAAACCCTGTTATTGTAGCATAATAGGCACTCATTTTGAAAATAAATTAAGTCATTTTAAGCAAAGATGTCAACATTTAATGGTTTCAACTTCACTTGTTAACCTTTGCTGCTTTTCCTTGTCTTAAATTATTGTAAAATGAACATTTTTGGGTTTTGGGCTGTTGGTCGGGCAATAAAAACCCATTGAAATACGTCACCTTGGGCTCCAAGAAATGGTGATGGGTATTTCTGACTTTTTTCTGACATATTTGATTGATTAATCAGCAACAACAAAAAATCTGCAGATTACGTTCAATGTTTACCCTACCATCAGTTACCTACCAGGACCGGTTTTATAAAAAATGTACAATATATTCTTGTGTTTAGTCCCTCATTAGGGTTCCACTACAATGCCCAACAAACAATGTAATTATAACCTTACACTCAAAATGTAACCATGTGTAACATGTGTGCCACATTGGCCCCCCCAACATGACTGCTTTAATGCTCCAACAGCTGGAAAGCACATTGAAAGAGTGAGCTCCCTGCTTACCCCCGTGTCTGGATAGGTGGTCCAGCCCAGCTCTGAGGTAGACTCTGTTGTGTCCAGCAGCATCACTGACAGGTAGGGAAGCAGAGACAAAGACAAGGTGTGAGAAAACAACCAGAAAAAACAAAATGTACAGTTTTTAGTTTAATTCTAATTAATGCTGCTCAGGAGTTTAAACTTAAGCAGAGTGACTGTTAAACAGAGTCTGTAATCATGGGATATTCTCTCAAGGCTTGCACCACAAACTGTGTGATTCTGTGATGCCATCAAGAGCGAAAAAGTGGATGTGATCCAGTGAAGATGAGATTAACTTTGTGAAGTATTCATTTTGGGGGGAGCTTTTATAATCCAACTGTCGTTAATCTCACTGTTAAATACAACAAGTAGTTGGCAGCCAGTCTACTGGCAGTGGAACAGGTCTAGGTTCCTTTTCTTCCCCTTGCAATAAAATCAGGGAGTGCTCCAGCTGTGTGCATCTGTCAAACCCAATAACTGAGTCTGAGTGATGATGCATTTTGACACAATGTCCTGGTGTTTAAAAAATGAAACTGATTGACCTGATGGGGCACCGTGATTAAAAGGTCAAATTTTCTAACTTTAAAAGGCCATAACCATTAATGTCACATCTTGTTGAAACTTATGAAGCTGATGCTTCTTCTAGTTTGGCCCAAAAGAAACCTAAATCATTTTGTGGCTGGCCATTTGATCAGTGTTGTTTTGTTCTTTTGTTTTAGGTTTAAACAGATATTTGCTCATTTCCAGTGATCTAGAGTGAAAGAATGAGAATAGACATTTAATAGAATAAGTGTTGGAGTGTATTTTACCATAATTTGCTTTTAGGTTTAAGTGCTTTAAAAAGCAAGCTGACAAGGAAATCACACACACAGATACACACACACACACACACACACACACTCAGACTTTAATGCTGAGTGCTGCATGCTGACACATGGCAGCAGCTTCCCACACAAAACTGAAGCCCTTGAATTTTCCATTAGTATTCCAAAACCGTGGTGGCTGCCATTCCTTCAGTCTGGCACAGTCTGTGCTCAGTTCTGTTGAGGAGCCACCGATTGAACGCAGGCCAAAGTTTCTCGTGCACACAGAGCAGAGGTGACAAAAACATCAGACTTCAAGTTTGGATGCTCGCACAGACAGAGTTAATGGAGAAAAAACACAGTGCCTGATTTCATTAACCACAGTACTAATCACCTAAAGGGCTGTTGACACACACACACACACACACACACACACACACACACAGCATTGTGGAAGGCAGCAGCCGGTTAAAAATAAATCATTTTTCTCATTGTTGTCATACAAATTTTATGCTTTCGTTTCCATTTCACGTCATACAATCATTCACCAGAGAGAAAGAAGGCTCTCTTTTCCTCTCTCTGACAAGCAGGCAAAGAGCAGCAGAGATGTATTATCTACATAATCATCACACACGCAGGATGGGATTTGAAAAGGTACCCTGTCTCACACAAACACAAGTGACTCACAGAGATAGCTCCAATTTTTTTATTCCTCAGGTGTACAGGCTTGAGCACACACACTGAATCCCTCTGTCTTCTTAATAAATCAAACAAATAACAAGAAACTGATATCATTTGTGACTTATGACACAAACTCACCCCCACTTCTCTGTTCTCTGACTGTGCTGTAAACCGATTTCTTTTTTTAGGATTATACTCACAGATGGAGACCTCGCAAATCTGTCCTTCAATCCTTCATTTCCCTCCCCTTTTTTCTTTTACAAGCCCCCTCCCCTCCAGTCTGTCTATCTGGTTTCACCCACTAGCTTGTCTTTATGTCAATCTTACTAAATTCACACATTTTCCATGGAAGACCTCCAGGATTTTGGAGTGATATGAATTATATCAAGAAAAGAATACAAATGGACTGTGACAGCTAAGGATTATATGCAACCACAGGCATCAGAATAAATAGTTTTTAGAGCAGCGTATGTCTGGACAGATTGGCGACTAAATCCACCAAGCCAGGATGTGTGAAGCTTTTCAAAAGAATAGTAATTTCCATTAGTGACACACCTTTGCTACTTTGTTTGATGATGCATTTGTCACAGGACAAACAATCGGTTGCCAGTTTATTAGGTACACCTAGCTCAAACGGATGCAGTGTAATACAACAGTGCTGCAGTAAATCCTCCCTTCATGAAGTTTATAACGTTAGCTGTCGATGGTTTTATGGTTGATGCAGTTTGTGGTGTGTAGCACGCAGAGAGGTGTTTCTGTTGTATAGCCTTCCCTCATTAATAAAAAGAGTGGACAAAATAATTAAAAACACCTGCCAGTGAGCCTGATGACATGCAGACAGCCTATTGATTAGCTTTCCAAGCGCTCTGTCTCTTGTCATGAATCATCCTTAATTTGTCAAAATAATAAACTATCTTTATATGTACAAACATGTCAAGCATGAAACGCACGCATTCATATATCATGTATTCTGACCTCATTAAGCACCATCCTATTTATATCAGATAAGGACACACACACACACACCCCACACACACACACACACACACACACACACACAAATGCTGCAAATGTGTCATTCCAAATTCAATTAACCCCCTGCTTCGGGGCAGAGTCATGCATAAATAATATACAGCAAACTATTTTGACATTAATATTTATGCCTCTACTATTTAGCTTCTTGTCGTCAGGCCTTGGGGACCCCACGTTGCCTCTGCTCTATCTGCCACAAACCTGTACATGAGGATTACATGGAGGAATGTTCAAAGAGCTTCATGCGTGTCTCATTGCGTGACATTAACATGTTAAATAATTCACCTCGACATCCAAAGATAAGCGTTGAGTGCCGTGTTACACACACCTTTCAAGGATTAGCTTGAGCTGAGGCATCATGACCAAAGTTTAACAAAAGAGAAGGACATTTGCTGGCAGGTCCACTTGGCAGTGAAAGCCCCTTTATTTAACTCTCAGACAACAACTGCGCTGCAGCATCTCCGTCATTGGTCCATCTGAGGGCCGAGACACTCAAAGTTTGTCCCTGACAGTTTGGAGAAGTGCTGAGTCTGCAATCTGGACTTGAGTGCTGTGTTAATGCACGCTGTCTCTCACGACTTCCTGCTCCACTCTGGACTTATACTCACTCTACTCCCTACCTTTCCCCCTTTTCTACCTCCATCGTGTCTCTTGTCCCTTTCTCCCCCCCCCCCTTTCTGCATGTGTGTATTATTTATCTAAAAAGTGACAGCAGGCATCGCTGTACGTTAAATAAGGAGATACGCTCTGCTCTGCTCCATTATTGATGCCAGATCGGCTGTTTGTTTAGGAAAAGAGGAGACAATAGAAAGAAAAGGGAAGGATTATGAGACAGGAATGATAAGAGGATGGTAGATTTTTGTTTGTGCATATGAATGTACTACTTTCACGCTGTCTCCCTCTCCTTCTCTGTCTGGTGTGGGTGTAAATGCTCTTTTCTATTGTGCAGAGGTGACCTGCATTAGTTCATGACTGTCCCCTCTGCCGCTGGAGTGTTCACTTCAGCTGAGTGACCCTCACTCCATCCATTTCTCTTTGCCCAACACTTTGCCTCTCTGTTTGGCCATGCATGCATCCACACTCCAGCGCTAAGTGTAGTGCTGTTGTTCATGTCACGCCTCTATGACGGTGGATGTATGCTACTTTACCACACACTTTCCAGGCAAAAGAGTCCCACTGACAACCAGCAAAGAGTTTTGGTGTTAATATTAACATAGGCTAGAGAGGTGTCACTGGGTATTATGTCTTAACGCTAAAGTAAATGCACCTGCAGAGAGTACACAGAGTCACTGAGCTCCCAGGTAACAGCAAGTTACAGCAACACACACATGCACAGCACACACATATTTTCACCAGAAATTCCCACAGTGCCTGCAAGCGTTGTCAGCAGCGGTCAAGTCGTGTTTTGTCTTTTGTCCACTCATCCACCCGTCTTCACCCATTCTTTATACAATCCAGATGCTCCCACCCACAGACAGTCAGTCAAGGACAAGGCCTACACCAAACCATCATTACAAACAACCACAACGAGAGAGTGATAGGCCAAGACAGAGAGGGAGCAGGAGGGTGGAGGAGTGAGGAAAGAGGGGGATTAACGCGATTCCAGAAATAAGCATGCACATGTCAAATGGAGTTATCAAAAAATTCTCTGGTGGTTAAGCTGAATGAAAGTGCAGCTGCAACAAACAGTACTTAAGCCAGGTTGGATGACAGAGCAGAGTCTGCAATAAGTCGCTGAACAGGCAGCAACAGGCACAAGTAGGAGAACATTTCACAAAACTGACTCTCACTCTTGATTACAAGACATTTGCAAAATTAGGTTAGGATACCATCTGAGGTATGGTTCAGCATACATCCTAAAGGAAACATTTTGGGAAATACGGTTATTTGGTTTCTTGACATGAGTTAGGGCCGGGATGTACTAGAAAAGAACTAGTTCATGTTGTCTGACCTCGTTCCAAGCAGCTACCCTCCAAGTCATAGAGAGGGGAGACGTGATATTGATTTAATAAGGGGATAACACATACAATGCACATTTTTAAACAGTCTCTCCTTGATAGCGTTGAACTTAGTTGTACACACAAAAAGTGAAAGGAATGGTTTTATAATAACAAATGAAAAAGAGAGTTTGAGAGAGAAGTTCAAATCCATTTTAGGGAGTGGTATCAATCTTCTCATCTAACTACAAATAAGCCTATTCCACAAATACAGTCAAACCATTCTTTTAACCTGTTCATGTATATTTCTTAGAGGATTCATGGTTATGTATTTTAGGCCTAGGAAGGCTTGGATTTGTCAAAAAGAAGCCAAATTTAATGAGACCCAATGAACACTCCCTCATTAACAGTGCTACAACAAAGGAGTTTGTCCCTCCCTCCTACTAAAATGTTCACTGGAGGAAAGTAATGTGTGCAGTCAGTGGAAATATAGAATGAAAACCTAAGAGCTAAATACAAAAGTTTCTTCTAACTAGCACTAATTTCTCCCTCACAAGAAATCTATACCTACTTTTCAGAGCCAGAACCTGCTGCAAACAAATTTTCATCACCATCTCCACCCTCAACAGCTACTTAGAAGGAATGTAAATCTGAGGAGATCAGTTTACTGTAATCTCATTGTGTAATAATTTCTAATAGTGAAGCCTTCAACAATCAAACTTTGCTCTCACTGTTTAGTTCATGCCAACATGCAAACTGCCAAGTGCAGCTTTAATATGAAATTCCAAATGCCATACTTCATTCCTCTGTCACGGCAGTCCATACCACGCGTTCATCTTTCAATTACATTTTGGCTCTAACTCGTTGCCTGTCCGCACAGGCGTGTTATCTGTGACATTATCTGCCATGACACTTACCGACTCAAAGCAGAGTCTTGGCGTGCAGCCAGGGATGTTGGACTGGGGTTGCAAAGTACCCAGGGTCCTCATGTGAGGAGGGCCCAAAAAGATGCTAGAATTATAATCTGTGGATGTGGGTTGGGGCCCATAGAGAATGCCTTTCCACAGGGCCCAGAATTTTCTGCTACGCCTTTGCATGCAGCCGCCTGACAGCTTCAACCTCTAATCTGTCAAATAAAACTAGATGTGTATGTATAAATGTACGTGTGTACGTGTTTGGGGGCACGTTTGGAGGGAAGGTAAACTCACACAGCGTCACAAGCAGACACCACATGCAGAATGACAGCAGGGGGGTCAACTAACTAACTTTTCTTCACTTTCCTAGAGCACGAACGGAGAGCTAAAAGGAACATCGCAACTGTTGTGTGGTATAAAGTTAGCGAAAAAAAAGGCTCTTCACTTTCAGTGTCTATTATTTCGTTAAGAGGAAATTCAATAAAAAGCCATTTGCCACCAATAAATATCAAACAAAAATGCGTGAAAATGTCAGAGCTAAACCGGGCGGACAGAAGTTTTCACCAGACTCACCCTTGGTCGAGTTAATTAAATCTACTGCTAACTTACAACTCTAACAACATTACTGCCGCCAAAATACCCCGCGAATCAAATCCCCTACTTGACTGTTAATCGTCAAGCCACTAGCCACTTCCTGTATGGAAATAAAGTGTTCAATTCGTTAACAATCATTCTCTCTCTCTGGAGTTGCATATTAAGTGGTTTGGGGTCCTTCTGTGAGCAATTTTGGCGTACAATTTGGTTTTGAAGAATTCTACAGAAGCAATACCATAGGCCAAGCAATCGGCCTGTTCCAAACATATTGTTTGCCTGTTGAACATGTTTTCAACAGGCACTGTACTAGTATCCCAAATGGCAGATATGTCATTTATTTGAGGAATTACAGAGCTCTCAACAGCCACAGAAAATGATGTTGCTTTTAAAAATTACACATGAAAACACTGCTTAAATGAACTTCTGGTGACATTGTAGAATTGCAGTGTCAATGATGGGGTTAGCATACAGTTTCTTTCTGTCTTTCTGCAGCTTGCTGCACATGCAGGCAGGACTTAACTCCCACCGTGACAAGCATGCCATTTATTTTCTTATCACACTTTCCCTAATTTACTCCCTGGTTTACTACACCTAGGACCAAAGAATGTAATCTGCCTAATTTAAATTCAGTCAAAGCCAGAAACAAGTGCCGTAGGAAAGAGGGCCCTGATGACCTTAAAGTGAGAATGTCAACATGGCTGAAAGTTTATACCGCATGGTGGTTTTCTTTTTATGTAGGCTACAGATAACCAGTGGCTGAAGAAGTATGTACATCCTTTATTTAACCGTAAAGTTACACTACTAAAATGTAAAAATACTAGAGAGATAAGTGTAATGAGTAGCCTAAATCTGAGTTCAATTCTTAAAAAAACTTAAATGTACTTTTTTCAGATTTTAGAAAACTTCAAAATATTGATATCAGTATTGGCTTGTAATAGTGGGTGTTGTATCATCAATATGTAGCAGTTCTGCTACACTTATTTGTAATAATTGTTCAGACTTGTATCATGCTCTCTGTTTTTTTGTGAAATATTCGCCTAAAATACAAATCTTTAAGGCCTAAAACAGTGAAATAATCTGGGAAGTTTAGGAGGGCACTGCTAACAACTCACAGATATCTGCAACAGAGCCGGCCGGAAGTCACCACCAGCGTTGGGCATTAACGTTTAAAGTAATGTGATTACTTTTTCCAGAAATGAATGGTGTGAGGGATTCAAGTTGTAATCAGTATTTATATTACAGTTACTTTAGCATAAATTCAGTAGACAGTGGGGTATCGCTGTCTGCCTTGCCTTCAGGTGATAGACGGGTCCGGGAGGTGCCAGTTTTGCGCAGGTCAAGAGCGGAGGTGTGGGGATGCGGTCATAGCTACCAACAGAGAAGAAATGTGACTCCCGGTAGATCCAAAGTTGTCTTATACAGGTGTTATGTGTTCTTATCTAGCTTACCCGTGGGTATGACTACTTTTAGGAGTCATGCAAGTGTAGTTTAAAGTTCAAGGTCTAGCAAAGCGAGCCCCGCGAAGCTGAGATCGACTCCCGGTCTCCTCGGAAGCAGCAGTTACCGGGGCAATTAGCCAGCAGCTGGATGGTCAGTGAATCCCAAACGTTTACACGTATTAAATACAAAAGATGGTGGTTTTGGGCACAGTAATAAAAGTTAAGTAATGAAAAAATAAAGTACAGTATTCCCATCTACAATGTGGTGGAGAAAGTACAACAAAACAAGGAAATACTATAAATTGTAGGCTACTTAAGTACAGTGCAAGGTTATTGCATTATATCCACCATAGCAAATAACACCTGCCAAACAGTTTCACCCGATAATTTGTTTTATACAAAACAAGTCATTAACATTTTAATCAGTTTTGTTCTTGTTAACATTTAGTCTACAGTTTGTGCAGGCTGTTGGCAAAATCAGAAAATCAGATTAAATCACATTTTAGGGTATGACCTAAATTTCACTAATGATATAAGGTTAATTTCAGGATATGCATAGCTCAGTGAGCATCACCACTCATCCATGACTGGAAGAGCTGGAGGGGCATCAGGTGTGCCTCCTGCACAGACCTGCCTTTCACTGTGGTGTATTAAGCCAATGCAAACACCCAATCCTTGTCACAGATCCAACAATTTAAAGGCCAGCCATGTGGCTTCACATCATTACCTCACATCAACAATACATGTAGGCGAAGGCCTCAACACTTACACAGGCAGCTAGCAAGAGTGATAAATCAAACACTCTGTCCCTCGCGTGCTCTGTAGTGTCTGCATGCAAAGCAACAGAAAGCTAGCTTTTATATTCTCAACGGCAAGACATTTGGGCTAAAAATTACACTTCTTTATGGTTTGTGGTGTGAAAGCAGACAAAAATAGGGACTGTGGTGGATACACAGATATACTTCAAAAGCAGTAGACAGGCAATAAACAATAGAAAGACAGACAGAAAACATATCAGGTGGTCAGTCAGCCTAGACAGACACGTCATTACTGCGATCAAAGCTGAGGCAGACACCAAATCCTCCACCAAATGCACTCCCTTTGTGACATAACTAGATGTTTCAATTTATGTGGATTTGTATGGACATCCATGCTATTGGGTTAATACTGTATTACTAAGAGCTCTATTTCAATTACACAAACAGAGTCACTAGGGCAGTAACACTGTGCAGCCTCTCTCCCTGTCTATCATTCTGTTTCATCTTAGTCCAGGCCATCTGTTACAAACACAGCTCAAATCTGTGGCATGAGGCTGACATATAAGTTACCTCTATTATAGACTATTACTGACACACACCTCGCAGTAAACTAAAGCCAATGGGAGATGAGCATGAACAGGTGCAGCTCTTTCCAACGTGTAGCCAGATCCTTTGAAAGTAATTTGCGTGCTGACTGCTGAAACCCTCTCAAGTGTTGGGGACAGGATGTAGGAGCAGGAGCTATGTATAAGCAGATGCACCTATAAGAATACACACTCACACATAGATGCACACACAATTATAAAGGCAGTCTGAGTCATAAAATGTATGTCAGATTTCTCAAGTCTGCCCACTCTGATCTGACAGAACACTTCAGCTCTCTTTGTCACTTACTCAATCACTCACTCCTGCACTTTTTAAGACATGTAATATTTCCAAACAACAAGGGGCACTGATGACATTACAGAAGAGGGGGCAGGGGTCTCTGGCTGTCACATCCACAATATTGTGAATGACTGGGGGGAGGGGGGGTTGCCAAAGGCAAAGAGAAACGGGTTATACAACTTATTATTCATTTGTCTCCTGCCCCATTTCCATATTCTTTTGTTGCATGAGCTTGATAGGCACCGGCACGCACCTGGCACATCGATGCCAACAAAGTCCCATCTGATGTGCTGCCACAATGGCACACAAGCATCTACATACATATGCATACACACATCTGCTTCAGACACACCACACAAAACTAATGCACACAGGGCTGTGTAAACAGGGGGGTAAGGTGGATATTATTCAGGGGTCCCAAGCTGGAGGTGGAGCCCCAAAAATGATGTGCAAGAAAGTCAAAGTGCCCAGTATTCCCAGAGAGCCACATTCTTAGAGAGCTAATATGGAAGCATACCAAGTGTCAATCCTTGTGTGTTCATTATGAGCACATGATTGGAGCACTGTGCAAACTCTCCATCCATCTGTACTGACATAAACACACACACACACACACACGTGCAATCATAGCTTTAAAATAAAGTAAAAGTTTAGTTCTTACCTTCCTCAGCTGAATTGGGCTGAAAAAACAGACAGAGAGACAGAAAGACACTCCACATCTCCACTACAGAATGACACTGACAGACAGACAGGGAGGGAGAGAGCATGAAAGAAGGAGATAGAGTGAGTTTGTGTGACAGAGCAAGGGAGAGGGGGGTGAGAGAGGGGGTGGAGTCAGTGTGCTCCCTTTATCTGACAGAGAGAAAGAGAGGGAGGATGGGGGGGTGGATGGATGAGAAAGGAGAAAAATATTTACAGAGCAGCTCATACAATAAGTACACGGCCAACAGAGGAGGTAAACAAAACACTGTTATCAGAGAGATGAAGAGAGTGGAAGAAAGTTTTTTTTTTTTTAATATATTTGAGAAAAACAAAGACAGAGAGAAAGCAAGGAAGAATAAACAATAGAAAGTGACAAAGGTGGAAAGAGGTGGAAAATTAATAAACAAGTTTGTCTGGTCTGTAAAACAACTGTCTAGACATGTTTAGCGACGTCAGTTCCAGCTCTCCTTCTAACGCCTCGCACAAATTTCAGCAAGGCCGCCTGGCAGACTGTGCCTCAAACTGTGGCATCCCTCACATGTCTGGACACTGTCCTAACTTGCATTTTTCAAGCATGTGGCATGTGAGGGTGCCCAACTTCTTTTTCCTTTTTTTTCTTGATCTCTCTCAGTTCTACCTTTTATGGAAAATGAATATAATTTAGACACGTTTTTGAGTGCACTCCATCGTCCCTCTTCCTAACACCCCCCTCCTCCTCCTCCTCTCCCCTCTGTCTCTCAGACACACTCCTCGCCACACAGGATATAAACACGCACTCATATACACATGTACATGCAAACACAGAGCTGAACGTCCCTCTGGCTAATGCACGCCACTCGCTGGTCAGACTGCAGTACTGCAGCTTGTTGATGAGCTTTCATGCCCCAGTTCACTGCATTGAGTAAGACTTCAGTAGACTTTTGCAGGGAGATGTTGCCTATTGGCTTGACATAGTTAGATGGCCCCATTCCCAGCCAGCCGGGGCCCCTTTACCCAAGGCTCTTTGCTCCAAGAGGTAAAGAGGGAAAAGGATCACGGTCCTCCAGTCTTTAAGCAGGGAATTAAAACTTCTTAATCCGTTTTCAGTTTGTTCAGCAAGATCTTATTCCCTGTGCCAGCTTAAATAAAATGTCTGAATGTTTTTTTAGAGCTGAAACGATTAGTTAAGTAATCAGTTCATCTTTAACTTGTGATGTGATGTTAATTAAATCTTTAAGCATAAATGGCCAAATATCACTGGTTATAGCTTTTCAAATGTGAATATTTTCTGTTTCTCTTAGTCTTCTGTCATAATAAACTGAATATCTATGGGGTTTGTGCTGTTGGTTTAACAAAGGAAAACGTTTTTAAGAGGTTGCCGTGTGCTCTGGGAAATTCATTAAAAAGTGTTATTAATTGAGAAGAAAACCTGTGTTCTAAGCAATAAGAAAAAGAATTATTAGTTGCATCCCTAAGGTTTTTTGTCTCTTACTGCACTCATAAAACAACAGCATAGACCTGTAATTTTCAAAGAATGTTTTCTTTTGAGCAGCAATGTTAAGTACTGTATTTTGTCAGGGGAATTCCTCTTTGAGGTAAATATTCACTCGCCTCTCTACATGCGTTTTAGTTTGGCTTTTGAAGCAGTGACTCAAGAGGAAATCTAACCTCAAAACTCCTCCTCAAACACACACTATTAAAATGTCATCACAACCACGACTACATCTTTTTAAACCCAACTGTTCAGCAGCAGTCACAGCAAGAACTCTGGTTTTCAGTCATGCAGCTGACTGTGGTTTTGCAGTGGTGCAAAAAAGGAAATGAAGTTGCCACAGTCCAGAAACGGGTACCAGACAAAATACTCTTACACTTTTACTATAGCAATTACACAAAAAACATACCTTGATTTCACTCGTAGCATTACAGATCATAATTCAAGTTGCACATTCCTTTAAAAGATGTACAACTTTATTTCCTTTCTCAAAGCAAGTGTCACTCATATTATAACAGCGGGAGAAGAGAGGACATGATGGAAAAACAGTAAAAATCATCACTTCTGTTTAGCAACATAGGGACATTCACCATAGTAACAATGCAAGAAAAACACAGATGAATCAGGATTAAGAGAAACAAATAACTAAACACCATACACTTCCGTACACATACAGTATATTTACAGAGAGCCACACATAATATAAACAATCATTAGAAAGTAGTCCGACTGCTAAAGTGCAAATGAAATCGCTGCTAAGCTCAGACATTGAAAAATGCTTCCTTATGAGTGCACATCCAAGAAGATGCAACTGTAAAAAATACAAAATGTATAAGAACTGTGCTGTAATTGTTGATCATGACTGGAGATTCTACAATATATACACATGATGTCAGACAATAAGAAACCAAAACATACGATAAGATGTTTTTTGTGCATTAACCACTAAAATAAATAGTTAATTTAGTGTTTTTATTCAACATCACTGTGCCACGTGGCTAATACTGTATCGCATTTTGAAGATATGTGTTATTTAATTAGCATTATACTTGTGAATGTGGTCAATACATCCCTCAAACAACTGTTTAACGCCGACTGATTTACCACCACATAACACTATTTTCGAGATTGTAAGATATTTTATTTCATGACCTATGATGCAGATGTTGCTGCTACGTTCTGATGCCAAGAGAGTTTCAAGTACAGTGATGATAAATGTATTTTCTATGCCACAGTTAGAGCATAACACAAGTAGCCACCTGAGTTTTTTGTATCCAACTGCTGTAATGCCTACTGTAAACGACTGCACTACACTGCAATGAAATCATAGAGGTTAGGCTTTGTTTTTTAAGAGCAGAAAGTCTATAAGGAGACTTTAATAAGGCCTGACAGTGCTAGACTACACTTCATTCACAATATACTGTACTTATGTAGACAGTACTAATTTGCAGAACTGTCCTATTTTTTTAATATGCTGACTTCGAACACACAAACATCCTCTGCTACAGGATGAAAAGAAATATTTTTTATCTTTTACAAGTCTCTAGACAGTGCTTTTTTTGTGCACCTGAAGGGGAGAGGGACCTCTATGTTCATTCTGTCTACTCAAGACATCATGGCTCCCTCCCCCTGGCAGCAAGGCACATCAGGCAGGCAGACAGGCACAGCAAGTCAGTTTTTTTGGGTCAAACTGTGGGCTCTAAAACCGCTTGACCTCAATACATAACCCCCCCCCCCCCGAAACCACAACCTTTTAACACTGGGTGGATGAAGACCTGGGACTACTTAACACTGAACATATGTGGATCCTCTTATATGGCAGTATGCTTAGAGCTGGCAGTGGGAATGTCAACAAATATTAAGTACTGGTAATTCAGTTAAGTTTGGCCCATGTTTCAAGCAGGATTACAGGGAATTAATTTCAATTATTTCACCATGTCTGACCGGGGAATCTTTAACACTGTATTTAGTTGGCTTTTTCTAAACACCCCACTGCTTTTTCACCATTTGGGTGTTGTGAAATATAACTCATAACAATATCTATGTGTTTAAAACCTGTTTGTGTCTGTGGTGTATGCCAAGTCTTCCTTCTTCTCTCTAAGGAAGATTCATCATGGGAACCTTGTCTGTGGGGGACATGGGGGCAGGTTCTTTGCCCTCTGACAGGCCGGTGACCAAAGCCCCAGGCTCTATTGAGGGTTTCCCTGCACTGGCAGCAAATCCCTGAGAAATGTCATCAAAGGTCCTTCCTCTGGTCTCAGGCACTCGCAGGTAGGTGAAGATGAAGAACATGATGAGGAGAACCGTAAAGATGATGAAGACATAAGGACCACAAAGTTCCTGAGAGAATAAGAAAGAGGTGTTTGTAACTATGTGTCAAAACGGATACTCTTTGTAAATCTGAAGATTTTAGTGAAGTAAATGTCCATACCTCCAGTTTAGGGAAACCCAGCCCCACCAGGAAGTTGGCAGTCCAGTTGGAGAAACCAGAGACGGCCATGGCAGCAGGTCGGGGCCCCTGGGAGAAGAGTTCAGCAACGATGAACCAGGGGATGGGACCTGGACCCATCTCAAAACTGGCAACAAAGCCAAACACAGCAACAATGGCCAGGTAGCTCAGAGACGGGTTGGTCTTCTGCTCAGAGAGAGAAAAAAAGATAAGAACAAAATGCAATAGAGGAACAACAGAGACACTTTAATTTTTGTAAGCTCAATGGAATCAAGCAAACATCACTCACCACCAAAACCAGGGAGATTGTCATAACGAGGGCAAAGATAGCCATTCCACCCAAACCAATCAGGTGCAACGTCCTTCGTCCTGCCCGTTCAACCAGGAAGAGCTGAAATCAAAACAAAGTGATTAATAATCCAATGAATGGAAAACGTGCATTTTATTGAGACACCAAATGTGTGGTCAGACACTTACAGAGACAACAGTAAACACAGTGTTGACAACTCCAGCTCCAATGGTGGCATAGATGGGTTGAGTAACACCAGCTGTGTCAAATATACCTGTGGAGTAGTAAAACACCTAAAAGGGGAGAAAGATGAAGAGTTATTATTATGGGCTACTTTTTATTTTAATGAATTCAATTCATCTAGTCTTTACATCAAATCTACATTGGTTGATTTTTGGCCACTTGGGGGCAGAGCAACAAGCTTTAAACACAACACTGACATTTAGGCACATTTTAACGTGTTAGCAAACAGCTGTTAATTTACACATCCAGCAGACACAGAGCAACATTAGCATTTATTTGGAGCTGTGTTTACATTCACCTTGCAATTGTCGGTCCAATATTCACTCTCTTTAACTCTGTTTAGGTCTCCATCAATTCCTGACATAGATTACTGGTCACTAACTTTGTCTTTCTGTTGTTGGTGCTGGGTAGCAGTGTGTTGTAGTCTATGTAGTATGTGATACGCAAGTATACGCAGTATACCTACTAAGAAAGCTCCAGGATTTCCGTATACCCAATTAAAAATGCCCAATGACATGCACCAACATACTTTCCATTATATTTTTGATATATCTTGTATTGTCATCTGTGTTTTTCTTCTTCGCATAGACTAAATAGAGGTATTTTCACCGTAAATTGGTGCATGTATATCCGAATGCAGGAAATGAAGTTATTGATGCTGAAAATAACCCTAGGGGAGGACACACAGACCCATCACTATGATATGTTCAATCGATCAATTGATGTTGCAGCCTTTAGCCGCAGGTCGCTGCAGCTTTACTGTGATTGTCAGGTCAGACGAGGGAACGCTAACACATTTAGTCAGCCTGGTGCAATGACCTTATTAACAAAATGCTTATCAAATACCACTGTGGTTGTCTCTTTCCATTGACCCTCTGTGGCTTAAATTATTCCACTCAATCTAACATTGCCTGGAGCCAAGAAGCATCTCTTTTTAATGTGCTTGTCAGACACATTTGTATAATTTCAGTGAATGCTCCTTTAAAGATTCATGTATGAGATGATAGACCGACACTTGATAATCATATCCCTAACACTGTGCTCAATTACAGGATATGGTGTTTACTCACAGCGTTGATGCCAGACAGCTGCTGAGAGAGCTGGAGGACTATAGCAATGATGATCGGTTGACGGTAGTTTGGGGAGCGGAAGAGTTCGGGGATGGTCACTTTCTTCTCCATGGCCATCTTTATCCCTTCTTCCTTCATCTCCTGAATATCGTCGCTCACATCCTCACAGCCACGCAGACGCACCAGCGCTACAGAGAGAAGAAGGGATGGATGAATAGAGAGGAAATAAGTACATTATTTGTGCAAATATGATGTAAAGAAAGGCTGGTAGTGTCTTGGAACACACGTGATAAAACTTTAAAGTGCTCTTATTATGCTTATTTTTAGGTTCATAATTGTATTTAGGGGTTGTACCAGAAAAAGTTTATGTGTTGGTTTTTTCAAAAAACATCATATTTTGTTGTAGCTCTTTTCACCCTTTGTTAAGCTATCTGTTTTAGCTACAGAGTGAAGCATCTCACTTCTGTTCCAGCTTTGTTGGGAGTCGCACATGCGCAGTAGCTAGGTAAAGACTGCTAGCTAGACAGAAGCAGAGTACAAGGGTGTGCCACGGTAGCAGCTAGGTGAGCATTATAACGTGTGTTACAAAGTGAAGAGCGTTCATCATGGATGTAAAGGTGGGACTACAATAGAGCTGTTAGGAGCAGTTTGTGAACAGTGTTTTCTGTTGGAGATGGTAAGCCCCATTGATGTGGACTTTGAGCTTTTTCACATTCTAAATCTTAAACATACTGTACACAAAAAAGATATACCTGTATAACACAATAAAGGAAAGGGAAAAATCCAGAAAGCATAATATGAGCACTTTAATAAACCACAGGGCCATGCTTCAATTTACAGACCATTGAAAATTAAAGAGTAGTTCTAAATTCAGTCTCATTAAAACCTGATGTTGCCATCTTGTTGGCAGAATGTCTCAAAACGTACCTTTTCTTGCCTCCTCCTCTTGGTTGAGGACAATGAGCAGGTAGCGGGGGCTTTCAGGGCAGAAGGGCAGCATGATGCTCTGCACTATGGCGGGCAGGACGGTCAGAGCCAGCAGCAAAGGCCACAGAGTGTCTGAGCCAAGCAAAAACTCCAGACCGAAGATCTGAAATACACACAATATAGGGCATGAAGTACTTACAGTGGGGCTCGAAAGTTTGGGCACCCCAGGTAAAAATTTGTGTAATGTGCATAAAGAAGCCAAGAAACATCTCCAAAAGGCATCAAATAACAGATTAGACATCCGTATAATATGTCACAAAAAGTTAGATTTTACTTCCATCATTTACACTTTCAAAATAAATAAAAAGTTTGGGCACCCTGCAGACTTTATGGCATGCACCGCTCCCTTTGGAAAGCTGAGACCTCACGGTGTCATGGATTGTTCTCAATCATTGTCTGGAAAGACCAGGTGATGTCAATCTTAAGGTTTTAAATGCCCAGACTCATCTGACCTTGCCCCAACAATCAGCACCATGGGTTCTTCTAAGCAGTTGTCTAGAAAACTGAAACTGGAAATAGTTGACACTCACAAAGCAGGAGAAGGCTATAAGAAGATAGCAAAGTGTTTTCAGATGCCAATATCCTCTGTTCGGAATGTAATTAAGAAATGGCAGTCATCAGGAACAGTGGAAGTTAAAGCAAAATTTGGAAGACCAAGGAAAATATCAGACAGAAGAGCTCGCAGGATTGTGACAAAAGCAAGTCCAAACCAACGTTTGACTGCATGATCTATCCAGAAAGACCTGGCAGACACTGTAGTTGTGGTACACCATTCCACTGTAAAGAGATACTTGTACAAATATGGTCTTCATGTAAGAGTCATCAGAAGAAAACCTCTTCTACGTCCTCACCACAAAAATCAACAATTAAAGTTTGCAAATGAACATATAGACAAGCCTGATGCATCGTGGAAACAAGTTCTGTGGACTGATGAGGTTAAAGTAGAACTTTTTGGTCGCAATGAGCAAAGGTACGTTTGGAGAAGAAAGGGCACAGAATTTAATGAAAAGAACCTCTGTCCAACTGTTAAGCATGGGGGTGGATCAGTCATGCTTTGGGGTTGTATTGCAGCCAGTGGCACAGAGAACATTTCACAAGTAGAAGGGAAAATGGATTCAATAAAATTTCAGCAAATTTTGGAAGCTAACTGGATGCCATCTGTGGAAAAACTTGAAGTTAAAGGGAGGATGGCTTCTACAAATGGATAATGATCCTAAACACACCTGGAAATCCATGGTGGATTACATCAAGAGGCGTAAACTGAAGCTTTTGCCATGGCCTTCACAATCTCCTGACCTCAACATATTTGAAAATCTATGGATAGACCTTAAAAGAGTACTGGAATACTTTTGTAAGGAAGAATGGGCGAAGATACCTCAAACAAGAATTGAAAGACTTTTGGCTGGCTACAAGAAGCGTTTCCAAGCTGTGATACTTGCCAGAAGGGGGCAGTACAAGGTATTAACTCTCCAGGGTGCCCAAACTTTGGCAGACGCCATTTTTTTGTTTTCTGTTATTTTGAAAGTGTAAATGAGGAAAATAAAATCTAACTTTATGTGACATATTATAAAAATGTCTAATCTGTCATTTGATGCCTTTTGAAGATTTTTCCATCTTTTCTTGGCTTCTTTATGCACATTAATACAAATTTTTACCTGTGGTGCCCAAACTTTCGAGCACCAGTTTATAATCTGTGGTGGAAAAAGTATTCAAATCCTGCATTGAAAATGTTACTTAGGTAAAAGTACGTAAGTATCATCAGGGTAATGTACTTAAGTATTCAAAGTAAATATCCTCACATTTTACCAGAAACCAGAAATGATCAAAAGTTCTGTTAATAATTCAAGTGTTTAATCGGCTAATCATATCCGATACTTGTAGGCCTATGTATTGTTGGGTAGCTTAATTTATCATAAAACATTAAATAAACTACATGTGTTTTGTGTGCAGTGTAAAGTGACTGGTAACTAAAGCTTTCAGAATTAACGTAGTGAGTAAAAAGTACAATATTTTGTTCTGAAATGCAGTGAAGTAGAAAGTGGCATGAAAAGAAAAGACTCAAGTAAAGTACAAGTACCTCAAATTTGTACTTGAGTACAGTACTTGAGTAAATGTACTTTTACTCTTACATTCCACCACTGATTTTAATGGACTCATATGAGGTTCGCTTCAATTTCATCAAACTACAACTAGTCACACAGCTCTTCTCCAGGACACAATGCTTTGTTCACCGCACCAAACATTTTTGCCTGTCTTGCCTTTATAGATTAGCGTTTAAAGCTGTTTCCTTATATACAATTCATGCAAATAAGAATTGAGAAAGATGTTCAAAAAGGTGAATAAAGCATTGGGCACTGGAGAGGTGTTGTGCAATGTTTTCATTTTGATGGACATGACATTCTTAAAGCACAGCTGATATCTGTAGTCAATGTTTTTCTGTAGTAGTCCACAAGTTTTGCACAACCTAATATACAAAGCATCAAACACATAATAACAGTACTATAATCACCATATCACAGTATCATACCTGTGCCACCAGGATGCCAATAACTACACCAAGCTGGTGCAGTGTACCGAAGGCTCCTCGGACAGCAGTGGGAGAGATCTCGCCCACGTACATGGGTGTCAGTCCGGTGCATAGACCGCAGAACACTCCGATGATAAACCGACCGACAATGACCAACTCAAAAGATTTACACACCGCCGACAGTCCCATTAGACTCCCACCGAGTAGAGCTAGGAAGTTAGATATCAGCATGGACTTACGCCTGGTGAAGAGAGGAAGGAAGGACATGTTTAGTGAGTCTGTGAGTGCATATCTAAATAAGTATATAAGTAAATAAGAACTGCACCTTTTATTTATTACTAATTACTCTGCAGACATTTTCTTGAGGTAAAATAATGAAAGACTCCAAAGTGACATCTTTGTCTTTTTTGTCCAACCAACAGTCCAAAAACCAAAGATATTTAATTTGCTATCGGATTTGGCTAAGAAAGTGGTGAATTCACAAAATTTAAAAGACTAAAACCATCATATGTTTGACGTTTTTGTTTAAGAAATGAAACAAATAGGAGGAAAGAATGAAATGTAATAACCAATACAGCTATTATCATTAAGTGTACAAATGATCCTGAAAAGGACTTGGTTGAGTTATTTTCTGTCATTTTACATCCAACCATTTCCTGCAGCACAGTGTTCTTACCTGCCAAATCTAGTGACCATGACTCCGACAGAGAAAGACCCGACCATGCCTCCCACACTGAAGATGGCCACAGCAAAGCTCCACACCATGGTGATGGTTCCTTGGCTGAATGCCTCCCCGTAACGGTCCATTGACACATTCTGGAAAAAACTACGCAATTTCTGTCAAACCACAGTAAAGAGTGATGGGATTAGAAGTGGCTGTTTTAAAGTAAGTGTTTGTCTGATCTGAATTATGATCAAGACAATTTATTTAGGGTCTAATTGTGTTGAGCACAATGACTTTCATTTAAAAAAAAACACAGATCCAGAACAACAACTTAAAAGTATTACAATGATTCACAAATTGGCAATTAAAAGTGTTTAAATTACTTAAATATTAATATCAGAAAATGAGAGAAGATGTGGTATTGCAACTATTATTCCCTTCCTCTTAATAGACATAATAGCTAAAACATTAAAACACTAAACGTCCATTACAATAATTTATCCAGCCAAAACACACACACACACCTGCTCTGGTGCATTGATGACCCCGGTGTTGTAGCCAAACTGAAGTGAGCCGATGACTGCTGTTGAAACGCAGTAGAGAAGGTAAAAGGTCACCTTCTTCTTTGGCTGTTGCAAAAAGAAAAGCAAGAGAGATATTAAATATTAAAACAATGAGCAAATGGAGTTTATGTACAATCAACTCCCTCAGTTTGTGTGGTGGACACGGCATGTCCCTGGCTCCACAAAGCTCCTCTTGTTTATAGTGACCCTTGTAACACACACGCAACAAGCCTTTCTACATCTGCTCTCCCTCCCTGTTATCAGCTTTCTGCATCAGCAACTCGCAGCACTGCTGTGAAAGCTAGGTGTTCCAACACTGCACAGGCTCCATGATTTGCAGCTCTGAGGTATTTCTCAGCTAAGTAACTAAACCTGCACCCTGAGAGAATAAGACTGAATCCTATTGTGAGTGTTTTTTCTCCTGCTGGTTTCAGATTAAAGTGGGATTATCTTGTCATAACAAAATAATACACCTGACAATAATCTCTGATATGGCAGGGCATGCTGGGGAATGAAATTTGCAATATGTAAAAGTATCCAACCAAGCAGAACTGAAAGTGAGTTTGATTATGTGGAGGCACCATGTCAAAAATGGAAATCCCCAATCAAAATTTCACTTTGATTTAATAACCTACCTAGTGACTTCTTGTCTTTTACATTTACTGTAATACACCCACCAACTTTTGCAAGGTGTTTGTATCTGTTTGAGTCTAATGGTCCAAATCAGCTTTTTAATGAAAGGAAATCCATTTTAATCATCCAGTCCTTTCAAAGTCTGATCATTTCAACACTAAATGAACAGTGAAACATTCATGATGCAAATTTGTAATCAAACTCAAGTCAGAACACCATTCATGATATCCTTATTTGCACTGATAAAATAAAAAACTCCTCAAACATTATGAAAAAGCATGTTCAATCAGTTCAAAGAGTCTTCCTCTCTTGAAACAAACTGTGTTCTTTCATCTGATCAGCCAATTCTTTTTTCTAATGAACTGACATTCAACACAGAACTTCATAATTCAGGTTTTCTTAGCTGCCCCAAGGTCAAGAATGAACTTTGAACCTCAGTGTCTACACTTGACTCTCTTTATGTGATTTCCTGTACTTTTTTCCTGTATGTTTGCTTCATTTTCCCTCTAATGTTCCTTATTAATGCCAAAACCAACAAAAATGTGCTTCAAGTAAATCATAATTGGGGCTGCTCTTATCAGGTGCCTTACTGTGACGGGTCAACATGAAACACACAGCAGGAAGTGATGAATTACTTGAGAATATTTCACCACAGTAAGATAGTGATAATCAGTTGTAATCAAGCCATAGCGTGTTTCTCTGGGTCGTCATGGCCTTGTCTCATTATAAGGACACAACAAGCTGATGCAAACTATATGTGAAGGACAGAGTAGCCTGACAGTTAGGCACACAGGAAGTGCTGCATACACGATAAAGTGAGAATGACAGGGAAATACAGAGATCCGGTAATAAAACAAATGCTTGGTGAAGATGGAGTGAGAAAAAATAAATGAACATGTAAAAAGAAGTGGTCTTACATTTGAGAATTTGATCACATTAACATGTTGCTACAAATTAAACTTTTGCTTGGTGCCTGTCTATCTGCATGTTTGGAGGGAGTGTGGTTGTACAGGAACGTTTTCATTCAATCATTTATCTGTGTTTTATACGTAGGTTACTGTAGGTTGGCTGTAGGTTATCAGCAGCCAAGCATATAATGGTAAAAGTAGTAGTACAAATATTGACAACTCAAATTTACTTGACAATATGACAATATAGACCTTGAACATGTACTGTTCAATGACAGTTGGGAAACTGTCAACTCATGAAGAACATGTGATATGATGGAAAGCTCCAGAACAGTTACTAAATGGATCCTGTAGTGAGATTCTTCACTTAGCTGCTGTTTCTGTTGAACTTTAAACCTCAGGTTCTATGCTTTAATTAAGGTAGTTACTTTCATTCTTAGGTTTGCTTCATTTACCCCTCCAATATTAAATAGCAAAACAAATTACTATTAAAAACACACATTAAAAACACTACAAATTACTTAAAAACACATGCAGTACCTTGAACAGTGCATCATCTTTCTCAATATTTAGAAGAACGACTGTGGATTGACACTTTTTCTTTGAGACTCAGCTTCCACATTCATGTGATATTCCAATCTTCGTTCCTCTCTCTCTCTTATTCAAAACCTCTCTCCCACTTGTTTCACAAAATTTGTTTTCTCCTTGTGTTGAATGTTTTTTTAACTATACAGCATCAACCCTTTCTTGTGTCTCTTATATTTACGAAAGGAAGGCATATTTGACTGTGATCACTGTGTGCATACATTTTGTACAAGGCTTTTTGGAGTGCATGCTAGTATTTATTGTGGCTTGGTGGGAAGTTACGTCAACACACATGATGTGCAACAGCCTTAACTGCATGTTTCAAAAGACAAACCACAGGGAAGACTGACAGCAGACACATTTTCAGTCACTTTAGATATTCTTTATAATGCCAGAGAGGTAACGCAATTAAATTCAAAGTCCACACTAACACTACATCTCTTGTGTTGCTTGTTATCACTAGAAACACAAATTATTCATCTGTCCTATATTTGTGCTGTTGCAAGTTGTTAATCCTTGTTTTCCGTTTTCCAGGTCTCTTTTTGTTAGGTTACCATTCCCATCTTTCTAAGGAGGAAGCAAATACAATCAAAGAACTAAAACACACGCAAGTTCTAACTTGCCACCCACCAGGCCAATCTCCTACTCTTTCTTTAGTCATCTCCTGACTGAGTGCTAGACTCCAACATCCATTGCCCTTGCCAGAAAGGAAAAATACAGAATAGCCAGCCTATGACTCGTAAATTCCTCATTCTTATTCATTAGGATGTGTTGGCACTAATCGGGTGCAGAACATAACAAACAATGGCAAAATGGCTGGCACATTTCCACAGGGCTCACTGGGAAATGAGAGAGAAAGCTTAACCTGAGAAGATGAATGTGCAGGAAGTGTACAGTGGTGTCATACGTACAGGTTTTAAAGGATGTTTTAAAGTTTTAATTTTTTTTACACATGAGCAGCTCATGCAGAAATAGAAGTTAGAAACAGTTATATGTACCTTATCGCTCTCCATTCGCTCCATCTCTGCTGGTTGATAGAGGATATACAGAAGAAAACTACAGGGACTCTTCAGATCGCAGACTGAACCTTCTTAGACAGAGCTGGCTCTAAATCCCAATGACACACACACACCTCTGCAAACCGTCAGCAGAGAAACCCTGAAAATAAACAAACACAAGAACAATGTGTGACATTCATTAAGTGAGTAAAGAATCAATATTTAAACTGCCTATTTAAACTACCACACAGTTTGAACAACTATACTATAGCTCCTACCAGTGAGGATCGTCAACCCCAGACCTGATGGACTCAGATAGAGAGACCTTTCTGTACTCACTGAATTCAGCAGGAGGCAGTGCCCACAATGACAGTAAACCCCTCCCTCTGCTTCCCTGTATTCACCTCCTCTTCTGCTCTCTAATTATGAAATCAAATTAGAGACAAGTGATGTAACTCCTTCTCTTCAAATGACATTACTGTCGCTTTGCTTATTTTGATCAATACAGAGTATAAAACACCTTCTCAATAGACTGCAGAGAACTTAACCCACAGTGTGCGATGGAGCTGTAGATGATGCTGTAAGCAGCTCAAATTAACGTGAATATTTTTTGGACATTGACAAACCGCATGAACTAGTAATCGGCATTGCAATAAACACAGAAATGTTAGTTTACCGTTATGTGGGATTTGTGACAGATTTTGGGCATCCAGTAAATCAGTCCTGTCCAGATGTGTTTGCTCAGACAAATGTTCATGTTCCCTTCCATCTGTGTTTTTATAGAAAGTGATACAAGTAAACCAGCACGTTGCACCTTTTTTTTTATTTTTTACTTTACTCTTAACGCACGCAAAATTTCCCACCCAGAGTCACTTTGACTTGTCTCGTCTTGTGTCGTAATGCCGGTGGCAGCAGCGCAGATGCATTTCCGCTCAGCTGAAGAAGGGGGACGTGCTCGGCCGAGCGTACAGTGCGGAGCCGAAATGGAGAACAAACGGTGCCGGTGAAAGGAGTCTCTGTACTGCTACTGGCCCGTCGGCTGCCCACCGGGGGCGCGAGAACAAAAGGCAATGTGCACCGAGTTCAAATACAAAGCCTGGTCAGGCAGCAATCATGAGACCGGCTCAGTGGGTGGCAAACAAACGGGGAGCCCTCCTAATTATTTATCAACTCTTTCACAATCTTCACGGCCCACCTAAATCCCAGTCTGGAATTTGACAAGTTCTCCAGAAAATGGGAGTAAGCAGGGCCATATGTAAATCCACTTGGTGAACAGGTTGGGTTCCTATTTCATTGTATTTTTACAAGTGACGGTTTTAACTGGAGGCCCCTGGACATGAGTTTTATCTTGTATTTGGGAGACAATTTAGCATTTAAAGTTAAATATGAACCTGTTTTTTCTGGTTTGGTTGACTGTCTCATGTCTCCCTGAGAAGATAACTTCAAGATGTAAAAGCCCTTCAGTAGCCTACCATACAATGCTGAAACAGAAGACAAAAAATCGTCTGTATCGGTTTGTGGATTTTCTGACCTCTGTGTCCTCAGTGGCAGCTACAGTCCTGATCCGTATTTTAAACTCTTTTATTGTAGGAATAAATGATGGAGTAAGTATGGTCAGAAAGTCTTAATCTCAACTACAAGCTCATTCTTTTACAGTTGATGGTGGCAGCCAACACTTTGAGATTTTTTCTAGTTTAACATTTAATCACACACATGATCCTTTAAACTGTAGCCTACAGATAACAGTCCAGCTCTAAAAACAATGGACATAAATAGA
Organism: Etheostoma spectabile; assembly: GCF_008692095.1. Classification (NCBI taxonomy): domain Eukaryota; kingdom Metazoa; phylum Chordata; class Actinopteri; order Perciformes; family Percidae; genus Etheostoma; species Etheostoma spectabile. Next base: position 11,005,864 of record NC_045738.1, on the reverse strand, counting down.
CATATTAATTCCTGAACCCAATGAGTAGACAACAGATTATTTTTGGCTTTGACATCAAAACTAAATACAGGTTGATTATTTATTTAATCATTCATGATCAACCAGTAAAGATATTCCAGTAGGCCTATGAGTTTTTAAAACAGTATATTACCTCATGAACCGGATATTATTTCACAACACCCAGGTGACCTGTTTGAGCATTAACTCATCTCTCTATGGCTCATTTTGGAACTGCCACTACACATTGCATCAGAGTTTAGACAATTCACTTACACGTAACAGGAAGAGGAGCCACAATGATGCAGTGTTTCAAGGAGCTATTCAGAGCCCACCGCCCTAACTAAACCATAACTGAACCTATAGCTTTGGTTGGGAATATGACAACCTAGGTTAGATGTTGTACATATTGATATATATCAAAATACCTTAGAACAACCAAGCCTACTTTTGAACAGATCCACTCACATTAGGATACTGATATTTTATTGCTAAACAAAGTTTAAACCTTTTCCTGAGGCCTACCAGCAGATGTAAGTCATTAATATTGTGCTCGATTAATCAAGTAGTTAATACATCTGAACCTGGTGGAAAAAGGGGATTTGAAATCTGTTGTAAGAGTAAAATGGTTGGTTTCGTTGTATGTGGGTAGCTCCTTCCCTTCCTGCGTGTAAGAGTCTTCTGTGTAATCAATTATTTCATTTACTCTTGAAATAACAAAGAAAAGGAACTAACAGGGAGAGAGATAGGTCAAGGTCACTTTAAAGTATTGTGCAAATGTTGCAACAATACTTTATTCTTTTACAAAATACACCTCTCTGGCCCAGCCTTTCCATTTGATCCCGTGAGCTATTTGCCAGAGGCCGATCCCGCAGCATCTCCTCCGGAAACCTAGTCTGAGTGAGCAGATCACATTATGAGACATATGCGAAAAGCACGCACGCACGCACGCACGCACGCACGCACGCACGCACTCCTATAGCTTGAGCTCAAAACATCCGTGTGTGTAAGTTGCCCTGTATGTAAATTCTCGTTGAAATAGACTTAATATAAAGTCAACAAGACAAGTAAAGCCTGTTCCTTCCCTTGCTTTTGTGGCTGTTATAGTGCACCATTCTTTTAAACTTTTACTTAAAAGTAATTTCATCAGCCAATTTATAACAGGTTTTGCTTTACTGTTTCAACAGGGAACAAAAAATATTGGCAAATGCAAGTAATGAACCTCTGAAACCAGAGAATGTCCCATAACATTTTCTGTTTGGTAGCTTAAATGCTAAGAAAACACTTCCATTCCCACACTTGACTACATACATATTGAATATTTCAACACTTTGAACATTGAACCTTTTCCAATTGGCCTATAGTATATTACATAAAACAAAATATCCAAACACAATCATTAATGTTTAAAACGGCTGCGTCACTGCATCAAACAGAAATATTCTAATAGTTTACATCATTTTATACACACTTCTCTTTAGTTCAACGTGACATTTTAGGTATATCTGGTAAATTTGAGGTCATGTGTGGGATTAGACTGCATAAACAGTAAATCTATGGTTCATGGTCGCCAGATCACTGGAGGTGTTACTCTTTTACATTTGGTACAGCAGTGCCACCTTGTGTTTTTAGAGTTGCCATGATTTTGACACAAATTGACCCTGATTTACAGTACACTCCCAGATGACATCCACAGCTCTCTAGCAGTCACTTGTCTTTACGTTTTGAGCAGTCTTTTACTAACTGTTTATTTTGCCACCACATCTATGGCACAACTATCAGAAACAAGTAAAGGTTTACAGAAGGTTTATCTGGCCTATACTAACAGATCAACAGATAAGAGAGGAACACACCCTCTCTGGCTTGTCTGGACGTATTGTAGCATAGCTGAGGTGAACAGTTGCCAGTGGAGGATGTGCTGAGCTGATGGTAATCAATGGAAGATTGCGCTGAGTACAGAAGCGCCAATACTGTCACTGTAACACAATTCAAGTCTGCACCCACCTACAACGGCAGCGGGAAGTAAACCGTCAAATTCTGGTAAAGATCCAGGGAGCAAGTTAATATTTGTCTGACCAATGACATAATTATACACAGAGAGGAATTGTAGAAGATAACTGTTTGACAAACCTGAACATGCTGAATATTAGTTCTGAATGAAAGAATGAGAATGAGAAAATCTAAAGACGAGAATCTTTGTGAATGCTTTTTGGTAAATCAGCCCAGCCTACATTTTCAGTACTGTTTTAAGAAGTCATTTATATATTTTTTAAAGATGTATTACAGAAGATGTTTTGTTTAGATACACTGAACATGAAGTATAGGCAAGACCCTTTCCTTTTTTATTTTTTTTAAACATGTTTTAAAGTTTGTCTTTTTTTTTTTCTTTTCTTAATCTGTGAAACCTGTAACATTTCAGACTATTTGCATCATGAAGTCATTGACATCCTTCTACTTCTGTTGCAGCGAATGCCAAGTTATGTGCACATATCCACCTCTGATGAAATGAACTAATGCTGTGGTTTCCAGACTTGTATCAGTTCACTAGATCAGTAGTACATGTTGAAGGGTGCAACACGGACTCCATGTCAACACAGCCCATCACACCCATTGATCAGCTTCCTTTAAATAGTCAATGTGCCACACTGACTCAGAGCATCAAATTAATTCAAATATATCAGATACTGGTCCTCAAAGAGACTTGTTCAGTTTCCCTACATCTATAAGCTTTATAGTAACAATTCACTTGTAAGCCGTTAAATCAGAGATACAGTTCAACCGTGCCACTGTGTGGTGAAAATAGAGTATTACACCCAAACAAGCATCTGTTTTAACACCCCTGCCACCCTCTGGATAAACTTTTTTAGTAAGTTCTCACACTAGACAGACCTGAGAGGAGTTTCAGAGAGAACTAATTTAAAGCTACAGTGCATAGTTTCGGTTGCCCCCATGAGGAATTCTAAGTAATAACACCATCGGCACATCCACATGATACAAGCCTTTCGTTATGCACTGAAACTGTTTAATGAACAACACCCTTTTAATTAAATCCACATTGTATTTATTGATGAAACAAAGCCGAAGAGTACTTTACAATAGACGGAGAAAAAACTTCAGACCTTAACATGCAGGGTAAAAAGTTGTGCGTTTTTATATTTAAAGTTAAAACCAGTTAACATTACTGATGATGTTTGTTAGCTGATTTGAAGATGTCATGAGGCACACTACAGGGGTAAAGGTGCAACAACATGTCTAGCAGTGAACTGTCCTGATCAATACCGGCTGCCGATTTTAGATCTTTCCCGGGAAACTTCCATTCTCTATCTGCTCGTCCCATTTGCCGACCTGCCGGAGATATTAGAGAAAACATTAGCCCCATCTGACAACAAACTAATGTTCAAGCATCAGCAGAACTGCAGCTTTACATCAACAGTATTAGTGTCATGACAGTCCCTAGAACCAACACAGTTATGAGATGTCAAGGCCCTGGGAACAGAATGTGGTTTAAGATAGTCTCACAGCTGTTATCTGATGTCATGTGCAAATTGTCTCGTCAATTCAACAGCTGCAGAAGCTATAAAGGAATCTAAAAATGAATTAGACTACCCAGAGATAACACAAACAATCACACAGTAAAGCAAATTAAATTACAGAGATGCAAAACACACAACACAGAATATCAAGAAGCAGGAAAACAATGAGTGTCTCTGGGATGCATAAGTGAATCTTGTCTAGTCAGCACCAACAACATTCAGTGTGTGCATCCAATGAACTATCAGAAAGAAATGTAGTGGTGCATTCCACTTGTATACACCTTCACATAAGGGTACTAGCTGGTATCCTATAACTTACCCAGCTCATGGGACAGAGGCTCTTGTAAACCCTCTGGTACCAATCACAGGGAGCCACATCCTGGTCTTTGGCTGACAGGGCCTTGTTGCACCTGTGGAAGTCTGGAGCAAAACAAACAAAAATGTGACACAATGTTCATACTAAAAACAGAATAAAAAAAGAAGCCAAAGAGATCAAAGGGGCAGTCAGTAGCAACCTGAAAATGTCTGGACAGAGCAAATCAACAACCAAAGATTTTCTTGTTTCTTTTTTTATTAGCAAGATAACCAAGCTTCAGTCCGAAGCAAAAAGTAATGACCATGCCATTATGATGAAGCTGTTTTCATAAAACTAACTTTAGTTCTAACCTTACATGATAATAAAAACCACCTCAGACAACTTAAGTTTCTTCCTAAAAGAAAAACTGTTTTGATTTGTGGGCTTGGAGCTCAAGCACAAAATCGCTTTTGTATTTTTTTTGTTTTTTTTTGTTTTTTAAGTCACCTAAAATAAAATTGGCCAATATTTTGTGTGGTGATTGTTAAGTGAAGGCTGTGGAAGAACTTGCACAACATATTGCCTTATTCACCCCACCTTGGTTGGAAGGTCCCCTCCTACTCACCTAACATGACAGGACTAATACCTGAAACAACATGGCTAATAACATCTGAACCAACCTGCATTTCAAAGGCTATGTGGAACACTAAACTGCACGCAAATTTCAAAAATGATTGAAAATAAACGTATCCTTATGCATTTTTTCCGCTGTTCCAAACTCACACCAAACCATCACTTCTAAACTGGGGTTTCAACTGAGCTGTGACTTGTGTTTACCTATTACTACCAATGTCATGTGGAGGTCACATTTTTACTTCAAGTGAAAATGTTCTTAGAAGTTAAACTACGCCTGATTTGTGCACTACCGTTATCTGCCAACTATCTTGTGGGGAACCGAGTAAATTTGATGGTCGTTTCTACACAAGATTTAATAAATGTCTATGAAGATTTTAACAAAAACAACCAACAACTTGCTGATGAATACACATTTTGGTGGTGCACCTAAAACAATACCAGGTTTATGTGTGTAAGTGCTTTGACAAACACATGCAGTTTGTTAAACCAACATTATGTTGCAGTATACACATCATGACAAGTTCAGGTATTTTGTCTTGTGTCCTGTCCTTGGAAGCTATGTCCGAACAGTTCTATCAACTTTTACCCCAGTCTTATAAACGAGTAATCACATAAACATATTGAGACATGTTCTCACCCAGGTAGTTCTGGAAACAGTTGCGGGTCTGGTTGGTGTTGGGGAATCGGGCGTCAAAGGGAGCCGTCCTGTAGTTCTTGATCTTCTCATCAAAAGTGTCAGCCATCTTTATGAGCTTCAATCACACGTCTGAACGATACTAAAACACACAGACACAGGGGGGATCAACTCAGTTGACGCAGCTTTATAAAAACGTCTATCCCAGACGTCTAATGCTATCTGGCTATGCTAAATATAACGTTGTGATCAATGTTAAATTTAGGTTATCTTATATACTGCTTTACGCAATTCTAATTCATTTATCAAACCTAATGATAACTATTTAACTCTGATAAGTGTATTGACAGAAACAAATACTGATAGTTTGCATAGCTTAACAAAGTGTTGTCAGTTAGCTAATCTTAGCTGTTAGCTCGTTGCTAACACATTAATATAGCTAGTTACATTTTGTAAGATAACACATTTGAGGACGACTGGTTGTTCCGGGAATTTGGTAGGTCAAAACCTCAGAGAGCTTGAGCAATATAAGCTTAAAGTGTGTACAAAGCACACAAAGTTTAGGAGTTAACGACAGCTAACCTTGGGACGGTTCTTGATGTGTGTCCTCGGTGCGATCCGGAAACGTGCCCTCTTACGTCGACGCGCTAAGGATGCTGGGATATTGTCTGACGAGTGGGAATCATGGATGTAGCCTACTAGTATATCGCATTTGCCTGACCAGTCCTTGTTTTTACAATCCAGACCAGCGCACTGAAATTTATTTATTTGCAAATACTGTTTTATTAATTTTTATTGAGCTATAACAACTATCACTTGCCTGTCTCATAATAGAGGGATCAGTTTAGCTTACAAATCTAATGCAAAAGAGACAAAATAGACCAATCACAGTGGAATATTATGTTGCTTTATTGATATTTCCCACCTCAGCATTAGGATGCATCGGCACAAAACTACAGTATGTTGGTGGTTTAAAGAGACGTATTGACATGCTAATGTAGTCATAGTTGAAGGTGTATTATTTTGAAACAAATAAAGTAGGTTACCTCATCTTGGACGCAAAGCTTAAAGCAACACTCCACACACATTTACCAATACATTTACCAAAAATGTAGTATGGCTTCCTCTGAAGAAGAATGTAGCTGTAGTCAGTTTGAATTTGTGTTGCTTTCAATAAATCAATAAAATGAAGTTTTTTTAAATTGTAAAAAAATAATAACAAAATAAATTGCAAAATATGCAGAAAAACATTTCAAACCAACACAATCCTTTTTTTTATCTGAGATCTCATTTTTTTTGTTGCCAAATATTGTTTGAATGCACTGCTTTTGTTTGCCATGACAAAACGTATGCCTTATTTTTAAGTTAAAACATTAATCTTTGGACTTTGCTTTAGTATTTTGAGTAAAAATATAAAAGTCCTAGAAGTCACAAATCATTGCTAAAGTGTCAAAGTTTAATTTTCTCAAGTGGTGTTTAAAGTAATCAGATTCTTGGCTCAAAGTCCTTGACAGGAGTCCCCTCAGGCCACAAGAAAACACAGCGTGTAAGATGTAACCAGTTGAATGTAGAATTCACTAAAGTCCTTTAATCAAATATTCTTTTTAATGTTTGACAAAGTCACTCAAAGTAGGCCTATAGTCTGTATACTTCTGTTCCTTATTGCAAGGAGGCAACTACAGTCAGACCTAATTTGTTACATCAGTATTATGCCGACTTGATAATATCAGGCTAATGTTATAGCTATTGTACATGCTGTCCACATTTAACTTGAAGTAACCTGTTCTCTTCTCCCTCAGTGACACTTTCAGTGGAAGAGCCTTCAAAATGGGAAAAGGGGTTATTGACCTGTGTTGATGATGTATTCGGACTAGAAATTCAGATTTTGGAGGATCCATCCCCTCAACTGGGACCCAGAGCCAGTCTCCTTTCTCTTTCCATCGCCATCTTCCTGTCAGAGAAAAGGTCAAAGATCGCAGGTGTCTCTGTTGCTCCCTTGAGCTTCCTGTCTCGCTGTGAGTGTTTCCTTCCTCCTCTTTCCAGCAAAACTTCAAACTTGGCCCTTTGTGTGTTTTGTGATCTGTTCTAATACCAATCACAACGTTGTACAAGATTTAAATGGAAACATTATTGGGAATCTTATGTGGCTTTGAAACCCTGTTTGATGTAACTAAACTTTATTAGAATGAAACAGAGACCCCATAATGTGTATAATCCAGACAGACCAAAAGATAGATATCTAGATTGCTTTGTGGTCAATAATACAGTATGCAATATTCCCAAAAAGGCCTTACATTGTGTATGTGTGGGTAAATTCTCCCTTCTCTTGCTCTCTACCAATCTCTGCCTCTCTGTCTCATTTAGTCAGGATATAGGTGTTGTCCACTGCAAAGGAAGGAAATTCTGTCACTTAGAACAATGGGCCTGTTTCTCTATCTATAGACCCAGAGAGGCTGAGAGCCAGAGGGTGAGAGGGAGCAGATCTTTTCTAGTTAGAGAGAAAACAAAAAGAAAAAGGTATTTTAGTTAAGAGAACTTATTTGAAACTAATGGATGTTAGGAATTAGAGATGTATATGTAGATGCGTGTTAGGTTTAGGCCCTTTTGAAAATGAAATTTCGTTACGGGAAAAAGGAAACGTACAAGGCTATTAGATTATTTTGAGCTGCGTATTTGCACTTCGGTGGCGAAGAATCCTCATAACACACTATAGAAGGATCAGTAGTAACTGTGGGTAAGTGTATTCAAAATCCAACAATTTATAGCATTGGGATTTCTTTTTGGGACCATTTTTTCTTCTTCTAATATTCCACCAAACATCTCGGAAGGATTAAAAACTGCGTAGTCTTTTCTGCGTAGAATGACAACATAGATTTTAGGTGTGGAAACACTTATCAAGACATAACAAGTAAATAGAGCCATGCCTGACCTTAAAGTAAAAGGTGGTAGTTTTCCAGAGGAATACAATGATTTTGTTTAGTCCTCCAAATTCCACCTCAAAATTGTGTGATCCACAATTTTAATTGTAATTTACATAGAAATAATACTGTGAATAGGACAGAGAGGGACCTTTGGAGTGGGTATTTCCCTGTCCGTGCAACAGCTGGACCTGAATCCTACAAAAGATACTTCCTGTTTGAGAATGGGAAATTCACATTATAATTTTCAGGGGCTGATTGGGGTGTTTTGAGTTAATTTCTTTCTGTTTGTTTTCACCATGTTGACAACCTACTGTAGTTATCCTGTTGATATTTTTTAACGGTGACATCATGCATTGTTATATTGTTTCAATCCTGGCATTGCTGACACACATTCCTCGTTGCAGTGTGGAAGTAGATTGAGCAGATTAGGGGGAAAGTTACATTCACAGTATCTTGACATACTGCAGATTATTGAGTTAAAAAAACATATTTGTTCTGTGCTCTCCCTCTGTTAGATGGAGGGGTCTGGCAGTCCTCGCTTCAGAAAGCTCCATTTCCCAGTGGGTCTGTGGATCAACTCGCCCAGGAAACACTTTGCCAAACTAGGGGGTCGCTGGCCCAGCGCAATCTCTGTCAAGTTAGTCTGAAGTTCTCTTAAATTATTTTTTTATCTCCTGTTTTGCTTATATGTCATGTATATTTGTTCTCTTTTTATGCACTTTCATGTCAATTATTGTTTAGTTAGAATTCAGTGCCTGATTGTTGAATGAATAGTATTCAACAATCATCAATATGTATTGATGTCATCTTATCTTACTTCCCCTGTCATTGGTATCCTTTCAATCCTGTAACCCTTTGCTCTTTTATTTTAGTCCTTGTTTTTCTGTTTAGTCAGTCATAATTCACAGCTGACTGGTCCCTTCCTTTCTCCTTCCTCTCTCTTCCATCTGTCTTCCCCTCCTCTGTTGTTCCCAGGTCGACCACCAGCTCTGACGCAGTCTCCCTCCACGAGGCCCCCTCTGCCCCTTCCTCTTCCCTTTCTATCTCCACCCCCTCGCTGGCGTCCCCTACCCCATCCCCATCTCCTTCCCCGGCCTTCCTCCGGCCGCGGCCTGCTGGGACCCAGTCTCGCACAAAACGCCTTTCCCATCTCTTCCTGCGAGGGCGCTCTAACAGCGACAGGGACCGAGCAGTGGGTGAGAGGGAGAGAGAGGTTTGGGCTCATTCAGCTGCACCCTCCTCCCACCACTACTTGCCCCCTGCCTCTTCTTCTGCCCCGGGCCTGATAAAGATCTATGGGGATGCCCTATCTAGTGGGGCCAACTATCGCTCCCTGCTGGCCAACATTCACTCAACAGCCAGACAGCTCATAGCCCAGGTCATCACCCGGTACACTGAGAGGGAGAGGGAGGAGACAGATGACGCAGGTATGAATGAAGGAAATATTCTCTCATTTGGACCTCTGCTGCGACCCATTACTGGGAATTGTTTGCTCAAATATGTAAACCAATTGGGAATGACTTAATATAAACATAAACAGCAGTGTTATGGAAAAATAATTACCCCCTTTTCCTCCACCCTTACTCCATTACCTTCTAGTTCTCCAGAAACACAGCCCAGAGGACTTCCTCTTGTGTGATGTCATTGGAAAGCCCATTCAGCAGCCAGATGGAGCTATCAAATGGGAGACAGAGTGCCGGAGAAGCGTTGCCCCATGGGAATGTCCCTTGTTGTTAGTGGACATGTGGCGGCCTAAGGACGGATTTGAGCGGCGCTTTGAAATCCAAAGAAAGGAAGACTATGAGAGAGAAGAGAGGGAGAAGGAGAAGGAGCGTGAGAGGGAGGGAGAGAACTATCAAGGTATGTGTAAGACTCAACAGGCGGGTCTCTTTATACATGACACAGGGTCAGACTGACCGATCCTTTGGTTGTCTGGGCAACAGGTGTGCGTTGGCGGCGGAGCAGGATGTCATCAGGGGGCGGACCAGAGGAGAGCGAGCGTGGTCACCGTGGAAGAAACTCAGAGCTCAGGAGGAGCATCAGTGACATGAACCTAAGCCTGCGCCGTCGGCAAGGCAACCACGTCAGCAAACAACCTAACAACAACGGAGGGGTGCAGGACAGGAAGAACATAGTGAGCATGATCAACCCACAGCACGGAGAGGTAGACAAGATGATGTGGTGAGGAAAAAACATAATCAATCATGCATGTGGTGTTCTAACAGTCATGTCTTAACCCGCTTTTTCTTCAGATTAGAGCTTCAAAAGCTGAAGCAAAGGTTGGATGGACAAACCAACCTGCGGAGGATGAGAAAGATTACTCCAGCTGTGACCTGGAAGTGATGTCACAAAGTTTGATCCTTCCACCCACAGATCGGCCCTACTTCCTGTTGCTGCAGGGTTACGATCAGAGCAAGGCAAGACACGCTGACAGATGATATCGCACACACACAAAACATTCACAAACAACAACCACACACACACACTATGTAAACACAGACACACTCAAATTTATGTTGTATACTATATAGAAAGGTGCATAAACACTAATGTGCACATATGCAAACTAACAGACATTTTTATAGAAGATTTGTGTGGCTGCACACGCGTGCACACACCCAGTACATGACATCATACCTGCATGTCTGTAATCGCCACATACCATCAGGATTTCCATCCCTCTGCAAGCCTCTCCCATTCAGCGTCCTGCACAAAACAGCCTCAGAGCAACACAATGCCTCAACAATTTATCCACCAAACACATAAAACCCCTTTGTGTACATCACACAGGTCTCCATTGTAGCAAACTGTGACACACTTCATACCTTATCAACCGCCCTCTGCTCAACTTAACATCTCTAAGATGGACAAGATTGATATAAACCATAGCACTTAAAAGATAACAGACCTCCCTGACTTTCTTCTGCTCTCCACTTTTGTGTTTTGTTTAGGATTTTGTTTTGTACATCATGGCGGGACATACGCATGTGTTTGGAAGAAAGCCCACAATAAGGGAGAAAGAGATGGATCGAGAGAGGGAGAGGAAGGGGAAGAGGCCCCTGAAGGTGGACACGTTCCTCTCTGCTCATGACCTCTTGGCCAGACACTTATTGGTCAGGAGAGATTCAGCTGTTCCTGAGACGCCCAACAGACAGGGTACTAAAAGTCACTGACTCATATCGTACTTACATCCATACTGCACCTGCTGTTTACCTAAATATTATTTTATTTTATCGTAGCTCTGATGAGGCCCTTCAGAGGAGGCGCAGTCACACACAACGGAGTGGCGCTTTACAGGGAGACTGTCCTAAAGCCCGGGGATGTAATTGGCTTGGGGAACCACTTCCTTTTCCTGTACCGTGACCCACGCGTGACTCCAGCTCCGCCACTGGCATTGACCCTGCCATGGCAGGTGGATGCCTCCACCACCTGCTGCCCCTCAGGGTTAGTGGATAGACAGGAAGCTCTGAGGCACTACCTGGAGTCTACGGAGGCAGTTTTGAAGTTTCATCCCCGTCACGCAGATGCTCTGTTACAGGTGAGACAAGCAGATAAAGACGCTCTCACTAACTATGCTTTTATCCAGTATCATAGAGAAATAGCCCTAAAGACATGCAATTACATATTTATCCCTTTTTCTCTTAGGAGATTATCTCCAAAAATTCCTCCCCAGACTCTGGAGGTGGCCCTTTAGCTCCTGCTTATCTCCTGTCAATCATGATAGATCATGCCTCCAAACACCTGGACCCCGCGCTCACACCGCAGATATTACTCAAGTCAGCAAATCTAATTAAAGAAATTGTCTGGGTAAGTAAAAAAAATAACAACAGCCCAATATCTAGAATTAAAAAAATGATATGCTGAGTGTCCTGGTTTTTTATTTTCCATCTCTCCCCTCATTTCTGGTCACCTACTGTTAGCTCTTTGAGGCATAAAATGTCCAATAAATACAAGAAAAACCTACTTAGGAATAATTAACATCTTTATAATTCCAATGCTAACATGCTAAGAAGATATCATGTTTGCCATTTTTCTTTCTTATCTTGGTTTAATGTGTTAGCATGCTAATATTTGGTAATTAAGACTTAAAACAGTATAGCTGAGGCTATTGGGAATGTCATTTGTTTTGCAGGTATTTGGTTATAAACAAACGTGTTGTACAAATTATAATTTTGACCTGATGATGGTACTAGATTAAAGATCAGAAGTTCACCCAAGTCATCACAATTCAACGGATGGAGTAATAAATGTCTGAAACAAATTTTATGGCAATCCATTTATTGTCAACACAATTATAAAATGTCAACTTGCTGGTGGTGCAGGAGAATAAGTCTAGGAATCAACATTATACATCATAGGATTTCAGGGAACCATGAATGTCACTCTGTTTAATAGTTAGAAATATTTAAGTCTGGAGCAAAGGAGTGAATCAACTGACATTACCATCCATAGAGCTATGCCTGACATATAAAATGTGCCTCAAGTTATTAAGTAAAATAATAAAATATCTCAGAGCTTTGAAGAATCATGAACCTTTTCTAGAAACGTAGTTCATGACAATATGGCCATGTCCTTACTTAAAACACTGTATAATACTGTAGCCAGAGAAACATCAGTTAGGATATTGAGATATTCAGTCAGACAGAAAAACCAGCAGTCAGACATGTGCCCTTCATTTTGGCCTGCTACATTGTGGACAGGAGTGAGGATGAGCTGATGTCACTGCCCTCCTGGTGGAAAATGTGCTGTAATTGTCCCGGCTGCAGGGCTAGACCCCACTCCCCCTCCTCCTCCCCACACTAACCCGAGATGTCTCTTCTCTTCTGTCTCCAACTCTCTTTACAGGACAACATTAAGGAATTTGGGGATAAGCATCCCACGCAAAAGTATGAACATTTTTGTTCTACGTCATGTTTCCTCTGTTTAGAGATCTATTCCCGAGTGACTCATGATACATTTGTGCTTGTGCTGTTATGTCTTTGGTACATTTTTGTGGTATGATGAAAGCATTATAACAAGGTGATGTTGACAAAAGGATTAAATATAGTTAAGTAATAATAACTTTGTCTATTTTTACTCACAATATGGTGTGTTTCTCTTTAAAAGCATGAAGAAAATAATGACAGGAGAATGTACACAAATATTTTACTGTTAACATAACTTTGGCATTACATTAATGTGTCCAGTTCCACAGAGCAAGAAGGTGAGATAAGCACGCCAAATGTCCAGAAACTGTCCTTTGATCTTCGCCCCCTGATGTTCTGGATGTCAAATGCCACAGAGCTCCTTAACTTCTTTCAGGTCAAAGTAGAAGCCATGGAGAAAGAGTGGGAGTTTGAAGGTGAGAGTGATTTGAAAAGAATGGAAATTACTGATTCAAGTAAAAAACAAAAGTCTTTAAGTAATCTTACTGATATTTTCTTTAAAGCGCTGGGGGACCCAGTTTTGACGGCTGACATGGACACCTGCTCAGAAGCTCTGGCACAGCTGGATGACGTAATTATGCACACCTTCCAACAGTGTGTGTATCACCTCACCAAGGTACAAATATAAAAGTATGCTACTTTTCAAAATTTCGCTATACTGTTTTAGCAGTTAGCATACAAAAAAGTCAACAACTTTAGTGCTTTGTATGTTGACACTAGGAATACTTTGGAATACCACTTTGAATTAAACTACAAAGCGACAAGCAAAACGTCTTTCTGAAAACTTAATACATATTCTTTTATTCTCCAAGATTTTTCTGGAGCTGTCTCACCATATCCACCCCCAACAACACCCACAATTTATTTTAATTTTTTCCAGCTGTGAGCAGCTCCTTCATTCTCTTTGTGCTTTGCATTCTGGTAGAATAGTTTGCATCAACAGCACCCTTGCCAATTGACTGTGTTCAGTAAACACACCGATTTATAGTGTAGTTATTTCAGTATACTTTATTTTGTAATTTTTCCAGTGTAAACACACTACATACTGATAAAAACAGATAATTTAATGTGTTAGCTAACATTTGCTAATTAGCAAGTATAGCTGAGGCTGATGGAAATTGTAAGTTTAAGTTTTGCAGGTATTTGGTCATAAACAACAAATAAAGCACTTGACTTAATCATAACACTGCAAAAAAACGTCAGGGGAACACCAAAGTTATTAGAATCCATCCAGAGGTGGATGTGAATATCTGCACCACATTGCAAGACAAACTATCAAATAGCAGTTGAGACATGTTGATCCTACTGTAACCACAAATGTCCAAAACATAATCCATCCAATAGTTGTTGAAATATTTTAATGTGGACCAAAATGGTGGACAGACCAACAGACAACTCTCCTCCTTCCTCTCTATCATCTTCATTTGAACCCATCCCTATTTACTCTTTCCCCTCCTTGCCTTTATTACAGCAACATATATATTTTGTTTAAATTTCTTTTGAACAAATAAACTCAAGTTTCTGTCCTTTCTATCCACAAAGACCCTGTACTCACTCCTCCCAGCACTCCTGGACAGCAACCCATTCTCCAGCGAAGAGAAGGAGAAGGAGAAGGAAAAGGAGAAGGATAGAGCTCGGAGTGCAGAGGGAGAAGAGAAAGGAGGAGGGGAAGTAGAGGTGGATGACTTGTCCACTTTACCGCCCAAAGTTGCGGGGCTGGTTGAAGTGTATCGCTGTTCTCTGAAGCTATCGCGCGAGGCGTGTCTGTCCCCGCCGCTCACCTCCCAAACCTTTGGCTACCTCTTCTTCTTCACCAACACCTCCCTGCTCAATACTTTGTTGGAGAGAGGTGAGAGGTCACAGGTTTAAGTGAGCCCATGTAACTTTTGCTGAACAGCAGCCACTGTGGCCAGTAGTGACAATTAGGACATAATATTAAAATGTAACAGGAGCTCAAGTAGAGAAGAGTCACGTTTGTGACAATGATCAGTTATTCGGCAATATCTAGTTTCAAACAATAATGCCAGACTAAGGAAGGTTGTAACAGAAAAACCCCTGAGTGTAATAAATTGAGCATTTGTTTATTATTATTAGAAATTTTCATTTGTAAAAGTAAGATTGTGTTATTTCTTCTTTCCAAAGTTAGATAGTCTCGCTCTTCTTTAAGTGCTCTCTTTAATAATATAATTGGTCCTGTTCTCTCTCTCTCTCTCTCTCTCTCTCTCTCTCTCTCTCTCTTCTCTCTATAGATGAACTGTTTTCATGGTCCAAAGCGGTCCAGATCCGCACAAACTTGGACCTGGTTCTGGACTGGCTACAGGGGGCGGGATTAGGAGACATAGCCTCTGAGTTTATGAAGAAACTGTCAGTCACAGTCAACTTCCTGTGTATTCCCAAAACTCGACTTATCCAGGTAACACAGCTACATGTGTTGGAAGCTCAGTCCTTGCCAAAGATTATTGTCATACTGAGTGACTATTAACCTCTCTTCTATCAGTCATCCTGGAGCAGTCTACTGGAGGACCATGTCTTGTTAAGCCCTTCCCAGTTGCACCACTTGCTTACCCATTACAAGCTGGGTCCATCCAGAGCCCCACCAGCATCCTGGGCCCCTCTGCCAGGCACAGAGCTGAGTGGAGGTAAATTAAACTAACAGAGGTACTGTAAGAATCCACCCAGGGAAATGATCTGTTAAGTCAATTCTTTCTTTTCCTTTTATCATCTTTTAGACATCTTTGAGAGCTTCCTGGACCATCCTCCTCTGATCCTGCCAAATGAGACTCCACGCCTCGACCTCTCCCAGCCAATCCCGAGCCCCGAGCTCCAAAAGGAAGTGACATGTCTCCGCACCTTCTTGTGGGGACTCGACCAGGATGAGCTCCCTGCCAATCAGAGGACTCGGCTTTAAGGAAGCCCATATTTGTCTCTCCATGGATGTCTTAGAAGTGAAAAGGAAATCACCAGAAACAGCTAACTGCACACTAAAAAAAGACAAACCGGACATGTTTTCTGCATTTTATTGCCTGGTTGTTGTTTTTTCACGACATTTCCATATCAATTCATTTATCCATTTAGATATTTTAAAGTAAAATAAATGTATTGGCTTTGGTATGCCTTTATAGATTTTACAAAGCAGGGAGTGAAACCTCATGTCTGTTGGGCCATGCAGTGTTATGTCCTATGTGACTGTTTTACTTGGCGTCCATGTATGTTTTAAAACTACTTGTTTTTAATAAAACGCTGAATTCTAGTTTAAAAGACCTACAGTTTCCGTGTGATCTTTGACAAGCTTGTTTCCCACAGCAGGGCCCCTTGGGCTTGGCAAATGCCTACACTTCCACACCAAAGGAATATTCCACAAGGTGGCGATGCAGGACTCATTCCCCTTTGACGTTAAATGATGAGTCTGCAGGTACAATTGCTTGACTAAGGAGGCGATCAAACATCTACATTATCTGTCTGTTCCAAAGGCACACTCTCATTTCCTGTAATCATGGTAGCATTTTACGAAGGGGTCATGACTCAAGAAAGCAAATGAAGCTGTGACGACCACACACAAAGGTTACCTTTACCAAGGTAAGCTGTCAAAAAGGTCAAAACCAGTGACTTAAGAGCAGGGGAGATTTTCATTTCCCTTTGTTGATGTGACACACACAAGTGGTCTGATTGGTCGGGTTTCATATTTCATTAATGTGGTACAATCCTATGGCTATTAAAGGGCATCTCATCAAGCATAAATCAGCAAGTGGCTGTTATGAGCAGGCAGCAGACAGGTGATATCATCAACAGCAGTGAGTAACAGCCTAACTTGAATTGTCACAATTTGGTAATATCCAGTCAATTTCATTGTCTAGTCGGGCAGACTTCTTGAGAAAACAGTTCACTGCTTTCTTTGTTTTGAGAGTGAAGCTCTGTGACGTCTCCATAAACTTATCATGCTCCTTGTTTGGCGCCCAACCAAATGGCTTCCTTTCTTACGGTCAGCCTCTCAGATGAAGTCCTTTACGGTAAAAAGCTTTAAAAACAAAACACATCAGTCCCATGAGAGACTCCCTGCTTACATCATCAGTGTTGCCTCCGGTTCTGTTTCCCCAATTTCTTACTGTGCTAACATCAAAAACATGCCACTGAGAAAAACTGGTTATAGATTATGAATCATAAGAAGAGGCTCTCTGTGGTCACATTTATCAATTAGGGGATTGTAATCACTCTCATTTGAAATTCAATGTGGTGTATGAGTGAGAGTGAGACTTTGTGTGCTAATTTCAACTTTCCAGTAATGTCAAACAGATGTAGTCTGTAACTTTACAATTAACCACAGATGGGGTTCAGACTGGTATAGGTCCATGGTGATTGTGTGATATAACAGTAGTCTGTGATAAGATACGGTGACCAATGTCACACACACAGTTTTCTGTGATCTCAATCACTGACACAGACAAAATGTCATACACACTTTCACCCAGAATTGCGTAGTCATATACAGTACACACACAATACTCTTTTTCTTTCTCTCTCCCACACACACACCACACACAACACACACACACACACAACAGCATGCACACTAAGTAGACTTCTTCACCCAGGTGCAGAGTCCCACACCTGTTGTAGCAGCTCTCTGTAATTAGCTCAACACAATTATCATTGGTGGATGGAAGGGAGGGGAGGGTGAAAACAATGGGGCAGTTATTCTCTCCCTATCATCTCCTTCTCTCTCCCTGCTGTCGAGTAATGAAAGATTATTCCCTTCTTCAAAGAGACGGAGTTTCCTACAAAACAGCTGAGTCAGAGGAGAAAAGAGAGAAGGATGAAAAGAAAAGGAGAACAGTAGGGAGGCAAGCGTGGTAATGCAACGCTGCTGGTGTGAGGCCCAGTGGACCACAGTGATTGTCCTTATTGTTGTTACACACAGGAGTCATTTTCAGGAACCAGAAAGGGCCCATGGCTCTCACACTAACAGCTACAACCTGGAACGGCCTCAGTATCTATTTGTTATCTGGTAACACTTTACCTGAGCTTTACGTCACTGTAAAGCCTGAAGTATAAGGAGGTTTTTCAAGTCATACGTCAAGTCATACGTCACCGGAAAGGGCAGAATACCATGACTGTAGGGCCACTGATGGAGGTTGTGACACATGTTTTATCAGGAATCAGAATCAGAGGGGAAAGCGTGAGCATTTATGTCCCACAGAGTCATCACTACCAAATATTACGGAATCTGGTTTCTTATTCCAGCGGAGAGCTACATTGTGGGGGACAATATTACTCCTAAGTCTGCCTCCTAAGAAATAAAGTTAAATTTCTTATTTTGGGTCTCAGATTAAAATTATTGAAGGACCAGGCTGCATGAGACACAATCACCAAGACAGCGCTAGTCTACTCCACAGCACTGTGGAGTAAGGTCTGGCAATGGGAGACTAACTCTTGTCTGAAACAAAGTAAGAGTGGAATATTGGACGTGGCTTTGGGCTAACTCCTGTGTTGAGACCAGGAAGGAAACAAGGGAGCAGGGAAATCACTGTTAAGTCACAGACTGACAAAAAGACAGACTGGGAGTGGTGGAATCTGCGAGAGGTTTGAGACTTCTGGTGAAAAGGTCAGAGGTGCCGGTAGAGAAATCAGTCAGATGCAGACAGATGACAGACTGTGGCTGAGTTTGGAGATGGGGAGACTCGTGGATAAAATGGACAGCAGCGCCTCAGTGAGTTGACTAAAATGCCGAAAGAAAAGCCTTGGTCCTCCTCAAGGGACAGATCTGTTTTCCTGGTTACGTCACCCGAATATGAAATGCAAACATAAACACACAAACCTTTTTTTTTTTTGGTGCACATGTGCATGTACCTACACACAAATGCAAACAGGTACACGCAGGGATATAAAAGAACCCCTGTGAGGTCAGATCCACCAGGCTGAGGCTGTTCACTGTTACTAGCCCGCTAAGCCTCACAGTCTCACTGGCAGCTACAACCACCACCACCACCAACCACTGTACCCTGCCTTGGCCTGCCCTGCCCTGCCCCGGGCTCCTCTCCACTGGCGGCTGTCTGTCCTGGCCTGCTGCTGCTGGTTCTGCAGGGCAGCAGAGCGTTTATGTGTGTGCTTTTCAATTTAAGACAGAGCCAGTGCCACCAATTTGGAACTGCCGGGCTTTTCCTCTTTTCCAAAATGCCCTCATCTACCTTTTCCTCCTTTCTTCCCATTTTTCTCTCTCTCGTTTCTCGCTCAGTAAGTTTCTATCGGGCCGGGGGGCCTGTGGGTAGGGGCCTTATTCCATCAGCCTGGGGCTTCTGTCAGAGGCTTGTTCCATTTTGCGTCATGGTGTTGACTGAGCGGACCCCACACTTAACTCCCATAAAGCTATGGGGTTGGGCGGCAGGGCAGCCGGCGCGGGCTAACGCTGGCCCCGTGTTCAGCGTGGTAATCTGATGGCCATGTTTATTTAATGCTGCTCTCCTTTGATGGAGCAGAAAAAGTCTTTGGGCTTTTTGTTTCAGCACTTTCACTGCCAGGTCAGAGGTGCTCGCCGTGGTTACGCTCAGGAAGAATAATATTTGCCCTTATATTCGTTCCAAACAGGCTTTTTTCCATATTAGTGTCAGGGATATTCTCTGGGTTTCTGCCTTCCACTGATTCTGCACATTGGAGGTGAAGGGTGGTGGGGGACCGCACCTCAAAAAGATCGCTCCCTGGAGGATAACGGGGGTGTTCCATAGGTCGTCCCCGGGGCCTGTTCCTATACCCGAGTGAACCCCCTTCACACTCAGCTGCAGACCTGAGAGACACCCCTGCAGTCATATATATAAGCACCAATAGGGAAGGAAAACACACACATAAACACTTGAATACCCTCTCCCTCCTGCTTGGCTGCCCCGGGCTCCACCTCAGCTGTCAGTTGTCGACACCTTCCAGGGATTCTTTTTAATGGAGGTACAAAAGAGTTACCTCTCCTTGTGTGCCTGTGCTTTTCACCTCAAAACTCACACACCACCTATCTTCCTTGTGTCAGCGGTTTCAGATGGGTCAAAAAGCCAGGGAACCGCACAAAGTCATTATATGAGGTTTTCACTTAAACATACAAGAGGCAGAACTGTCCAAGTTCACTAGAGCAAATTCGGACCCCAATTTCTTCTGTATAACCACACATACTGTACAAATAAAGTCTTACGTATTGCCCCTCATCACAATGTTATGCACTTACTGTATCTCTGTTGAGCTTTACAATGTTGATCTGACCTGGGAAAGTGTTGCCTGAGTGGTGAATAACAGGACCTGCTTTGTCACGCAAGAATGCTTTTTACTTTGAAGTTTAATCAGTAAGTAGCTTTTGAGAGAAGAAGCCCAGACTGTGGCCAGAATATTATTCATCTATCTAGATTTTGTTATTGTAATTCACCATGCTGTGTTCATGATATTACAGAAATGAATTACTGTCACACAAGATAAGGCACCCTGGGGAGTTTTATGTGAATAATGTTTCATTTCCTTCTGGGTTGTTCATTATTTATGATCTGACTACAGAAAAGACTGGGTTAAGGCCAGATAGGAACAATAAGCACGCACACGCACACACACACACACACACACACACACACACACACACACACACACACACACACACACACACACACACACACCTACACCAGAACAACATCTACCATCCTCTACATCTCTTATCTTTTCATTGGAGATGAATAGAAAACCATGTGTAAGTTTACACTTCCTGCCCTCCTCCGTATATTTCATTACCCACCTTTCTTTTGTAACACTTTAGACATGTTTCTGGCCTCCCCTGTGACTGTGAGGTATGTGCTTACTCACAGATGAAGGAGCCTAAACTCTGATGTAATCCACGGGAAACAGGGGAGCAAGAAGGGGGAGGACTACTCGGGTGGTAGGTAATCCTATTCCTCCCGGTGCAATTTAGCAGCTCAAAACAATTACCAACTGGCTGCCCCCAAATCAGCGCCAGCAGCCTGACAAAAGGGATGTAGACTTTGCTTGTTAGTAGTGCTCTGATGTAAAGTCAGATTTAGAAGGTCACTGCCGAGGGAAAGCTAATCTGGATCAGGGTTTGGCAATGTTGTGTTTCACACTGAGCTTGAAAGCCTCTGCAGATTGTACAGTGTGGGAGACAGTAGAAAAGCTGGGCCAGTGACTCATAAAAAGGTGCTGTCAGTCAAACCCAAAGATTCACCAGCCAGAAATCTGCATGTAAGGCGTGTGTGTGTCCACCTTTTCCCACTCACTGACACCCAATCAGGGGCAGATTAAAGGGGTTCGCCTTTCCTGTGACATGCCTCTATCTATATCCCTCTTCCTGTGCCACAGTTATCCCACGCTGTCGCCCAACCTTTAGA
The DNA here is from genome assembly GCF_008692095.1 of Etheostoma spectabile. Lineage (NCBI taxonomy): Eukaryota > Metazoa > Chordata > Actinopteri > Perciformes > Percidae > Etheostoma > Etheostoma spectabile. The sequence goes on along the minus strand of NC_045738.1, from coordinate 10,984,563 downwards.
TTGGTGATAGTCTGTTTTAAGTCTTGCTATCTTTGTTCAGTCACTCTCTTGCATAGCACCCCTTTGTTTTTTTCTCCATGACCATCTTACCTATCTCTCTCCAATCCTCCCAACCCATCCCATAACTTTTGTTTGTCTCTTCATGTGTCACCATCCCATCCTCGTCATCACTCTTGGCTTCCCAGGATAGCCTCTGTCACTGTATTTATTGTCTTAGTGTCAAAACTAGACCAAGGTCTGTCCAGGCATCCTATTCCATCGCCTCCCGTCCTACTCTTTGTCGTCATCCCTTTCATTTTTAATTTAAATTTTTCATCCCTAGATTGTCCCTTCTCCTGTTGTTTCTGGGTTTTAAGTCCAGTCTGACGGTAATTTCCTTTTATCGTTCACTGAGCCATTCCTTGCATTCCTGGCATTCTTCCTGGCGCTACCGGGGGTCCAGCCAGATGCGAGGGCGTCTGTAATACAAGGCAGACGCTGAGGCCAACTGACACCATTCATACTTCCAGCGGTGACCTTCTGAATGGACAGAGTGATTGATGAGCAGAAAGAGTCAGGGAGAAAATGGAAGGGGAGACATAAGAAGACAGGGGCGGCAATGCCGTAATGGCAATGTGTGTGAACTCTGTGCCAAAAATAGAATATTCTAGATAGTTTTCATTTCTAAGTCCTTGACTCACTGATTATGATAAAAGAAGACATGTAAGGCTTTTAAACATCTCCCGACCAAACCGTTTGTGGCTAATTGGGAACAGCAGGGGGTCAAAGTGCACATAAACATTGGGAACAAGAATAGAGAAATTAGAATAACTTTCATGTCATTCCTCTTAGTCACAGCCCTCCAAGGACAAAGGTGGTTCTCTAACTGACACACCAAACAAAGCTTTTGTGAGTTACCACAATGAACAAAGGTCAAGAAAATAAAACTGGAGAGACGCCGTGGTTGTGACAGGTCTTGCAGATGTAAGTAAAAGATGGCAGTCAGACTTGTCAGCTGGAGATAATAATAATGGTGGTTACAAAGAATGCACGCAAACACATTACTTCCATATCTTACTCTCACTATTCCTGAGATAAGATAGCATTTCCAAGGAGGATGAGGGATTGATAGTCCACAGTCTATATAAACATTTACAGTAAATGTTTTCTATCTACAATAATATGCGAAAAAAGCAAAACTGCAATGCAACAACTGCAGAAACTTCAGTTCAAAAAAGAAGACAGTGTATCTTCTGTGCTGTATATGCACCGCTTTTAGTCAAAGTCACTTCAAACCAAAGTTGACATTTCAGTGAACTTGAGGTTCGCCTCCCCTCCCTGTGCGGTCAAAGCACAGCCTACTGAATGTGGAGAGTAGGCTTTTTGATTCCCAAACATTTTCAAATGCACTGTCGGAACTGTTGTACTCGGCTCCCTGGTCCTGCTGTCCATACGCTGTTTCAAAACATAAACAGGGACAACACACGGATATGAAATTTCCTTTCCTGTGTTTGCTCTTAGTTATGATGAAATTTATACACTCTGCATGGCTGACGCACAGGAAGTGGTCAGTGGAACGACGTAGAATCAATACAGCTGCCCATGTGCACTGTTATAAGTTGTGTTATCTGCTATCATTGTTGTAGGAGGTTGATTTACGATTGTTAGCGTGTAATGAGCGTTAATTTAATGAATGGCAAGTGATGAAGGGGCCTGATGTGCGTCAGCATTCAAAGAAACAGCTAGGACATGTCAGGTTAAAAGGGGGCAGGGGGTTATAAATGGTTTTAAATGCTGGGATGAACTATCTAACAGACGTAAGCATATGTGTGTATCTGCACATTTGTTTGTGTGTCTGTGTGTGTCAATCTGTCTGCAAAAGGGCATCCCCCCCCCCATGTGACTGAGGTCACATCACGTTGACAAAGTCACTAAGTAGGTATACTGCGACGTCACACAAGTGCTCTTCCTTTTGTCTTCCCGCTCCCCTCACTCTTTCCCTGTCTTCTCTCTTGGCCCCACTGCCCCTTTACGCACACAGACACACACACACACACACACACAACACACACACACACACACACACACACACGCAAACAAACACACACACACACGCACACAAACACACACATACAGATACACACACCCCTCCCTGTTTCCCCTGCATTTGTCAGCTGCTCTCTGCTTCCGTAGAATAACACGACAACAGGCTCAGTGTGTGGCTGACGCAGATGCACGGCGCGCCGGCAAGTAGTGGTCAGCTCTGATACAGTATACATCACTCACACACACACACACACACGCACAGACTGACAAAGGGACAGGGAATGCACAAATACTGTCTCCGGGATAACTATTCTGCACGCTGAGGAATGCACCAAAAATACGGCTTTCACTTTGGTCTCTTTTACTTTTTTCTCTTCTAATTTTTTTTTAAAGTATGTAGCCTATAGGGTCACCGGTGCAGATATATATTGCAGCCAAGAGATACAAATAATTCACTGCTTGCTTAAATATGCTTTGATTGTTTAAAGCTTGTACTGTTTATGTTTCATTAATCCTCCTGAGCACCAGACTGCACCAGAGAAAACAAGAGAGGGATGTGAAGTGGAAGCGAGTGAGTGTGTGAAAGAGAAAGTAAGAAGGGAGCTGGTAGGGAAGCATTTTGAAAGGAGGACGAGATGGAGAGAGAGAGAGGGATGCAGACAGACAGGACATGCAATGACAGCAGAGGAAAGAATGTTTAGGGCGACTGAGAATGGCGGTGAGAGGAGCGGGAGCTCTGAGACAGACCTGGGCTCTCCAGTGTATTAACACCAGTCTGAGATGGAGGGAGCAAGCAGGGTAGATGGAAAGAGTGTTTGCACAGTAAAAAGTTCCTTTTGCGTGGGTTGCTTGCTTCCCGCTGTACTCCCCCTCCACTCTCTCCTTCCTCTTCTCCTTGTCACACTCTGTCTGTGACCTATTGCTTCAACTAGTTCATTCAGAGATTTCCTCCCTGGCAGACGCAAAACTAAGTGAGAGGGGAACGTGAGCAGGTGAGCAACGCAGAGCCAGAGAGGGAGAGGATTTTGACTTACTCTCACACACACATGCACGCATGCACGCACCCACACACACACACACACCCCCCCCCCCCCCCCCCACACACACACACACACACACACACATACAAACAGACACTGTGTTTTGTCACATACCATAGAGTTTGGTTTCCAAACAAAATTTGCCTCGTAAATATGCTTAATAAGAGAGCTGATTTAAACATTTAACACCCAACGTTTCTCCCAGGAGAGACGTTTGCCTCATGTTCTTGCTTTCATCCCTGCATCCTGCCCTTTGCTCTGCTCTGTGAGCTGAGCCAGCGGAGGAAACCTGCAATAATGATGCCGGTTAATGTCCCTCTTTAATGGTCTAATAAAAAGGCAAAGCAACAGGTGCACAACAGCCATATTTGCCACCAGTGGGCCACTCACATGGAAAAGGAATAGAGCAAATGACATGCATAATTTTGTGAATCACGTCCAGTTTAGTTTTATCAACTAAAGACTCGCCAAAGGAGGGGAGCTTGAGGGGGGCTTGAGAAGAGGGTCTCTTGTCATATATCACATATATAGGACATCAGCACTTTAACACTGACCACTGACAGTGAGAAAGAGAGAGTCAGAGACGTCACTTTATTGCCCAATGATTGCAGCCCCCTCCTGTGTGTCACTATTTTCTCCCCCCCAACTATTAACACAGTCACTTTCTCTCTGACGTAGGTTGAAGTAAGGGGGCAAAAGAAGGGGGGATGGGGGAGATGATGATGGTGGGTAGCAAGTTAGGGTAAAGTTACCATGACAATTGTTCAGATAGGATACCCGGTTGGAGTCAAGCATTTGGCAGCGAGCTGGAGAGCATGAATGGGGGACAAAATGACAGGGAAGAGAGGAGGAGGGGGAGGTCATGGGGAAACTGTAAGGTGTCCTGTTTAAGGAGAGTAAATATTAACAGTAAAAGGTCGGACCTCTGGTTTTCCTTGAACATTATCTCTGTGTTTGTTTCACTCAGACCCTGCTGGAATTCCCTGGAGGAAATGAGGGTGCAAAATAAAAATGATGAATTTATTACTACTCCTTCTCCTATAATCCCTTTTACCATCGGAGCAGCGTTGCGTCACGGTCAACATGTTCACTGTTTACATATGACACTGAGCTAAGCAGAACATGAGAGTTAACCCTAAAATCCACAAGATTATATTATCACCCACCTGGACATGGAAATTAACCGACGCTAACAAACACTTATGGGAAAACCCACATTATCAGACTTCAACCATAATCACGCTTAAGTACACAATAAAGAAAAATCCCCAACAAACCAAACCAATTCGTACTCAAGCTCTTCTTTGTCAGATGAATAAACTATGACGATTACAATAACACTCATCATGAATTTATTTAAATCAAATGTTTTAAGGTGACTCCGGTAAACGAATGAATCGAGCAACTGTGTGGATTAACAACCCGGCAAAAGGTGAGCAAAAAGTGTGAGGCATTCAAATGATTTGAAGGCTGCGTAATAATGTGTGAATACATGCCATGGCGCACAGGAAACCTAGTGTAAAGCATGACCGAATTGAGTGAAGCTTATGTGAGTAAAGTTTGTCTGGCAGCGAGGCCTGGCAGGCCCTGTCACAGGTTCCCCTTTCTCTCTGATGTCTTTGAGGTCGTAGTCTGAGTGTCTCACTCTGTTTCTCCTCCTATGGTGGTTTACACAGATTGGTGATGTAATGGGTAGCATATGAAGGCCACACACAAACACACAGGCGCACACACAAACACTGATGCTCATGCACGTTATACAGACACCGCACTTATACCACCACATGCCCATAATTACACACATATACTGTACGCACACCCATTCACACAAACCCTGGATTCCCCCTTTTCCAACAAGCATGCACCAGTTCACTCTCTCACACACAAAAACAAAAGTCTAAACAAAGATACATAACCCTTTTTATTTTGTGCACTGACATCTATGCACGTGCACCCACACGCTCCCACAGACACACACTTAAAGGGCACCCACCCAGTTGTCATAGTGTGTGAGTGATCAGTGCTGGCGGATGGCTTAACAGAAGACTGTGCTTCAGAACCACCCAGGAGACCCCCATCATGAGAGGCAGCGAATGAGAGAGAGTGACTAACTTCACTTTTTCTTTTCTTCTCTCCCCAGCTGTGTCTTCAAACGGCCCTTTGATGTGGGAAATTAAAAACAGCGAGTGTGTCAATATCTCCCTACGTCCAACCTCACTCATCTATTTCCTCTTCTTCTACTGCTCTCCTCCTTCTCCTGCTTTTCTTCTCTACTGTTGACCCGCGAAAACAGAGTATGACCCCTTTTCACCACAACAATTCTGCCACCCACTTGCTGCCACCAGGCCCTCATCATTCAAGGGTGTTTGTTTGTCTGTGTAGGCCCACCACTGGACTGGCAACTCTGTGTGTATATGGGTATGAGTGTGCGACTGTGCGCATACAAGGCCCACCACTAATTATTTTCAAACCACACCATGAGTGTATGTCTGTGAATGAGGGTCTCCTAATCTCACACCCAGACTCAAAAACGCTCTCTTTCTTCCCCCCGGTCTCTCTATCACTCTTCCATTTTTTTTGTTTGTGTCTGTAGTCCGCCTTCCATCCAAGTGTGGCGCTTATTAAACGCTCAAAAGAAAACGTGAAAACATCAAGATAAGCAATACGTGTGATGATTCTCACACGATTCTCCAGTCAGGTGCCATTATACTGCTGCAGAAGAAGGGGTGCAACAAGATAATTTAATTAAAGGAGCACCAGTCAACTTTGGGGGGGGGGGGGGATTTGAAAATATGACGTAGATATAACATTATTAGTTTTTTAATGTATTTATTTGAGGAGTGTTACATGTTCCTCATTGCTCAACACAGAACCGATGTTTCCATCTGCCATCACTATTTGTCTTTCACCGCATTTTCGCCGATTCAACTCAGTTTTTCACAGGTGTATGGAAACGCACCCACTGACTCCCTTGTGATGTACAGTGTATGAACACAGTATGATGCATCAACTGTCCCCCTATGATGTCTGGAAACTCACGTTTGCCCTTTGCAACAGTAGGCCACGCTTTACTGCACCTGACTGAGTGTTTCCAGGCTGTCCCACTCTATGTGTTTGTGTGTGTGTGGTGTGTGTTGTGTGTGTGTGTGTGTGTGTGTGTGTGTGTGTGTGTGTGTGGTGTGTGTGTGTGTGTGTGTTTGAGAGAAATCATGTTGATGTGTGTACAGTAAATGGTTATGTTTCTGCATCTATCAGTGTGTGTTTCTGAGCTAGCAATGGTCTTTTTGGTGTGTTTTGGTTTATTAGAGCCCCATGTTTTTCTATGACACAGCGCATGTCGTGTGGGTGCATCTATGTGCATATTTTATGTATGTGTGTGTGTGTGTGTCCACCAACCACCTCGAATACCTCAAGCGTGTGTGTCTGTGTAAATGTCCTGTGGTGTGTGTGTGTGTGTGTGTGTGTGTATATATTATATTTATATATATATATATATATATATATATATATATATATATATATATATATATTGTGTGTGTGTGTCTTAGTGTGTGTGCGTGCGTGTGTTTGTGTGTGAGTGTGTGTGTGTGGTGTGTGGTGTGTGTGTGTGTGTGTGTGTGTGTGTGTGTGTGTGTGTGTGTGTGTGTGTGGTATGACCGCTCACTGTTTCTATGCAACACTTTCAGAGGCCCCTTCTGGTCTGGACAACACCTCGCTCCTGCTCCTATCCGTCTCTCACTCCTCACTCTTTCCTTCACCCTGGAGAGGGAGAGAAGGAGTGAAAAAAAGAGGAGGTGGGTGGGGGGGGCAGTGGAAATAACAGGCTGCTGTCTCAGGAGGGGCACTAAAAAAAAGAGCAAGGGGTGAGAAAAGGAGGGAGAGAAATATGGGAGAGAAAAGGTGTTTGCTGTGCATATTAGCTATGATACAGGGAATGTGGCATGTGTAGCCATAAATTAAATAACGCAAGTAACAACACACCTTCAATGACATTTCACCAATGAATACAACACAAGAAAAAAGAAAGGGCAGGTAAAACTAGAGCCTCTAAAAGATAGATGGTTACATATAAGATATGCTGATACACGCGAAAACAATGGGCTTTTTAAAACGTCTGCAGGGCTAGATAGAGAGAGGGGGGAAGAGATTTGGAGATGGAAAGATAAAAAGAGGTAGATGGGACAGATTGGTGCAGGTAGCGGGATGCGACAGAGGAAGTGCTGGAGATAGGGACAGGACAGGACGGGAGAAAGTGATAGAGGAAAGAAAATAAAACAGAAAAAAAAACAACGGAACATTTTTTTAAAGTTTCGCAAAGAGAGACAGGCAGCAGGGAGGGGAGGAGGAAAGAGAGAGAGAGAGGAGGAGAGAGAGAGAGAGAGAGAGAGAGAGAGAGAGCGTGTGTCTGTGTGTGTTTTTATGAATGAAGTGAGTCACTGCCGATGTGTCATAGGCCCGACGTCTTTATAAAGGAAGTTTTAAACAAGCCTAAACACTTCACTGCGCGCAAAAATTGGACTTACCACACTCGCATCCCTCTCTCTGCATTTCTGTTGCCTCTCTCTATCTCTCTCTCCAAACTATCTAAGTGTCTCTCTGCCTTCAGCACTCCATAAAGACTACAAGGGTTCATCTCAAACTTTACCAAAGCCAGAGAGTTTGATTACTTTTACCTTCCTTTTCTCTCTGTCTGAGTGCTTCATTCATCACTCCGCTCTCCCATTCATCCTCTCTCGTCCTGACAACTTTCCTCATCACTCTGACTGAAGAGTGCGAAGAAGAAACCGGAGCACGTGACAATTTCCGGAGTTCAGTTTATTTATTTATTTTCTATTTATTTATTTATCTGCCATTTGTTTGCTGGTTAACCTATCCCTTGGATCCGAACCAAATATGAAATGTAAGTGTTTGTACGAGTGTGTTTTAAATCCTAATTGCTTTTGTTAATTATCATTTCTTTTAAAGTTTTATTTTATTTTTAAACCTATATTTAAGCTGTGGGTCTATAACGTTTAATGTGACTGTATACACCTTTTATATCCTTCATATACAGGCTAAATTAAATGATTTATTCATGGATTAAATTCTAAATAGATGACTTACTTATGACTTACTTATAACTGTATTCTTTGGTGATCCTCACACTATATAAGTTACACCATATGGCAGGGAGCTCAGATGCTCCTGCAGTGTTATTTTGGCTGTGATTCTTGTGGTTCACCTGTAATTATCAAGCATTCATCATTTCAACGCCACTGTGGTTCCCTTTTAATACTTAGTCTACCTTGTATTTGAACTTGAAAGGAAAAGAATGAATGAGCTTACTGTTAGAGAGTTGACTTGGCTGGGTCTATATAATTTATACTACCAACTCACGTACCTATCCAGTTGCAGGTGTGACAATCAGCAGCATTCATTGCAGTTGCTTATGGTAAAGGAGTGATGCTCATATTCAGTGTCAAAGCTTGGGCTTTTTCTGATTTAATGATTTGCATTCAGCCTGTGAAAACATGACTCTGACACTGAAACTCTTGAGGATTCCTCTGCCAAGTCTGGAGCTATTGTTTATATTATGGTGCAATATCTTCCCCTTGGAGCTGACAGCCGTGGCCTGAGGTCATTACCATTATGGCGAGATGACAGCGCCTCTCCAATAATTGCTTCCGTTTTGTTCTACCCCTACAGTGCTGCTGGACTCCTCCTCGTCGCTCCTCTTCTCGCTGCTATTGGCTCAGCTGCCCGTGTTCACGTCTGCCTCTCCAGTACCACAGCGGCGGCCCACTGACATGGACAAACTGTCCAATCAGACCAAAAATCTAATGAAGCTCACCCAAGAACTGCTGGTAAGTGAAGATGTCGTCATGGTGATTGTCAATCTCAGTCATTGATTGGAGGAAAGGCCAAGGAGGCCTATCCTGTGCTTACTGATTTGTTAGTGTGAGGGTGGAAGAGGATGAACAGCCTGTCTTGGTTGATCTTTCCCTAGTTGGATTTTGGTGTTAATGTTACCTTTCAGTTTTAGGTATCAACACTTCAAGCAGCACTAACTTTGCACCATGCACTGTACAACAGTTTTGCTCAGGACTTCAGTTTAACTTAAGCTGCTTTTAGACTGGCTGAAGTCCATCTGCATGCTTAAGCAGCAAAAAGCTTTAGGGGAGATTTGACTGAGTGATCTCACTTTTAATCCACACTGGACCGGAGAGGTCTGACTCAGCAACCTCCTGGTCTGCCTGGTCACTTGACTGGTGGCTGTAGAAGGAAAATCGGTGGCCAGGCTTGTGCCGCTATGCAGTCCAGTGAAATTAAATAAAGATCAAGTTTTATGGAATTAATGAGAATAAACACACATTTACAGTGATGGATACACAAGATACACAATGTGGTCAGGAGATAGAGAAACAAAACATTAAGTTCTAGGAACATGTTCTCCCATAAAGACTTATTTAGGACTACATATCAACACTTTACCTGCATCAAACTAAAGCTGAACTGCTAAGCACACCATCTATGACATGACAGCAAGTATATAACTTGCCTGTTTATATAGAAACATGTTTATGTTCTGCGGCTAGACTGTGGAAGTGAGGATGAAGTTTGAAGAGTTTTTTTTCTCCTATGAAATGTGCACTGTACTGACAACAATGGCTCAAAACTTTTTTTTTGTTGACAGTCAAGTGGGTAGGAAAATCTGATTTGAGAGACTCTGCCAAGATTTTGCTCCACCTGGTGATTGTGTATCAACATCGTGTTTTAACAGGTGAAACGAAAGAGGCATCATATCTGTGGATCTTTAGTTACACATGACTGATCTAGATTCTATTTTTGCATTATGCAAATCTTTAAACTATTTTGTTCAGGGGATAAAATCAAAAATAGCCACATACTCTCTCTAGTCTTGGCTGGTAGATAGTGTTCAGAAAGTGTGGGTGTGTGTTCTGTATGTGTGTGTGGGTTTGTTGTTTTAAAACAATGTCACAGACCGTTGTGTGGCTGAAGTCTGTAACCTGGGGTCCAGATGTGAACAAACCAGAATTATCAAAGGGTGATGGGGACAGTATTAGACAGTGTTCAGTAACATGGAAGATTTATTTTAAATCTTTTCCTTATTGTGTGGAATTCCACTTAAGAGAGGACAAAGTTAGGAAAGATAAATAGAACGGGAATCCATGGAAAGTCCCTGCAAAAAAGCAATGAAACAGATTCTTTAAAGAGAGAAATGTGTGTGTGTACACACATAGGTCTATATAAGTTTTCCGACGTAACTGTGTGCGTATGTGTGTGTATGAGTGAGTCTGTGTTTGCATGCATACGGTGCAAATGTGTATATGTGTGCATGCATTTGTGTGTATGCATTTTTGTGGTGCTGTGTGTGTGTGTGCATTGATGGTTCTGTAAATAGCCATGGTTGTGTAGGTGCGGTGTTTAGTGTTTTGCTTTCGGTCGCCACAGCAAAGTGACTTGATAAAAATCTAAAAGATTTATCACATTCCAGTATTTGCATTCAGGAAGAAAAAGGTTGGATGCTTAGTTCTGTTGGGTGAGGTCATGATCTGTGATGGAGAGAGCGAGAAAAGGAGGATAAGAGGGAGAATTATAGGCTGAGAAAGATGGAGCAAAAACCACAAGAGATGAAGAGATCAGAGAGCCAACTAGATGACAAGCCAGTGGTGTATGTGTGTGCCTGCATGCACATGTGCACGAGCTGTTGCATGTGCTTGTGCACCTGGTATGAGACAGAGAGGGGGAGAGGGGGGGAAGCGAGGGATGGAAGGGGACAAAAAGCCACGGAGACAAAACATTGGACCACAAACATAAGTGAGCTCTTATGAAAGGCTGATAGAGAGACATGCGAGACAATGCGGCACATTCATCACTAAAAACATCAACACAAACAACTGGAGGCAAACAGTAGGCCAAGAAAAACACTGAATAACAGGTTAAGGAAGCATTAAGCACACACTACCTGTTTACACAAAACCTTTCTCAGCACTCATCATCCTAATGTTGTTATGTTCCTCTACTGATTGGAAATGACGCATGCCACATCAGTCATCTTCGTTTATTCACATTCATTACTGAATCTGGAGCACGTGTTTAAAACCAATTGTACCACCGATGAGCACATCTGCCTTTGTAAGGTACCTGTCAGGTTGTTTATCCCCCTCTGGTGGCCCCGGTGAACATTACACCTGCTGTCTAGACGAAGTTTAAAACTACTCTAGCTGGGCAGTGGTACTGCGTCATTCTCTCTTTTTATAGCTGTGACCCTGGAGTTTCCCTACAGCCCTGTGTTGTCTGTCCCACTTGGAGATTTCTTAGTCACTGGATATGTTGTTATCCTCACTCCCTGTAGAAAACATCCTGTGGGTTCAGGTCATTTGGTCTTATTGTTGACATTTCGGGAGGCTGAATATGGGTGAACTCACACTGACCCGATCAACCACACTCCCCTCAGTGAAAGCTACTGTTTCTAAGCACAGAAAACAGTCACCCAATCGAGGTGCTAGACTAATACTTTCCTCATGTTGCCGTGACTTGTCTCGGGATGAGTACAATTGCGCTGATGCAAATTACTAACGGGCTGCTCTCTCTTGTTTTCTCTTTCAGAGGGAGCATGCGTTTGACTCAGACGTGGAGCCCCACAGGTTTAGGTCTCTGCCAGAAATGAGCAACAGATCAGCCAATGACCTCAACAATCTTGAGGTAATGCTCTGATAATGTTTTTGTGTGTGCGTGTGTGTGCATGCATGCATGCTCGTGAATGGAGAAGGCCTTGTCTGTTTCTATCCACACAGTGACATCTTGCCACACCCATGCAAAGTTACTAAGTATGTCTGTGTTGTTTCCAGCTGAAGCCCACACTCTCTCAGCTACATGCTGACCTGAAGCTCTATGAGCACCACTTCGAGTGGCTGAACAAGGTCTCAAAGAAGCACCACCACCCTGCGCTGCCCAAGCTGGTAGAGATGATCAGAGAAATGAAATCTCTCATCAATCTGCTGCACCGTCAGGTAAAGAGCATTCCCTTTTTGATACTCAGTTGTCAATGTAACTGTAGACAGGATATTGTGTCATTTACTAATATATTGCTAACACTTAATAACTTGATAAATCAATTAGTTTTCTAATCTGTTTGTCTGCCTGACTTCTCTCCTACAGATGTTGAGAGTTGAAGCACCAAGGCTGACTCAGGCAACCCCATCCCTTCCCCCTCACCTTCCCTATCAGTTTGATGTCTTGCAGTCCAGCCATGAGCTTCTTCAACACTTCAAGCTCTTCTGTGATTGGGCATACAGAGCATTCATCAGCCTCAAGCCCAAAGTCTCTGCAGTACAATGACAATCCAAACGCATTCATTCTTTTCCTCTCAACTATATGGCGGCAGAGCCAGTGAGGACCCATGAAGTCCCGCCTCAGCCAAAGGGGAATTAGGACCATGTCAGTGTGCACTGTAGTCGACAGCATCCCTTATAAGGCCCAAACGTCAACTAATGACGTGTGTTGAAGAATGTGTTTCCATCAGAGCCAATAAAGATGAGCTATAGTGCAGCCAGTTAAAACCGTTAAGATTCCTGCTAAAGCAAACTGCCAGTTTAACTATGATGATCATGTCATGATTCCCCAAACTGTCTCCTAAAGGCCTTGTTCATGACCATGTTATTTATGTATTTATTTATTTATTGACTGTCAGTAATTTATTTAATTTTATTTATTTGAAGTTGTAATGTGTCACTCTCATCTTTATTTCTGTATTAACGTGAATTTATTTGCCCACATCTCTGTAATCTTTCTTTTTGTCTTGTGTCTCACTGATCCTCGGAAAAAAAAAAAAAACAGTAGCACTTCCTGACTTTTGTTTAAACTAACTTAATCTACTTAGCATTTGTGTATTTCTTTAGCCAATAATTCTTCCAATAGATGTAGCATACATATGGACAGCCAAGGTTTTCACTATCTCACGCACAGTGCCCTTAGAGTAAACTTTTAGAAGATGTTAATGTTCTCTTCTAACCATGTTAAACATGCCACGTCCTAACACATCAATTAAAATGAATTGTACACATCTGAAAATGTCAAAAGTGGTAGTCAAAGAGAAGTGAATGCTTTCTCTTTCTCCGCAGGCAGAGTTTATTGTTGTTGCCTGTTCCGTTCTGCATGAGGAGGCATATTTAATGTTGTGGTAAAGTTGTATGAATATGCCCTGTTGCTGAGCACTGATGGACCTGATTAGATTCTTTGCACAAACGTCTTAGAAATAGCCTCTTGGATGAGTGAGATGACTGATTTTAAACCTGTGCTTTGGAGTAGAAAAGTTTGTTTTTGTTAGTTAAACACCCAAAGCCTTAAAATACTATGTATTGTGACACTTTGTTCTGTACAGGTGTACATAAGTGTACAAGAATGTAAATTGTTGTACACAGTGCTTTTGTGTATTATGTTGTTACAATATAATTTAGAGTACTTTACCTTTAACTTTATCACTATATTTTTATTCATTCCTAATTTAGTATTTGTTACAGTATTGACTATTTATTTAAGTAACTTGTTGGAACTATTTATTTTGTGCTGCGTTGGAGCAAGTCTCCAATCTTTTTGTACTTTTATACAGTTTTTATTCTTATTTACTTTTATTATACCATCATGTTTAAATTATTGTTGTAACATCAAGATGCCTCTTCCACACACTGATTGGCCTCAATGTGAAATATGTGCCTTGGTGAAATAAATACTAGAGAATGTGCACAATGGATTTTAGTATATGTTTAATACCTATAGTCCACCTGCAATGTAAACTGGGACAGATGAGAGCTACGGCCATAGACTGTATATGAAGAGGTTAGGGCAGACACCACACACACACACACACACACACACACACACACACACACACACACAGAACTACGTTACCCAGAAGTCTGTGCACAAGAGTCACAAAATAAACGATACATATTGATTGTGAAAACGCTTCATAAATTATTTTTTAAGATATTTTAAGTGTAGACACATGACTAATAAGTGCTTCAAGTCAAATTTGGAAGTTAGAACTATTTTAAGCGAGGCATAAAAACGTCAATCTCTCTATTGAGGCTCATAGCCAATGGCAGTAGTACATCTATTGTAGCAAACAGCCAATCGCAGTCATTGTTCTTAGAAGGCGGCATCGGGTGGAGAACTGCTGTTAGTTTGCGCTGGGTTTATTGTTAAGGTTGTGTGGATTAGCACTGCGGTACCCAGTTCCTTTTTATAATATCAACAATATAGCTTGTAAGTTAAGATGCTGGGTGAGTACTGCTTCCGCCTGAATTCATGCGCATCCTTATCGAGCAGTTAACCGACGCTGTTCCGTATTGACAGGGCGAGATTAGCTTTAAACGAAGGCCAGTAACGTTAGCTGTTTTTGTTGATACTGTGAAAACTGGTATTTTCTGTGCGTGGTGTCTGTCGGCTTGCACAGCTGATAGGTTACATTTTCATACACTTGTAAAGCAGCTTCATGTGTAGCCTCTGTGTGTATTGCTAATAAGCAGCCATAGATATGGTAAGCACCGCACTGCGGGGACTGACAGAAACGGACTGACTGCCAGAGGAAAGACAGCAGGGAGGGGGCGGCGGGACTCGCTTCATACAGTAGGGAGGGAGTCAGGTGGGGAAATTTAAAGGGGACATTCTCACCAGGAGTTACCAACTTATAATGCTGTATTTATTTCCATTTCTCAGACCTGTCCTGAGCTTTCTACTTGGGATGACAGCTGCTTTTTCCAGTGGCTGACAGGGAAAGCATTTCTGAAAGGCACATAAGAAAACATGAACGAAGGAAAGGTAACAGAAAAACCATGATACTGCACCAAAACTGATCCACGCTTACTGCCAAGGAGCCCCTCATCTGCTACCGGCTTGCTCTGGTAATGGCTAACTCAGTGGCCTTAGTGGTCCAAGCAGAACTCTTACCACCTCAGTCCACCGCCTCGCTCACTCATTTTCCATCCCTTCTTGGTTCGGGAGAGGATGGTGAGGACGATGGGGACAGAGGAGAGCTGGTGGAGGGAGACAAGGGAGTAGTACAGGGTGGGGAAGAGGTGGTTCTTGACATGGTGACATCTTCTGTGTCGGGCCCACCCCAGCAGGCTGAGCAGTCTGAACATCCCTTCCAGTGTATGGACTGTGGGAAGAGTTTCAGGTGGTCGTCCAGGCTTACCCATCACCAGCGGAGCCACAACAATGAGAGACCATACCGCTGCAACCTCTGCCCCAAGGCCTTCAAGGGCTCCTCTGCTCTGCTCTACCACCAACGGTACCCATAATTATATTCCCTTTACCACCCTTATAAATGTAAAACGGAACAGAGTCCTGAAGCTGTTAATATTACTTTATGTATTGAAGTGGGTGGAGAGAGAGGCAGAAATTTCCAAATTCATGTACCAGGAACCCAAAGTACTGTGTTCCATAATCAATACCTTTCATAAAAACAGCTATACTTGGCACCAGTGTGTATAACATATCACAAGAGAAAGTGTTTCAATGTATTTCTATATTGATTATATGTCACACCTGTGATGGCATACTGAATATACTGTGTATATATAAGTAATTGTGCTATCTTCCTGAATAGTTACCTTTTCTTTGCAGGTCTCACTCTGGGGAGAAGCCTTACAAATGTCAGGAGTGTGGAAAAGCCTTCAAACGCTCCTCTCTGCTCCAGGTGAGATGTCAAACAAAGTCATTTTATATACAAGGATTCTTTTAGGGGAAAAAGGTCTTACAAATGAGCAAGACATTTCATCTGTATCTCTGTCTGTCTCCAGGTCCACCAGAGTGTCCACACTGGAGTGCGTACCTTCGTGTGCCCCTATTGCCCTTTGACCTTTAAATGGAGCTCTCATTACCAGTATCACCTGCGCCAACATACCGGAGAGTGTCCATACCCCTGTGACACTTGCCCCAAGGCCTTCAAGAATTCAAGCAGTCTGCGACGACACAAAAATGTTCACCTTGGTCTCAAGCCTTATACCTGCACAGTGTGTAACAAATCCTTCACTCAGTCTACCAACCTGAGGCAGCACATGAGAATACATACAGGTGAGAGGCCCTACATCTGTGGTGAGTGTGGACGAAGCTTCACACATTCATCAAATCTGGCCCTACACAAGAACTCGCACCTCAATGCAGGAGGGAGGGAGGCAAAGAGGGGAGAAAATGCAAGGAAGGGACATGAGGTGGTGGTGGTTGGGACAGAGGAAGTGACATCGTCCATGTTGACTGACATGGTGGGATTTGTGAGCCAGGATGGAACTGATGGAGTGGGGTTGGGTATGGAAGAAGTGTTCCTGTCAACCACCTCATCTGGGCAGAATCCAAATCTTCTCACCCTCACTACCTCTAGGGAAGGTGTGTGTGCATCTAGGGCCATCGGGACAGAGGTTCACCTGAGCACAGACACCGGGGCCAGTGTGCTGCTGTACAGCTGTGGCAGCTGCAGCCACACCTTTGGAACACGAACAGATCTAGAGGATCACCAGTCCATCCACATGGCTCCAGATGGACATGGGGCCGGTGGAGAAGTGGGGTCTGGAGCAGGGATGGAGGTGGCGAATGGGCTAGTGGGAGCTGGACAACTGCTGGCTGATTTTGAGGAGGTGGTGGAGACTACCACAGTGGCTGAAAATGGACATACAACAGAGGTGCTTCTTGGACTGACGGAGGGAGCAGATGGCAGCAATACAGTAAGTGACTGGATTAAACTTTCATACCAGAAAGTGAAGGGAATTATCTAAACAGGGAATTAGGTAATGGAGTGTTGTATGTAGCCTGGTTCAAGAATCTCAGATTTGTTCAGCAATTCAAATACTGTATATCTGGTGTTGTTCCCATTGAGAGCTGCCTCCTTTTGATTAGAGAAACAATTTACTTAAATTAGTGGCCAGCCTGTGGGATTATAAATGGAAACTTCATCTTCCTTTTTTAGCTTCCAAGCTACATTCAAATGGCGACAACCATAGATGAAATTCACTTTGATTTACAGATCAGCAAATTTATTTGATCAAAGTGACAAATGGACCTGCTCCTGGGTACTGTTGCTTCTGCGTCAACTGAAAATTACGTTAGCGGGACCGACACATCACTCGCTGCTGACTGGTTTAGGAAAAAACAAGACATCAGTTATCATAAACACAATAATAAATAAATAAATAAATAAATAAAGTGAAACAAATTGTCTGATTATTAGACTAAGTTGTACGAGGTACAGTATATCACTTGTTTGTAACATGTATGGAATAGAATGACCGTACTCTTGAAAGTGAAGACAAACACTAATTTGTCTACATGATCTCATTTTAATTGAGGTAAAAAAAAAAAAAAAAAAACCTCTATTATAGACTAGGTATGTTGTTGTTTTTTTATCTGAAGATTTGTTTTATTTATGTGTATAACTTCCTTTGGTTTGTCCTCAGAATGTGGGCACCACCCAGGCCCAGTTTGACCTGCTGCAGAGCTTCACCGAGGTGACTCAGAGCTCTGAGATCGTTCAGCCAGTGGCCAGAACCACATGGGCAGGGCTGTCATGTGGCTACTGCAATAAGACCTTTAAGACCAGTGGAGGCCTCAATAGACATGTATCACTGGTGAGTTATAATGCTCTTTTACTAACACTGGTATACAAATTGCCACACTGCACTGCATATTGAGCAATGAGATTAATATGTTGCATTTTGATTGATCTATCGTAGAGTAATAATTGCCTCCTGTGTTCCCCTTTTTCTTTGTCCAGATGCACTCTCTGTCATCACAGTCCCGCTCCCAGTTCAGCTGCTCCGCCTGTGACCGCTCCTTTCCCCTTCTCTCTTCCCTCCTCACCCACCAACACTCCCACACACCTGAGCAACGTCTCTTGGCTGAGGCAGAGGCTGAGATAGTGTGTCCTCCTTCCCTTTCACTGTCTCTCCCCCTTCCCTCTTCTCCCAGCCAGGCTGACAAGCAGCAGGAAGGCCAGAGGGAGATCCATGTCAAAATCATTACCGTCAGTGAGGAGCAAGAAGAACAACCGGCCAAACCGACCAAAGCCCCCAAAAAGACAGGAGCCAGCAAGAGCACTCCTGCTGGAGGTAAAGGCATTTTCATAGCAGAGCAGACACAAAACATAGAGACAATGGAGATCTGACTTAAAATAAGAAAGTATGAGCCAAGCTATTTGCTCATGTGTTCTTGTAATTCACTTACTGTAAAGCTACCCATGCTGTATCCAATATCAAATTTGTTGGTTAATACATTTATAGCAACCAGGGAACTTTCCTTTCTCTCAAAATAACTTGAGAGGTTGTTTTTTTACTTTGATAATTACTACAATGGGGCTAGACAATCAACATTAATTCTGTTTTACTGTATTATGTGTAATTTTGTCATTTTAATACGTATATGTCATATGTTGTTTGCTTCAAAGCCTTCAATACATATGAGTCTGGACAGACATAGATGTAAACTGCAACTTGATTGTTTGGTTGTAGGCGCAACCACAAGGTGGTAAAAAGGTTTAATATTCACAATCATTATCCTTTTGTTTCACACATTGATACAGAGAGGCCATACCGCTGTTCAGAGTGCGGAAAGGCCTTCAAAGGTTCATCAGGACTAAAGTATCACATGAGGGATCACACTGGGGAAAGGCCTTACCGATGCACAGAGTGTGGAAAGAGCTTCAAGAGGTCATCTCTGCTTTCAATTCATCAGAGGGTAAGACTTCTGTTGCAAGAAATTTAGAGATCCATCATTTGAGAGCTAAATTTGATTGAGATAATGAAATGACAACAGTGGCTTTCATTGAATTATTTTAAGTTTTACGTACTACGCTTGTAAACTTTACATTTATTACATATGTAATAGCAACCAAAAACTGTCCAGCAGATTGGAGTTAAGTGGTAGATCATATAACAAAAAACAACTTGTGTTGTCTTCCCGTCAACCATGAACTTGCCCTTCCAGGTCAAAATTGAATTTTTTTTGTGCTTTTCCAATGTTTTTGACGTTTTTTTCTGATTTATTTGTCACTTTTTCTGCTCTTTTTTTTAAAACCTGAGCTGGTTTAATGAAAGGTTTTACACTTATTCTTGGAATTCATGGTCAACAAACCTCATCAAATTATACATAAGTTTTTAGTCAGAAAGGCAGAAATTATGAATTATTATTATCAATTTGACAACACAAGGGTTAAAACACCAGAAAGTATAACGGTTATTACTTTCACTTTACCCAGGTACACACAGGTGTTCGGGCATTCCAGTGCCCTCACTGTCCTCTCACTTTCAAATGGAGCTCTCACTACCAGTACCACTTGCGGCAGCACACAGGCGAGAGGCCATATGTGTGTAAGGAGTGTGGCAAGTCCTTCAAGAACACCAGCTGCCTGCGTAGACACAGTCAGATGCACTCTGGACTGCGACCTCATACCTGCTCCATCTGCTCAAAGTCTTTCTCCCAAACGTCAAACCTCAAACAGGTCAGTGCAACCTGGACAGATTCAACTATGAACTCATGTAGATTATTAGCGTTTTTAGTATGGAATAGATCTGTTTAACCTCATCTTGTTTTATTCATTTGTTTTCCCTCTTCTTTTGTTATTTCTCTGTGAGCAGCATGAACGCACCCATTCTGGTGAGAGGCCCTTTCAGTGCACACACTGCAATAAAAGCTTTACACACTCCTCCAACCTCCAGCTCCACCTTCGGACACACTCCTCAAGCAAGGACTTCAAATGCCCGTACTGCTCAAAGGAGTTTGTCATGCACTCCTATTTGCAGAGGCACATCCGCACCCATGGCAGTGGAATTGCCCTGCCCTGCCCTGGTGGTGGAAGTAGAGATGGAGTGGCTGTGAAAGCCAGTGTTGGAGGAGTAACAACCACCACGACTCTGCTCAACCCCATCACTCTGGAAACCTCAGGAAACCATGGTAGCCTGATTGTGTCCCAGCCAGCTCTTAATATTCCCCCCAACACCTCTCAGAACTACTTTATGATTCAGACAGCCAGCGGCCTACAACTCATTCCTCTGTCATCCCATCCACCAGCCCCTCCCCCTCCTCCTCCACCACCACCACCTCCGTCCCAGCCCCAAAACTTCTTTCTTCTACAGTGCCCCTCCAACAACGGCAGCCAGTCCAGCTTGATTCTTGTCCCAACGGCAAACAATCCTCATCCAGCTCCGGAGTCTCAGGCTCTCCCTGTGCTTCAGACTATCCAAGCTCTCCAGCCCGTCCTAAACCAAACACAGACTCGGATTTCCCACTTTCCGACCACTTCACAGCAACAACAGCAGACTGGGTTCATAATCACCAACAATATCAACAATACAAACACTCCTGCTGCCACGCCAACACACACTTTCTCAGCCAACTCCCTACTGACCAAGCCCATATTAGGGAAAAGCACACGGACTGCTCGGGGCAGACGGGGACGCAAACCAAAAGCTACTCTTCAGAAATCGGCAGCAGCTTCTGTCAGTCAGACTGCAGGTGGAGCTCTGTCACTGTCAAACTGTAATGTGACCAACGTCTCACAGACTATTACTGCTGCTACAGAGTCCTTAATATCATCTGCATCCACAGTGTCTCACTGTTCAACATCTTGCACTAATGTCCCAATTTCATCTTCTACTACTGTAGCCCCCACAGTGGACATCTCAGAACCCCCATCAACTGTTACCATGGTTACATCAGGCCCCACAATAGCCACAGCATCAGTTTCTACTCATACCACAGTGGGGCAAGTAAAGACAGGGGATGCCATGGCAGGGAAACAGTTTGTGTTATGTTTTGATAATGAAGGACGGGCAAAGGAGGGGATGAATATCGAGGAGGGTGGGCATTCCTATGTGTTACAGTTTGAAGGGGATGCATCAGGAGAGACAGTGGATGGAGGAATAGGTAGAGAGGGAAAATCACTTGTGTTGCAGTTCAAGACAGATGGGCAAGGTGAAGGAGCAAATGCGGGAGACAAGGGAGAGATGATGTCACTTCTGCATGAATGGGGTGGAGAAAAACAGGGGGAGAGACATACAGGAGAGGAAGGCAGCCAGGGAGAGTCTTATGTCCTCCATTTTCACACTGAGGCACAGGACAGTGGTCCATCCAGTGGTACCTTCAGCCAAGGGCAAGAAACCAGCTTGCATCTTTCTTGCACACCTACCCAAAGTTTGGTGCCACTTGATGGACAGGAGGTTGTGTTTGAACTTGGGAGTGAGACCAAGATAGAGCAGGAAACGGAGGAGGGTATGCAGATGATAGCCCTGATAGAAGGTCAAGGGGGAATGATGGGAGAAGAAGGGGTGGGTTGCAATGCCGAAAGTGGGAGGGTGGACCAGGATGGAGGAGCTATGGAAGGCATATTTCAGCTGGGAAATGGAGAGGAAATTGTCATAATTGAGGTCAGCACTAGTAGTTTAAGAGAAGGAAGAGTGGAGGGAGGAGGGGATGGAGAGATCTCACAAAGTAGTGAGGTGAAATATGAGAGTGTAACAGCTGAGGCAAATGAAAAGTCTGTAAAGGAACACTGCTCTGCAGCCAATGTAGAGGTACCGACATCATCTGAGGACACAATAAGTAATGGACCTATACTTAACTCTAAAGAGATGCAGTTCTCTAACTGAAAGTGTGATGTGTGTGTGTGTGTGTGTGTGTGTGCGCGCGCGCGTGCGCGCGTGCTTTAGTTTGCGTTCTCCTGGAGCTGAGGGAGAACATGCAGGTAGATGAGTACTGGGTTGTTATCCCATGGTGCCACACACTAGAAATGTTATACATTCAAATAGGCTGTACATGGACCTTGGAATATTCCTGATTATATTAGTTTAAATGATACTGTCATTTGCAGTTTGTTTAAGTAATTATGAATTATTGTGAATAAATGTTGTACATGGCGCACTTTCTTCACAATGTTAATAGTAAATAGTTCATTATTAATAAATCTGTCAATATCTTTTATCGTTTGCCTTTTTTTGTTACTTTCTTGTAGTTTGAGTTTTTCCTTTTAAAACAAATTAAACATTCAAATGTCATTCATTCATTGGACCGCTGTTTACGTTGTTACGTGGCGTTTGCCATTCACGTAGCACTAGCGCAGTGCGGATCATGCTTACGGAAGTGACGTAGATGGACACACTGAAAACGTACAACGGGACATAGAACCATACCATAAAACCAGTAGGTTTGTGATCAGAATCCCTCCTTTCCGTTAGAAATGTCTCTGGTCGTTTCTGATTTAATCTTAAACATGCAGAGTGTTTACTTATGTTCAGTTTAATTTGAGCAGCGTGGCGGAGAAGGTAAGCAAAACCGGGGTTTAGAGCAGAAGCAGGGGGTCTAAATGTGTCGTAATAACCATATAAGGATTTGAGCAAGGTCTTTTCGTCTGTACCTTTTGATGATCACCGTTACCGTGCAGATGAAAGCTAGAATGGCGTGCGTTACATTCAAGTACAGAATGGTGACGATACATGCATGCTACAAATCCTCCATTATCCCCCATCTGTCTGTCTATGTTGTTTATAGTCAGCGTGGGTGTGATGTCACGTTTCTACTAATTTACTGTCGACGAAGTCTAGTCCTTTGCATAACATGAATATTGAAAATATCCGACCCATTTCAACTACAGCATGTGTGTCATTGTATAGATAACAGAATAAGGTATACAAGAGTATCAGTTATCTGCGTGATTTAGTATCAAACGTTGCATTTCAGTGACACTTTTTAACAACTAAAATATAAACTGCCCCGTTTTTGTAGGGTCCCTGTGCACACTGTGTGGATGTGTGTAGAAACGGCGGTGCAGCAATCCTGCTGTTGGAGCATAAAGCCTAAACATGGTGAGGCTGGAGCTGGATCAGGTGGTGATGAGGAGGATGAAGGAGGACGATATAGAGATGGTCAAAGCCCTTATCAAGGTTTGTGCAATATCATTAGACTGAGTTTGTAGGCCGGCTACATTCATCATGATTGGAATTTACTCCTGTCCTTGTGAGGCTGATTTCTTTTGACTTGCATGTCACCAGGAGGGCTGCGAGGGCACAGAAAACCGTCTCATCCTTCACATCCTCACACGTCCACTCTGCCTCTTCATCCTGGCTGTTTTCTCCTCAATCCTGCGCTGTTTCGTCCATTCCTTTATCCTGGCCCTTGCTATTCCTGTCTTCCTGCTAATTATCTTTCTCAAGATCACCATGCCGCGGTCCACAGGGGTTCTGGGCAGCAGCCGCCCCTACTGGGACTATGTGGGTAGCAGCTACAGAGGGACAGAGGATGAGACACTGCAGAATCCCTACTGTAGGATCAGTGGGAAAACATCAGTGACTAAAAAGGTTAGTCTACTCGTTTGCCTGACATTTTTTTGTAGTTTTCACTTAGTGAGGAAATGTTGCAGCCAAATAATCTTATTTCTTTTACTCAGCCAAGGCGTAGAATCACACCCAAAGACAAGGACAAAGATCTGTCAACAGAGAATGTCACCCCAGACAGGGAGCAGGAAGCAGGACAGGTGTGGGTGGCAGACTGCGATGGTGATATCCTTGGGTGCATCTTCAGGGAAAGCGTGAAGCGAGCGAAAATCAGGAGGATCTGCAGGTTGGTGACGGGCTGCTGGTACCGCAGGGAGGGTCTGGGCCGGCTGCTCGTCCAGAGTCTGGAACAGAGAGAGAGTGAGAGTGGCGCACACAGAGTGTACGCACACATCCCTTACCCCTCCAAGCTGGGGGAGGCCTTCTTCAGGAAGCTGGGCTATCGGCAATTTGAGGAGGGGACCGATGTGGAAGAAAATGACGAGGAGGAGAGGAAGCTGGAGACTCCAGAGAGAGGCTTTCTGGGATACCCCCTCACCAAAGTGTTTTACAAAAACCTGTGATTGAGCAGTGATGGACTCTTGGAGGGGAAAAAAGTGGCATTGGAATGGCTGAAGGTGAAGAAGCCATAAAATCAGTGCAAACTATGGATCTCTGCTAAAGGTGTTATTGATTAGTTTGAGTTCATAATTTAGTCAGTATTTGGGTTATTTATTTATTTATTTAGTGTATGTGTTGCTGTTCTGTTCAAGTATTTGTACCTTTTTCATCATATAAAGTACCATCTCTCCATTCTCATAAAACAAATAAAATACAACAGATGTTTCATATATTCAAATATGACATCATGAATCCAAGGTCATGCTGTTCAAGCATTATTTCTAATTAAATAAAATGGTTATGTAAAATATGTGTTTTACTAAATATGTGTTTGTGTGTTTTTTTTCTTAAAAGATGTCCACACGGGAAACGATGTGTATGATTGCACACGTTTTTTGTGTGAAACCATGCAGATGTGTTGGAGGAGGTACAGTTACTGTATAGGAAGTGTGTGTGGTTTATGTGAATCTGCAGAACGTATCTGCTTTCATCCTTCTCCGCGCTCCTTCGCTGCCGTTGCTCAGCCTGACGTACAGTATGTGGGTACATGAGTCTGCAAAAACAGTGCTCCCTCCTTTGTCTTCAGTTTTTTTCTTCTTTCGTTTTGGTTTTCTTTGTTGCATTCTTTAATGCTGACAGGAAATAACTCAATGACAGTTTCACAAACATTATTCATTATTATTTATTAATGTAAATTGTAAAGTTAAAATAAAAAGCATGTTCTGGTTACAAGCTGTCAAATGTAAGGATTTGTGTGCTTTTTTAAACCTCAAATTTAAAGCACAAAAACAATTTTAAGGCTTCACTTTGGACTGTAGTAATCTCAGTATATTACGTTAAATATGAATTATAAATATAGATTGATTAATAATAACAATAACTGTTAGTTGCAGTCCTAAAATATTGTATTTATTACAAAGATTTAATCAAAATCTGAAAAGAATTACTTGGATTTTAGTTTCAAAACTAATTGGCATTGCACATTTAAACACAGCACATTAAATACAGTATATGCACAGGTATTCTGACTCAAGAATGTGTGTGGTTTGCAGGTGACTGGCAGTTTATGTGACTAAGTGGGGAAATGCACACAGCCCCAGTCTGAGGCTAACCTTTATGGTTAGCAGCTCATATGCTCGCGTTGCGCATCTACCTCCTGCTAACCTCAAGCGAAGTCCCTATAGCATCAGTGTGCCACAGATAAACACCACAGGATGTTTGTACAATGTTAATGTGTGTGGGAAGGAGGTATATCTCACCTGATGTGAAGACAAATAAAGGCCTATACTTTACTGCAAACTAAATCATGAAAGCTGTAGTGGAAAACTGTTACTTGTGCCACTTCTTGGTCATCATCAGGTCATTTCTTCATGACTGTCAAAGAGCAGGCACCTGTTGGGCCCTACCCGCCTGATCTGTAGCTATTATTGTTTTCAGGAAACAGATGTGAGTTCACACACTGGAAAGAAAGTCTGTTTGTGACTGTGGTCATGTGCGTCTGCACGGTATGGCTGTGTGTGAGTGTTGGTGTGCACGTGTGCAGGGTGTGGGCGGGTGGGTTTTGGAAAGTATGACTTGGCATTTCCTACACCCAGTTTTTGCCCCTGACTATGGGTTAAATGCACAGCCATGTCTGGCCATACTGTACTACTCCACCACTCACAAACACACTCACACACACACTCACACACACACACACACACACACACACACACACACACACACACACAAACACATCAGAGCAGTGGTAGTGCATGTGAGCATTCATGTGTGACTGTGAGATGACCTTGGTCAACTGTGGTCAAACCCAGAGAGCTGGATGGGAAGTGGTTACATATAGTTTGGCATTTGATCAGCCTCTTAAAGTCGAGAAAAGACACATGCACACAAGATCAAATGTGCAGAGACATTAGGCTTAGTGCACTGTAAGAGAAATGCAATATGATGTGAGGTCGCTCAGATCATGCAGACACACACACACACATAGGTGAATCACTTAACATTTTGGGGCACCACACAATCATAGGATAAATTAGATAAATTAGTTCCAGATGATGTATAACATAAAGACTGTGTTAATGGCATGGTCATACAGATGGCTAACACACACACACACACACAGATGAGCTCCAAAAACAGCCACCCTGGGAAACGGTGAATTCCCCAAACCACAGAGTGCATGAGAGGGTGAGGGGAGTCATGGGAAAGTAGGATGCCTGCATGGAGTGCGACTGAGTGAGCAGACTGGGCCAGAGCTAAAACAGACAAAGAAAAGAAAAGACGAGAGCAAAAAAATACACATCCTGATTTGGCAAGGACGGATGACAGCATCTGATGGTTCAAAGGCCTATGAGTGAGATTTATTCATTACCTGTGGTCGGTCAGCTGGCCGGCCGGTCTAGCACACATGTAGGGTGAGGGAGGTCGATTACATTTCTGCTCCCAGTCTGACACAGTTTGGGAAATCCCAGAGAATAGGATGAAGTAGGTGTCAGGGGCCTTAAGATCTGGGAACACCTATGGCTCTACCAAATGTTGGTGCCCAGAGGATGTGGGGGAACAAGTTAGGTGGAAAAGCTGAACAGCAGGAGGGGTTGGTGGCAATCCCACTGTGGATCAAGGTGAGAAGGTATCTGGAAGCTTTTACTTAATGATCTGGGAAAACTAAAGTGGAAGGGCCAGAGACTGGATGAGTCTTAAGTGTTATGAAAGTTTCCAGTCAGTTGGCACAGTTTACTGACGTCTGTAAAAAAAAAAAAAAAACTCCAGAGGTTGGAAATCACGTCAAACACTACTCCTCGCATGTGTGTTCACTCAGATTTAGTGAAATCTTTGTTGTGTAATCTACTTCCACCAATAAAATTCCTTTATTACCTTGTAACCAAAAGAATGGTTTCAATTCACTCACCATGTGAACTAATGTTAAAATGTTTAAAACACAGGAAATGTGATACCCTTAAAAGAATTTAGAAGATTAGCAATTTATTTACAGCTTTCAAAGTTTTGCAGCAAGAAAATACAATCCATCCATCTCTTTTGTCTCACGCCCCCAGAATTTACTTTGAAAAATCTTTCTGTCCAACCAGAAGCTGCGTCTATTGTCTGCAGGATGTTTATGTTTAGAGGTATATGTTCTCAGTTCCCTCCCTTTAACACACACACACACACACACACACACACACACACACACACTTTCACTCTTTGTCATTTACCTCCATTTATTGGACCCGCCGAGTAAGAAAGCAAAGCGCGTCTTTCGAAATGATTACAAAGCTAGACAGGTGAGCAAAATAGATACATTCTATTTATATGATGTATGTCTTTCTATTTGACACTTATTTATACAGATTATACACGCATACTGTTAAATGAAAAAAGGGTTTTTACTAGCGATGATACTTTGACACTAGTTTAAACATATTCTTTAGTGAAATTCTGTTTAAATAATTATGACAATATATCTCCTTTAAGCATCATCAATTAAGGTTTCAGTATTATTGAGTGATGAAGACCTTTGGTTTCGCTAAAAGTTGTGAAACTGAGAGTGAGAAAAAGCAGTGAATGTTAGTCGATTACTCACATTTGGTTAACCACACGTTTTAAATGAGTTTATTGTACTAATTGGGAATCAAACTTGAATTCAGTGTGAGTTATCAGACTAATAATAAGTTCTAATGGTGATTTAATGAGTTTCTTTACAGAATTGGTCTTATTTACTTGCCAGGCATAATTACTGAATACTATTGAGATCCTGTCGCCAACAAATTCTGTTTACAGAACAGCAAAGCTTTCGAGAACGACATTATTACTGATTAAATGTTGACTGATACATGCAAAGAACAGTTTAAAAATTATTTAGGTAGGATGTGCTGTGGCCACATGTCATAACCTAATAAAAAGGACACCTTTTATCCCTGTGTCTCAGTGTGCTTTTGCCCCGAAAAAAGTTCATCTACCATTACAAAAACATGCGCTGGGCAAGGGGTCGGCATGAGACATATCTCTGCTTTGTAGTGAAGAGGCGAGTGGGGCCAGACTCCTTATCCTTTGACTTTGGACACCTTCGCAATCGCAATGGCTGCCATGTAGAGGTAAGTTATGTGGGTCAAGATAGGGGAAAGGCCGAAAATAACAATTAAAAGTATGGGATGATTTTATCTCTGTTATTTTTTTCATTCTCCATAGCTGCTGTTCCTGCGCTACCTTGGAGCCTTGTGCCCTGGTTTGTGGGGATGCGGAGGTACTGGAGAGAGGAGGCTCAGTTACTCCATCACTTGGTTCTGCTCCTGGTCTCCTTGTGCCAACTGCTCCATCAGACTGTCCCAGTTCCTCAGCCAGACGCCAAACCTTCGCCTAAGGATTTTTGTCTCTCGCCTTTACTTCTGTGACATGGAGAACAGCCCTGAAAGAGATGGCCTAAGAATGCTGAAAAAAGCTGGCGTGCAGATCACAGTCATGAGTTACAAAGGTGGAGGCATAAATTGGTGCATATGTGGTAGAGATGATGTGTATATGATTCTAGAGCAAGAAACTAATTGAGATCAAACAAGCCAGATTCCACTTTAAAAAAAAACATTGTTTTCCTTATTTTGGTCGCTTTCTGGATGTGAACAATGATCATTTTTTTCTCTCTCTCTTCAGACTTCTTTTATTGCTGGCAGACCTTTGTGGATCGTAAGCAAAGCAACTTCAAGCCCTGGGAAGAGCTGCACCCAAACTCTGTTCGCCTTGCCAGAAAACTCAACCGCATCCTCCAGGTAGAAGACTTACTATAGCCTCCTGCATGTCTTTCTTCAATCAAACCAATCAAGATTTGTTTAAAAATTCTAATAATTATATGTTTTCTTCCTTCCTACTTTTCTTTCTTTCTTTCTTTCTCAGCCTTTTGAAACAGAAGATTTAAGAGATGCCTTCAAGCTTCTTGGACTGTGAAAAATACCTGTGACCTGTGATCTGGTGTTAGACATATTGGTGTTGGTCCATCACTACAACTGCTTTTACTGAGAATGAGAAAAACAGAGAAAAGTTGTGACAAGGCTTGCAACATTAGGTAGCTGCTGCTTGCTGTTTCTGTAGCAATATGGTCATGTGAAATAAAATTGCAATAATTAGGCTATGTCTTGTGTTGTTGATGTTGATGTTAACTAATGTTAGCCAAGCTAACGTTAGCTTTTCATACATTATTATAAAACTTCTGCTAGCTGGGGGTGTATCCAGCTAACTGCTAGTAGTAATAATTGTAGAGCATTGGACTGACTGCAAATTAAAAGTGAACTATTGTGACAAATTATTACATTTTCATAAATATATGGGAAAGATAAATAAGCAAAAACGTAAATGATTCAAACTGAAGCAGTAGAGGTAGAGATATCCTAAATGTTAGCTCCTAATACAAGTCAACACTTCTTGTATGGTAAATGCTCACTTCTTTTAAACTCCATGCCCCAGTTTGTAATGCAGGTTTACAGTCTACGAGCCCAAGCCAAACTACTCATGTGATGTCACTTAAGATATTTTATTTTGGTTGATGCAGGCTCAGAAGTAATTTTGTGAGTAAAAGTGGAATGTCCCTTTACGGTCATCACTGAAACAGTAGCAGAGAAGCTGGGTCGTCAGTTTGTGCGCAAATACACCGTGTATTACGGTCACGCAGCTTTAACGCCGCACGGTCGGACACGCCACTCACCGTCACCACCAACGGCGGCGTGCACCGAGTAAAAGTCAAGATGGCGGCCGACGGTCAGTCCGAGTACGAGGCGGTCCTCTGTGTCAAACCTGAAGTCAACGTTTACCGAATCCCACCGAGAGCTTCCAACCGGGCTATCAGGTGAGGGGGAGCAGCGGCCTGACGACAAGATTTCTGACCCAGCATCCGCGAGCTGCAGCCGTTAGGACTCGTTGCCTCGGCGACCTACCTACCGAGCTCATCCCCTAATCACGCAGGCTCAAGTAACGGCGGTTTTGTGCTGCTTGTTATTGTATGATTTACAAGGTCATTATGGGAAATACGTACGGTTACACCTGCACTGCGTTGCAGCCCTCTAAACAGAGACTGGGATGGATGGGTTATATTCTTGTCAGTTAATATGCTGTCGTCCAATGGCACATCAGCATAAATAATGCTTACTCTGATTAAAAGTGATTTTATAGGACAGCTTTCTAGGTAATGTCATTTTATTTAGCTTTAGAGACTCAACAGCATCCCAGAAGCTGGAAAAAAGCCTTGCTCAAGGACACTTCAGCAGGGTTGATGCTGTTTTGATGACAAAGGTTAAGCATGACCATGGGTAATCAAACTGAAAGACAGTGTTGTCCTGACAGACGTATCTGTTTTGAGTTATCATGCAGGAGAGCGGTTGTGTTGTTGAAAAGGTTGACATTGACTTGTTTACGCCCTTTTTCATTGGCTGGTGCTCCAGCTGCATCTGAGTAGACATCACACCAACCAAACAGTAGCATAGGCCAAAGTCCTATGAGACACTTGATTGGTTAACCAGTGACCATATGTACAATGAGTAAGGGTGATGCTGATGATGTAATATTTCAGCCTTAGGTCTAATGCCTTAGTCACAGTCTGTTCACATAGAAAATAGCCCAAAATAGAGCTATAGTGAATCTGAGTTTTGGACGAATCATAACAGGCACGTGCACCCAAAACACAAATCTCCTGTTTTTGTTGCCTGTTCTTCCAATGCGTGTCAACATCAGTCTCAATGAACCGCTGTCACTAATTTACCTACATCACACTACATCTCCTTGACTGCCTGTGTGTTTGTGTCCCAGGGCTGCCGATTGGAAGCTGGATGCTCCCGACTGGACAGGACGCATGCGTGTGACAGCCCGGGGAAAAGTGGCCTACGTGAAATTGGAAGACAAAATCTCTGGTGAGAGAAGCAGACGGAACAATGCCATTGTTTACTGGCACTGTCGCTGTTGTAAATCATTTCACTGTGTTCGCCATCCCCCTCTCTGTTACTCATCTATTCCAAGGTGACCCAGCCCACGTCCAAGCATGCAGTTTATTTTGAAGCAAACAGGCTGATAATCTCTTTCTGTCTGGGCATTTCAGGGGTTGGCATGGTTGTTGGCCTCGGATTAAACTTCATATTGTCCCTTTTTTTTCTTTTTTTTGTATGATCTGAATACTAGAAGTTGGATCCATCTTGCCCAGCATAAGCCAAATGTTTACTTTCTTTCCCTATTTTAAATCTAGTTGAGTTTTTTTAGTATCTCTTCGTGATCCAAATTTCCACTGGACCATTTTGTACAAATAGATAATGAGCATATTTATTTTGTTCTACAGGGGAGCTGTTTGCCCAAGCACCGGTGGTCGAGTACCCTGGCATCACAGTGGAAACAGTTAGTGACTCAAGCCGTTACTTTGTGCTCCGCATCCAGGATGACAACGGTGGGTAAACTGTTTGTTGCTAAGCTATAAATATTTTGTAAATGTGCTCATAATTTAGAACATGTTTGAACAGTATGATCCAGAGCAGAGATGTGAAACTGTTTATTGTAGTGTACAGAGTATTGTGAGAAACGGTCAGGTTTAGTGTGCATTTGTGTGCACAACCTCGCAAATCTCTTACAAAACCCTAACCTTTGTGTTCATTCCTCTCATAGGCCGAAGTGCGTTCATAGGCATTGGGTTTGGAGACAGAGGCGATTCCTTTGACTTCAATGTTGCACTTCAAGACCACTTTAAGTATGCAGCTGCTTCATACTGTGTCACGGATGATAACTAATTAAGTAGTGAATTTATATATTCTGGTTTATTTAACTATCTAGTAATACTTTTTCCTTTTCAATCGCTCCTCGTCTTCTGCAGGTGGGTGAAACAGGAAGATGAATTTAAAAAGCAGGAGCAGGCTCCAGACACCACCCCTAAACTGGACCTAGGCTTCAAAGAAGGACAGACTATTACTCTCAATATTGGGGTAACCTTACTCTCATTCAATTTGATGTTTATAAGGTTGGTTACAATTGAACCACCAAATGTACACTACTTATTTAACTTTTTTTTAATCTCTTTAAGTATGTTTTCTCTGTGGTCTTTACAAACAATCTGGGAAATTGTATAAACCCACACACTCACTGAGTTTTGGGTTCTCCTAATTATACCTTTTCCAGCAATCAAAGAAGAAGGACAGGTCCCGCCCGCAGAGTTCAGGTGGCTTTGGGCTTCTTCCACCTCCTCCTGGGGGCAAGTTAGCCCCACCTCCTTCGTCCAGATCTTCCAATCATAACACACAACCATCTGCAGGAGGAAGTGACACCGGTGGGTAATTGTAACAGTACAGTACAGAAAGCCGACGAGGTCATGTACCTACGGTCTGTCATGAGTTGTGTTTTCTCATCATCTGGACATAAATACATCATAATCTCCACATCAGAAGCTCTGTTATCCTATAAGCCCATAATATACTGTATATCCCACAATAATTATTCCTCAATCTCAAGGTGTGTGTGTGTGTGTGTGTGTGTGTGTGTGTGTGTGGTGTGTGTGTGTGTGTGTGTGTGTGTGTGTGTGTGTGTGTGTGTGTGTGTGTGTGTGTGTGTGTGTGTGTTGTGTGGTGTGTGTGTGTGTGTGTGTGTGTGTGTGTGTGTGTGTGTGTGTGTGTGTGTGTGTGTGTGTGTGTGTGTGTGTGTGTGTGTGTGTGAGATTCAAGTAGAATTCATCTTTTGTTATCGTGTTATGTTGACATCACAAAAATTATTTCCCATGAGCATGTCAAAACAAAATTTGGAGACTGATGTTTGTTCTTTTGGTCAACGTATCTATCACTCAGCATGGCATTGTCCTCACTTCTGTTACTGTAGAGGCAGCTCATTCCAATCTGAACTCAATCTTAACTTAATTGTAAAAATCAGTTTTTTTGGAAGGCTAAACGTTTAACATTATTACCCAATAATCCATTGCATTGCAGCTTTACATCCGTGTTCAACCTGCAAGTTGTTCTGGATCGGTGCAGCTGTTTCAGTCACAGTGGGACATGGAGTGTGACCTCAGAAGTCATAGTTTGACAGTTCATGTTAATAGTCAATATAAAGCAGAGGAAAGTTTTTCGTTGTTGAAAGCTTGTATTTCCTTTGCCCCATTGGGGACTGTTGTAAAGCTGTTTCCAGTGGAGCACTTGTTTCAACAGTCTGTACAATGAAAGTGGTGAGTGCAATGTTATGCTGACCTGTAGGAATAGTAACCAAAGCAATGACCAATAGACTCCGGTCCATTTTCCTTTTGTTGCCCCTGTCCTGATTATTTAAACTGAAAATCACACTAGTTTATCTCAGAAAACTAAAAATTGTTTTCCACGCACTCCACGCGGTGTTTAGTCATGCACACAGTTTTGGTTTCATATGCTGAAGTTGGGTGATTCTTGTCTCTGAGTTTTCAGCAGCCATTTGAATACAATGAAGATGAATGTAAGTTTGGTTGTGGTGCTCAAAGCATTGAAAAACACAATTTGTCTTTCCAAAATAATCCAAACCTCTCAAACAATTTTTCATTGAAACTCCTCTGTACCAAAGAAATGGCCCCCAACAGAACTGTTAAGAATAAAGTGTGTGACTCACCCAGAGTAAATGAGAGACCGTTTGTTTAAAGACTCATAGCTTTTGAGTTTTCAATGGTTAAAGCAGCACAAATTAAGCCCCATTCACTTCCATTGTGTTTTGGTAACGGAAGATGGTTTAAAGGTTTTAGATATCTCAAAACCTCAGCATATAATACTAAATCACCATGGATACATACAACTAGGGTGAGTGGGAAAGTAGCCTACTGTATGTTTGTTATTTGGGTGAACTTCCCCTTAAGCAAAATATAATTTTCAGACATAGTGGGTACAATTGTAAGATACATTTCTTGTAATCCTGCCTAAAGTTACTGATTTCTTAGACTGATAAGAAACAAACTGAAATCTGTTTTTTGTTACTTTTTCAGAGGTGCATTATGTTTCTGTTGTTTTTTTATAATCACCAGGTTTTTTGCTAGATCTGGACACCAGTAACTCTAACTCAGCAGCTCCCTCCAACCCCACCACCACAGCCAGCTCGGACCTGTGGGGAGACTTTGACTCCGTATCTACAAAGTGAGGAGGGATACATTTTTTTTCCCCACTTCTCTCTGTAAACAATGCAGCACATTTAGCAACTTTTGTTTCCCCCCGTTATGGGGTCCCGTATCTCTCCCTGCTAAGCAGGGTAGCCCCCTGTGCTAGTTTGTTTTATTTTAGTTCAGTCCCTCATGGCTCTTGCTCTTGGCCAGCGATACACCCTTACTCATAATCCAGTCTAAATTAGAAAGATTTACAACTATAGGCCATCACACTATCCACCCCCCATCCTACTTGGGGATCCTCTTCCCTCTCTCCTTCCGTATATCCAATCTAGCTCTCTAGTGTCCATTTTCTCGTTTGAATTCAGCTTTTGTCGTTTTTGTCCTCGTCTTAATGTTTTATTTGCTAATTTCTATCGTAGAGTATACTCAATAGAAATAGGAGCAAGGGAGACATAATCAGAAACATCTGATTGATGAAATCAAATTAAATATAATGTATGAATTTCTGTACAGAGAATATTTATTTTAAATGTATATATTGTCGGTAGTTTGTAATTATTGTCATTGGTGTTGTCACCTGTATGTACTGTAGCTTATTTGATCTCTCAAGTCCCAAGCAGTGGGACTGACTATATGCACTGACTGGCAGTCTACTCTGTCTATGTAGTTAATAATGCATAAAGTCTGCATTTAACGCAGGGATTGTTCAAATAGTTGAGTTACGTTAAGGTGAAGTTTACCACACAATGATTTTACTTGAAAGAAGCTGATTTACAGACTAGTTGTGCTCTCTAGTGGATCTACGGCATCAATTTGAGAGGACATTTCAAACTGAGCTGCAGCTGTGAACACATATTTCACAGGGGACGGGTCCTTGGCATTGTGTGCATTTGTTTTAACTGTAAAGCAGTTAAAAGAGACAGGGAATTAGGAATGTTTGATGCGATAGGGTGTTAGCGAAAGAAAGAGAGGCATCAAATGCTTTTATCTTTGCCTCAAGGGGGAAACCAAGATGATTTAGTCCATGTTATGTCATCTCTACTCAGCCCAGCTGTTAAAGCTGCGACTGGTGAGTCATTTAGGTCACAACCTCTCTCCTCCTCAATGAATAGGTCTGTGTTTCTGCACTGTTCAGTCAGTGTGGGGAGACACATATCTCCTTAATTCTTTTTTTGAGAAGGTGGTCAGGTCGCAGACCTCAATCACACAGCACGTTGTACTGTACAAACTGTGTTTTAACTGTGAACTTCAATTCCATGTTAAGATGTAATGTTAATGGTATTCTGATGCAGTCAATGCAATGTGGGACCAAGATAGTCTGTGTTTGCAGTGTTTTGTTGTGATATTGTCATGTACAGAGAGATGGCTCATGTTGCACTGGTATCACATGCACATGTGTGACAGCTGACAAGTGGTGTGACAATGGATTTGGATTGGAACACAGACTGTGTGAGTGTAAAGCCCTAAACAATGTCTGTCAGTGTTTGTTTACTGTTTAAATAATATGCATCTCTCCCAAATGTTACTTGTTATTAAAACTGTATATGATTATGGAAATATATTGCAAAGAAAAACAAAGATATCACTTGGTGACAATGACTCTTTGTTGTTTTTTTCCTCCTGAATAAACAGAGTGACAAAGAATAAATCAATAAAGAATTAACTCACGAAGAAATGTATTTATTTTTTATACAACAGTGCACATAATACTGGATTGTCTGAGTACATAGAGTGGGGCTTTCTTTGTACTATGACATGACTCAGTGCTGCTATATGCCCATTACTACAGTACCTTTTAATGGATTGTAAACCATGGAAGACATGATCTGTGTAAAAAAGAAACACATGAAATGAGCTTTAATATTTCACACACAAAAGACTAATACATAAACATAGATTTGACTAAGCACAATTGTGCGTATGCATGAAAGAGAAAAGCAAGGCCCACAGGTGTCGAGTGGTTGATTTATAGTGTTATGGGCTGTTTTTATTTGAGGACGTTTCTGGCTTGAGGTTCCATCCTCAAAGGTGGTCACATCGCCATTCTGGGCCCCATCAGGCCTTGTTTGCCCAGGTTTTGGGGTTGCTACGGCGATTACGACAGCGTTTCCTATTAGATGACCTCTCAACACGCCTGGGCCACCCAGACAACTCTCTGCACAGTTCGGCTGTAATGTGCAAAAGATGGATCATTTCTGTAAATGCATGATCACGTATATAGCCAACATCATGTTTGTTTAACAAGAAGAGTATTTTTTTGTTCACCTTCATTTTTACAGGCACAAGTCATTAAGAACAGGTTCTTATTTACAATTGCAGCCCAACAATTGGCAAAGCGACTTAGGGAAAGGGAAAGAGGGCTAGAAAAAGTACATTAGAATAACATACAGTTTAGAAATTACATAAAATACAATTTGAAATACTACACAGACAACACTAAACACATAACGAGATAAGTGCACAGGTACGTGGGTGAGTAAGAGAGGGAGAAACCATTCATATATTGAGCTGGAAAAATTATGTAGAGAATCAACTGCATATGTCTGTGAGCAAGGATGATATGATGGTTTTGAAGGATGAAATGGAAATTAGTTTGTCCAGTTTAGGAATCTTTTGCAGAGCATTCCAGTCGTGAGTGTCTCACCTTGCAGATATTCCTCCTGTTGGCACACCGTCCTCATGCAGATCTCATTGTTGATCACGTAGACACGAGGAAGGCTGCGTCAGAAGTAGGAGAAAACATTAACATGAGTAATGTAAAAGAGCTAAAGTGATAGTTTGACTTGGTGTGACAAAGTGCAACTACAGTTACTAGGGGTGGATTGTTACTTACAGTACATTTACTGTACGACAACTCGAGTACTACTTTTTATTTTTCTGCAACTTTATACCTTTACTCCACTACATTTATCTGCTGTCTGTAGTTGATGTTTGACTTACAATTTTAAAGTGTTTCCCCGTTTTGATTTTGTTTTCCCCGATTTGATTTGATTTATTTTATGCAAGATTTCCGTACTATTGTTTTGGTCTCTGCTCTTCTCGCTGTTTTATCAACATTTAAATCGAAAATCTGATGACAGTTCAGCTGGCAGAGCCGTGTAAAAGGCTTTTTACTTGTCATGGAGTAGTTTAATATTGTGGTGTTGCTACCTTTGCTTTAGTAAAGGGACCAAGTACTAATTCCCAATTGCTAAATTAGAACTGGTGTTAGGTAGAAAGATTGCAGACTACCTGTAGAGACAAAGAGCACCAATACATCTCTTGATGGGCCGGTGAACCGAGTACATCCTGGTGCAAGGATACATCTCCTCCCTACAGTCTGCAGAGACAGAAGAGACAAGACATATTTAAAATGTATCAATCACACTGACAAGATGAAGCACAATACACTTTCAGTTCACGGGGGCCTTGTATGAGAGGCAGGTTAGAGGTCATCTCCAATCTGCTGTCACTCACTGGCTGGCAAGGTGGTGTCAGTGCTCTCTAGAAACAAGGAGAGAAACTCAATCAGTTTGGGAACACATCTTAGCACTGACTAATTGCAATGACTCACAGATGCATTCAACATAACTAAAAAGGCTTATGAGGGGAAGAGCATACCGGGCTGCTGGGCTTGGGCAACAGCTCTGAACGCTGTGGAACAGAAACCACATGAGGGGAGTGTTTCGCAGCATAAAAACAAACACACAGCAACTCAACCGTAATTAAACATGATGATTTGTGTGTTCTGTTTGGCAGCGTTACCGTGGAAACTGCAAAGGAGCAGGACCACTGGAAGACTGCCCATTCCTTCAACTTGTAAGAGGGTGAGTTTTACGAGCTGGAGGAAACCAAAGAGGAAAAGAGTCAGGATGATTTCACAGAGTGGAACTGTTCAATATCCGCACTCAGGATTTCTGTTGCTTTTCATGTTACCTTTAATCTTTGCATATAAATGCTCCCAGGTCGCTGTAATGTTTTCACTAGGTTTTGCTCCAGCTAAAATCACAGAGAGTTGTGCTGTGTTTTGGATAACTTGTCATCGTTATAAAGGAGTGCCGGATGTCATTTTGCATTGGAATAATCTGTTCTACAGTTTTTGTTATGTATGCTTTGGACTGCTTGTAAACAATTAGATAAAGTAGCAGAGAAGCAACTGTAAGAACAAGTTTTAAATAACACTTTATAAGTTTCTACCTCTTAAAATTAGTTATTTGTCTGGCCCTCACTCTTTGTCCTTCCCTCTCCCGCCCTGCATCATTCCTCTCGTGATGTGTCAGTGTAACTTTGGAGTCCAAGACGTGAGTTCTCTCAAAAGAATGTGTTTTTTGTGACCTATTTGAGAGCCCCTCCGCCCCTCCTCTGGTACAGTCCCACATTCTTTTCCAGCTTTCTTTCATAGAACATATTGCTGCTTTCCTACTGTACATTGATCACGAAGCACCCTGATCATTGACAGTTTTGCATTTTTCTCCTCCAATAATCCCAGAGTCCCACATTTGCAATTAC
This sequence comes from Etheostoma spectabile, assembly GCF_008692095.1. Taxonomy (NCBI): domain Eukaryota; kingdom Metazoa; phylum Chordata; class Actinopteri; order Perciformes; family Percidae; genus Etheostoma; species Etheostoma spectabile. The sequence continues at coordinate 10,946,035 of NC_045738.1, read as the reverse complement.
TGATTTTAAAACGCTGGATTGTCCTGGTTAAACTTTATGCATGCCTCTGTTGATCTGTTTAAGAGAGTGGCATGGTTTTCACTGCTTTTACTTACTGAACTCTGCATGCAACCACACATTGCATTACTGTAAAATATTAATTTTTATGTTAATCAGCCGAACTTTCACTCTTACATTTCATGTTTACATCCTATCAATAGGAAGTACCCTACCATTAATATCTTAGGATGTGAGATATGTGAGATATTCTGCATGTCCAGATGCCCCACTGTGTATTTGCTATAATATGAGTTAAAATCAGCTGAAAAGAAGCATAATTAACTCGTACTTACAACTTTTGCTGTCGTCCACAACTGCTTTAGTTTAGTTTTATGAATCTTTTGTCTTTTCTTCTTTCCCCTCCTTCCCTCTCCTCCTCCCTCCTCCTTCTTCTCCTCCTCCTCCTGTCCTCCTAACCATCACAGTTTTCTTGCTTTCTACATTTTCTTCCTGGCCCAATCTGGTAAATAGATGTATCATGCAACCTCAATCTGATGTGTTTCATGTGAAGAGTTTTTCTTCTTTGGTTCACACACACATTTTATTAGATAGATAGTTACATAGCCCTGTTTTTAGTGTCTCATTACCACACAAAGCCAAAAATGTAAGACTGTCATCTTCCACAAAAAGTAAAGCAGTTGCTCTTGTTCATTAAATAGGCTCCATTACAATTATGAAGGCGCACAAGTGAGGAATTTGTCAACACCCTTTTCTTTATACTCAAAGTCATTGTAGACACCCAAGTAAATGTATGACTAACTGTGTTTATTTAAGATAAACACAGTCTTGTCTGAATATATATCTGCTACATACCATTCTTCTTGAATCTGCTTGGATTAGGTCTCATATTAATGGAGAAAATTAAATAAAAAAGCAATTGAAAGACACAAATTACTAGCAAAGGCACCCAACCTTGGCCTCAATTTTGACTTTTGCACTACTTAATATAACCAACAGGTGGAGCAATGCACTCACAAAATAGGTTTTGGTCTCAACAAATAATCCTTTAAGGGGTCAGTCAAAAAAAGTTACTTAACTGACAGTACAGTTAATGCCGTTATATGAGCCAAGCCCTTATCTCTGCTGGAATAATCAGTGACAGTTCTGTGTTTTAAACATTTAATTCTTCTCCCAACATCATGTGTCACACAACCTGAACTTGGATGATTTACATTCTCTATGGAAACCACACTTTGTTTAATTTAATTCTGGAACAATGAGTTTACTAATCAATGAGTCAGTAAATAAAAACTCCTAAAATATGAATTGATTAATTGTCATTTATTAAGCAAAAACACCATATGTTGTAGTTTGCATCCCTACGGTATAAACTGAATATCTTTGGGGTTGGGACTTTTGGTGCAAGAAAAATAAATATTTAAAGAGGTCTTCATAGGCTCAAGTAAGTTGTAGAGGGTATGTTTTATTATTATTATTATTAGTAGTAGTAGTAGTAGTATTAGGACATTTATAGGGTAAACTGTTAATCAATATATGCAAATGTACAAATACAAACATATTAATTATAATACCATTTGTTGCAGCCTTGGTTTGATTTATTGTCATAGAAAAATATAAATCTTGCTCGGTCTGTTTTGATTTTGAGAAACCATATCTTCCCGGGGAAGCCTTCAAAACACCAGTTAGAGAAGATGAATTGTATGTGAGGCGACCATCTGCCTTTACAGACTCCATCAAAAAGACACCGTTGTAGCTGTGAGTTTTGGCATCAGTTTTTATACTTCACTTTTATTCCTGAGTGGCTTTGGAATATTGTGCATAAATAGGTGATGCCTTCAATAATATATTTGTAGGCACTAAAACTCAGTTATAACTTTGCATTTTTCTGCAAACATACTTGCCACTGCTGACCTATTTAAAAAAACAACAACGCATCACCATGTGGAATCTTTATAAAAGTTTGTGATCCATTCCACAATAAGATGGTCTCATCTGCTCTGCTTCGTAGTTTTTTCTAGTCTAGTTTCATTTTGCAAGTAACTGTGCCACATTTAGAAATAGATGTGGCAGAGTTACTTGCAAATGACAACTTTGCCCAGCATCAGTTAGCAAAACAAGTTAAATCTTGCATGAATAAATAAATTGATTAACATCAACCGTTGGAATATGAAGAATCTATATATTTTGCACAGTTTATGTTTGCGTTTGTATTTATCATTAAAAAATGTGTCTTTTCTGACACACAATTCCTTACTCATAGATAGATAGATAGATAGATAGATAGATAGATAGATAGATAGATAGATAGATATATAGATAGATAGATAGATAGATAGATAGATAGATAGATAGATAGATAGATAGATAGATTTTGATTGATCCACAAAAATATAATATACATGAAATAACAATAGGATAGAATATAAGAACAAATAATTTAAATGTGTTTATTTAGTAAATATGAAAGTGACTATCAAGGCCGTAGTTCCTGACCTTTTGTCTCAGAGTCTCTGACCGTTAAAGCCGCACTGGGAGGGAAACTTGACTCTGCATAGACTTGACTAATATAAATATTATCACACATTCCCCTGAAGTCACAACTCTCACTGGCTCTCACCCTACAGTAGGCTTTGTCAGATCAAGAGGGAGACACTCATCATCCCCTTGAAATATCGGGGCTACATGGACACCAGGATGAGCCTGTGGGGTGGCCCTAACAAGGGCAACCGGGCGAGGTCGATGACAGCTTGACAGATGGCGACCATGTAAGCAAAAGAGAGGAGGAAAGGAGCCAAGAGGAACAATCAATCCTTTGAACACATCAACCTGCCACTCTGCCAACGCTGCTACTGCATGAGCTGAGAGAGGCAGAAAGAGAAGAAAGAGTGTAAAAGAGCAGGTGGTTAGGGATCCAGAAAGCAAGGCAGAATAGTTAAGAGGCAAACATGCCAGATAGTAAACACATGATAATCTCTAAACTTGTTTATTAGTTAGACGGCAATGCAAGAGGCATGCCAGCACTGCAACACATACCCTCCCACCGATCTCCTTTTCACCCCAACACTCCATTCTCACTCTACTTCTCTCTACTTCTCTCTTACACACATGCACACACACACACACACACAGACACACACACACACCACACACACACACACACACACACACACACACACACACACACACACACACACACACACACACACACACACATACACACACACATACACACATACACACACACACTCCAGTGTTGCTCATCTAGTGCTTCTTACCCTGCAAAAGTGATAATTTGAGGCTCTTTAAGTGAATCAGTATCATCACTCTCCATCCTGTTCCTGTATTTAAAGTAGAGAACCTTAACAAGCAGCCAGGTGACAGAGAAAGCTGGGGCATGATGGGCCAAGTGTTTTGATTCACTGCAGGGATACATTTCAGACATTTGGCCATATAGATTCCCACACAGTCCCATTTATTTGCTCCACTCTGCCCATCAATCCGGCTCTTATATCGGTGTCTGCTTTTGCACTTATCACTTTCATGACATGTGACATCTTTTATCAGATATCCATCTAAATATCTGTTACATCCTGCATCCATTTCCAGCTGGTGGTTTCTTCATTCTTCATCCATGTGTCCTGTGAAACTCTCTTTCCAAAGACAGAAACATGGGAACTTAGTGCATATGAGATATAACATGTAAATGTTGAGGATGCTTGAAAGGCAGTGATTGTGACACCATGCCTTCACAAAGTTTAAATATTTGTACCAAGGTGAGCTTCATTTGATACTGGTAGCATGAAATCTAAATTTTGCTGACATTACAAATCTAAATCCGATGTTCTCGGGTTTCTAGATTTGCGAGTGTGTCTTCCATCTTGACAGATGTTTAGAGGTCTGTCGTGACTTGGAAGTACAAACGCGACTTAAAGTAAAATGAGCTCCTGGTCCCTGACATTGCTGTTGGATTTTTAGTAAGTACCTGCATGCATTAGCTGTCCTTATTTCTCCTGTTTTCATCACCTCTGCTATCTATCCTCATGGGCCTCGAGCAGATTTGCACCTCGATCAGCATCTTTGTGTTGGCACTCTATTGTCTCTATGGTCTGCAGCATGTGTTTCCATTTGTCAGTCTGTGGTCCTCTATTGACCCTCCACCGAGTGTCACATGAGCCTTGTGTCCTCTGTTTCCCGGAACACAGCGTATCTACAGCAACAGGCATTACTAACGGAGATACCAAGTGCACCAAGTGTAATTAAACACACTTTACAAGACCCAGTTAATGAAGTAATTCTTGTTCATGTTACCAGTGACCTGAGATGAGAATGGAGGGAATAAAGGAAAGGGAGACAGCTGCCACAATTGCACAAAATATGGCAAAGATAAAAGAGAAACACAAGGCCTAAGTGACATGAGAGGAGGAACGCAAGTGGAAAGTAATCAGCAAGAGGGTTGTGGATAAAAAGAGAGCAGAGACAAGGGAGTTAACAGGTAAGATGGGTCACAGTGTTCCATCAGATTGGGCTGTTACAGGCCTGCAGGCACCAAAGCAGGCTGACTTTTGCATTTGGAGGGCTGTGGAGTACAGATAGTCAGAGGGAGGTGATGATTTGCACAGTGTGTAAATAGATGGGTGTGGGGTCTATTTATAAGTCCATCTGGAGTGGCCCTTAGCAGGGGTTAGCAAAGGCCCTACTGACGTACACACAAGGCCACCCTTCACATTAGCAGCTTGCTACCAACAGGGACACACTCCAACTTGAAACTGAGATATTGTGCATAATACAATGTGCAAGTAAAGTTAATTTCCTGTGATGCAAATTTACTAAAGCTGCAACTAACGATTATTTTCATTATCAATAAATGTGTGGATTAGTTTGTCAAATAATCAATTAGTTGTTTGGTCTATACAATGTCAGAAAAGGTTGAAAGATCATTGTTTCCCAAAGCCAAAGATGATATCTTCAAATGTCTTGTGCTATCCAAAACTCAAGTACATTCAGTTTACTGTCATGGAGGAGTGAAAATATCAACATTCAAGAAGCTGGAATCAAAGAATTGTGACTATTTCATAAAAAGAAAGGACTCAAACTGATTAATTGACTATCAAAATAGTTGGTGGTTGATTTCCTAGTTGACAACTAATTAATTCATCTTTGCAGTTCTAGATTTTACATTTAATTATTGCAGTGAAAGTAAACACTCCATCTAATTTAAGTTCATTTTGAAGGTGCAATTTATTATTTTCATGCTGTTAAGTTCTTTTCATCCGCAGTGGTAGACAGTTGTTATTAACATCATGGCATGATTCAGTAATGGTACAAGTGTGCAAAGTGGCTATAAGTAGTACCAGTGCATTCTTTTGGCGGCACTGCAACAGGAATGCTGGTAATTTTTCAACTGGTAAATGTCCCTTGTGACAGATGTAGGACAGCAAACTGCACCGAGGTTAAACTGTAGTGTGAGAAGATTTCATGTGAGGTTTGTTCTACTGTCAACACGTCAATCATGTATCCAAGTATAATATACCATAGCAAAGGTCTTTTAACGTCAATGTGAATAAACATCACATGTCTCCTGCTGCAGGTACTGTAGTATGCCTGAGGTTTGCATCATGTAAACTTGGAAGAAGATCACGCTGGTATAACTATCAGGCTGTATTGTTCAGTCCAATTTTAGATTCATCTGTTCTGCAGCACCTGTTGCTTCACCACGTCAAAGATGTCCCTGCTTTCCATAGGTACATTTTCTAGAGTCTCTTATAACGATATTATGAGTTGTCAATGATTGTCTAAAAATTAATGAATTCTTTATTTCATTATTTACACATCACAAAGAAGTTAATCTGTTTTAAAAATTGGTTGTCTGGTTTATAGCTAATATACACGTTGCTACATAATCAGTAAAGGGCAGTTTGTAAGTCCTTGATAAATGTTTCTGAGCTGCATCCTCTGGAAGTGTTGATAAAAGAACAAGCAGGTAACGTTGGAGGACATACACCAACATAATGTGTCTGATTTATTTGGGACCTTTCAAGACAATATGTATGGCTTGTTGTATTACATTATTAAAGCATTAGTAAATTCTATATCAGGTTCAGTTAGTTTATTGTTACATTATTACATTTATTTTTATTTTCAGGATTAAATAACTCCTGATCCCCTTCTGTTTTCACAAACACTTATCAGAAGATCAGGCACCCTGATGTCAGCTTGGGTGGGGGCTTAAAGTGACAATAATAGCAGACAGGTTATCCTTACAGTGCAGTGTTTTGGTGTTTTCAGACGCTCAACTCCAGATTTAAAATTGTACGTAAACTATGAAGTACTATTCTAAAATACAAGTTATTTTAACTGTGTAAGAATAGACACATTTGTGAGTGCGCACCATCTAAATGGACATGACTTCACATGACACTGTATGTGTAACTCATGAACTGTATCCCATGAGAAGTTAAATGCAAGAGGTTTATTTTACAACAATTGCAATACAGATTATTTAAGACACTATAATGCAGCTCGCAGTTTCATCAACATCACACTATCTATATATCTATTGACTTCTTTCATTAAGACACACATACATACATATAAACACACACATTGGAATATATACAATTGAAGTGGTAACTTTAATAAGGATATTTATTAAAAATATGAAAATATAGCACCTTATAGAACACACGTCTGTATTTGTTTAGATCGATAATCATACACAAAAGTACATAGTAGCAATGTTTTTCAAACACGTTATATTCATTAAAACCCATCTTAAATTTTTTCAAAAAGACAAAGCTTATCTCTCTCCTCTTCCTTCCCTTAACAGCTCTTCTTCTACACCTCCTCCCTCTCTTAATTTTCTGGCCTCCCTCTCTGCCTCATCTGCCTTCTTCTTCTCCTCAATCTCTGTCTCCGTCAGCCATGGCCCTCCCAGGTAACTCAGGATCTCCTCGGGGCTCCCTCTGTGTTTGGGCACAGGGTGGAGAAGCTCCTTAAAAAGAGTCATCACTAGTGGGCTGAGGCCCTCAAACTGTGAGGGTGGAGGGTTGTCCCTCTGGCTCTCCTTCATGATTGTGTAACTGTCCATTTCCTCCTCACCTCTCCTTTCTTCATCCCTCATCTTCTCCTCCTTTTCATCTTCACGATCAAACCACTCCTTGAATCTACGGTAGCCGCGGTCATCGTGGGTGCTCTCCTCCCAGGGGAAGCAGCTAGTCAAGAGGCAATAGACGAGTATACCAAGGGCCCAGCTGTCAATACAGGGCTCCACTGTTATCCAAATGTCCTCCATCTCCTCCTCGGTCCCATTCCACTCCTTTTGAGCCTCCTTGGCAGGTTCTACCTCAGGCGTGCAGAAGGGAGACTCGTACCAGACGGCGCGAACAGTGGAGCCGATGGCCCGGGCAAGGCCAAAGTCCCCAAGTTTGACCCAGCGACAGGAATTGTCACACAGGAAGATATTCTCAGGTTTGATGTCACGGTGGACAAAGCCCAGGGAGTGGAGATGTGTAACGGCCCCGCTCAGCTGGGACATCAATCTCTGGACACACTCTTCATCCACCCCAACCTGAAACAGACAAACAGTCTGGATCAGCATCTCAACAACAGAAAACACAATTTCAATAACTTATTACAGCATTACATGTTAAATGACAGGGGAAAATGAGTTGAGGACTGGTCAGAACATCGTTGGCACAAAGACAAACATAACCTGCGTCACCAAAATGGTTGGTGACACCAAAACCGTGTTTTACTTCATGTACTGCCATGAGAGCAGGGTGCCCTTATTCTTATCGGTGGTCTATTATGTTACTGGCAGTGACACAAACACAGACAAGGGTGAGCTGGAAGCCTTTATCAAGCATGTCTCAAGTTTTTGCTGACAGAAATGAGAGCTCAAAAGAGCAGGGTCAGCACTTACATTTTCCACGACATCTCTACGAAAAAGCCACACTGCAGACATAAGGTATTATACTTTTGAGCCTTTTGACAGTTATAGCCAATGGTTGGATGTAAATTAGTTAGATGTAAATGTAGGGGTTGCAACCCAACTAAACATTTATGCACGCTTTTTTTCTGCTGAAACACTCTTTTCTACATTTTACAAGAAAAGGTATGCTAGGCTGAAAATACCATGCAGGCACTGACCTCTGACACAATGACATTGTAGAGATCACCGTATAGACCAGCTTGCTGGGCAAAGACATAGTAGGATGGTGTGGAAAAGAAGATGCCAAGGGCCCGTGTCAGAGACGGATGGGTGCAGTAAGAAAGGGAGAGATTGTATTCACGCAGGAAAGAGGTGAGGGAGGTGGACTGACGAGGGAAAAACTTCAGAGCCATTGGGGTTCCTGAAGGAGACAAAGCAAAGACATTATTTGTTAAATACTTCAACATCTAATCAGCTTCAGTCAGAAAGCTGTCATCAGTGATGGAATGCGAGTTTGTAGATCATTTGACACTGCGAACAAATATAACTCATCCTTTGGGGCGACTCTGTTACACAGTTACACCCCAGTTGCAGCAACCCTATCTCACAGAATGTCCCAAAGCACTTTATCAAAACAACAGAAGCACAAAAAGTGAACACTATTGAAAAGACAGATTACAGAGATGTTACTGCAGTGCTGACCCTGCACAACATGTGTTGTTTCTTAATTAGTAAAAAATTAGGTAAATGTGCTGCAGCGGAACTTTAGCATTTCACCCCTTTCAGATTGGGCAGAATGAGTTTTAAAGCATAATCAAAACTCTTAATTAAATATATTAGCATTAGGAAATTCTACTGGTAATTTCATACACTCTTGCAGACTTGGGTACTAACCTCTCTTTCTGTGCACAGCTAACATGACCTTTCCATAGGATCCCTCTCCCAGGAGCTTTACCACTTGGAAGTGTTCGGATACCTTCAGACTGGGCATGGACTGCGCCGACAGGAAACATCGCTCGTCAAGTTCCTGAGCTGCTGCAGCCTAGGAACACACACAAACACACACACACACACACACACACACACACACACAAATCTATATTCACTGTCATTGCACGATGCCTACAGATGATGATTGGTTTAGTGGCATCAAGGTGAAATAAGATCCACAGCTTGACTGGCACGTGTTGATGTTGAAGAAAGATAACTTCACAGAATGAAGTCCGAACCCGCTACATGACTCTTTGCGTAACGAGGACCTTACAACTTCAAATCTCATATGTGTTATTAGTTGCTATACCACAAATACGATGTGTTGTTTTCTTAAAGTTCTTTCATTTCTTTGCTTGCCCATTCAAAGTGAGAACCATCTGTACCAGTGGTCGAAGAAGCACTCAGATCTTTAAAAAAAAAAAAAAAAGGAAAAGAAGCAATATCGCTGTGTAAATATATTTTGCTACAAGTAGAAGTCCTTCATTCAAAAGCTTACTTAAGTAAAAGTAAAAAGTACACAAGTATTAGGATCAAAATATACCTAAAATAACAAAAGTAAAAGTACTCATAATGGCCCATTTCTGAATATTGTATAGTATATTATTGGATTATAATTATTAACTGCATTAATGTGTAAGCATCAATATTGTTGCTGCTGGTAATGGTGGAGCTTATTTGAACTACGTTAAATACTGCTTAATATTTTAATCTATAGTAGTACATCATAATTTATTAGTTGATTTATATTTTGTATTAATAATCTAAATCTTCAGAGTAACTCATTAAATTCATCCAGAAATATACCAAAATACTCAAGTAAAGTCAAGTAAAATACCTTAAAATGGCAAAAGTACAGTACTGGAGTAAATGTATTTGTTACATTCCACCATTGCCCATTGTGCATCTGTCAGAGATCTGTGGAACACATTGTAATATGCTATCACTCTCTGCAGATCTGGCATGATCTGCTTTGTCCTATAGACGGAATGAACCTTAGATGTCATCAGTGTTATGTCTTATCAGGACGATCAGGACATTTGGCACTGTCACTCAGTTTCCACTATCATTCACATCCAAGATGACTTCCTTTGAAGTAACATACCCCAGCAAATTAGTAAGCTGTGAACAGTTACCACACACAATTTAACACAAAAGATAAAGCAACAACATATTTTTTCCATGTTGCGTAACAGAGCTTAGTGGTCAACCTCTTTTGATTTGGATTAAACCACACCTGTTCCATCCCTGCAAACATATGTACATTTTTGTTGGTTTTACACTAATATCAATGACGTTTTCTGGTTTGGATTGAGATAATAAGCCTCATTTTGATCATTGACATTTTCCAATCACCAATCAATCTCTGATGGTGATGTATGACACTTTAGATTTATTTTGGAGTTTTTTGTTGACAGCAGCTTAAATATTGGATCTCAATTATGAGCTACTGCAAAATAGATCTGATGTACAGCCAAATAAAGACTGCAGGTTTCAACCAGTCTGGCAGTGCTGCTTGGCACAGATGTTGCCAAGACAGATCTATTTTAATCAGAGCAGAAGACGGGCTACTTTAAGATCAATGGTGTATAGATTGAGGCAGCTCAATTGGTGCACCTAAGCTTCATTTTGCATCTCCAGAACGTCAGCTTTACAGACATTTGGACTCACATGCTGATAAAACGCTCCATTTGAGACAATTTCCAAAAATGAGGACTCTATAGGAAACCTTAAAATAATTAAAATAAAATAGTAATAAATAGTAATATATCAACCTCTATACACATTATTAAAACTGGTAACATGGGAAAAAAATGTATTTATTTTTAAATTTAAAATTGCACAACAGAGCAGAAGTTGTTGGCAAAAAATATCTTCAGATCTCAGGCTCTCTCCAACAATGCTCAGTTAAACATGTGAAAAAAAATACATACAATGAAAATGGGAATCTAAGGCATAAAATAGTGCAGGAGTTGAAACATAGGGATAGAATATAACATCTATAAAATATAATAATTATAAATACAGTAAATTGAGAAGCTTGAGGCCTGGCGGCCGTCCTTGAGGCCATCATTTCTTTAGAGCCTTGTCTAAGTTTATTTATCCTCATTGTTTTGAACTCAAAGCACAGTGCAATATTCCTAAATTCAAATCTAAGTTAGGTTTCATTCACAGAGTTGTTAACACATGTCAGGGTTATCGCATCATGACATTCTTTAGCTGCTGTTCATTCCCCTCATGCCAGAAATGAAACAAATATACTTTATGACTTTTTTAGCTTGCAGCTGAGTTTTATTCAGGTCAGAGTTCTCGAGATTTTGTGAGCTAATGAGCTAACATCATCCACATTTGAAGTCCAGTATGAGTGCTCAGCATTACAAGCTAAAATTCCTCTCAACAACATTGTCTATCAAACCTTGGCAGCCTCACAGTAATTTTGCAATAAAAAGCCGTCAATGCTGTTGTGCCATTTCTGCATGTCATCTCATCATATAGCTACAAAACACACTTGTTGTACTTAAAAACCCCAATTGCTGGCACATACAGGAAATAATTGTATTAAATCATATTTGTGTTGCCATTGACTGTTTGTTTTTTGCAGCACAAATGTGCATGTAACATTTCACAGCTGGATACCTCCTCACAGGATCATAATGCAACACTTACTGTCATTTTCTGTTTAGCTGGTTGATCTCTGCTCACTTTGTCTTGGCTCTTTTCAGCATCAAAAGATTTAATTCCTGGCAAGCTCCTGCCACTACAACTTGCTACTGTTCTATGCTGGAGCTCAATGGTTTCCACTCTGTTAGACTGATAATTAAACTGGAATTGAAGCTGATATGTCTTCTTTGATCCTTGGGTCCATGCAGTAGCACAGCAGCTTTATAGAGAAGGTTCATAGATGTTTACTGGAGACCTGGTTATTGACTATGTGCTTCTCCCCAGGAGACACACATTTAACTCTTTCCCTCCCTTTTCCTACTCTTGTGCCAACTATTTCTCTCTCTCTCTCTCTCTCTCTGCCTCTCTCCTGTTCTGCTGGTGGATACATGTGAAGCTCAAGGCATTTCAAACCTCTCCCTCTCTCCGGTGTGCCCCTCCTCTCTCCCACTACACAACAGTGTTAATATCCCACCGTTTTTTAACCTGTCAGTCAGCCTGACCACCTAAAACCGTTGCTGCACTCTCCTCAGCTGTCACTTAGTTTTTGCAAATCCAAGTACACCCTCTTCTTCTTTCTACTCCTCCTATGTCTCTCGCTCTTTCTCACCCTCTCAGTCAGTCTGAGTCTGAAATTCCTCTCACAGACTAGGATCCCTCTTTTAATCAACAGGTATGCTGGAATGATTGGCATTGGCCAGTAAGCTGTAACTGTGATCCCTGAATGTTACTGGGATTACAGAGTACACCCAAGCATGCCACTTTATTGTCCAATATTACTGCCCTTTCTTCCTGTGCTGCCCTTTTTTATCTAACTGCAGTAGGCATGATAATATTATTTTTATTTCCTCATGACTCCATCCTCTAGTCTCTTGAGTTCACAGTGAAGAACATCTTCAAGGTTTTCATTTGTTATTTTCATTATCAGACAAACTTTTCTCCTCATCTTCCACTCTCTTGTCACAAAACCCATCTCGCTTTATTTCCCATTCTGATTCTTTCTTCTCCAGCCCTTATGGCCTCAACACCCTCCTTCTTCTTCTGTCCACTCAGATTGATTTCCTCGGTATTACATACTACATGCCACTGGCTCAATAGCTACACATTATGTAACACAAACACTGGCTGCTATCACAACGGCTGGCCCCTACTCAGGTTACCACCACTGCTGTGGTCGAAAGGCCGGCTATGATCAACACATTCTTCCATTTTTGTGCTTGCACCACAGGGTCCTTTGTCCCCTGCTGTGACAACCTCTATACCACCACAACACAACTTTGATGCCAAGACAGTGTCACTTTCATTCACAAATACACACATAAGCAAGGGCAAGGAAGCTTTGTTTTGACAGGGAACGTTTTTTTTTTTTTTTTACATAGCACATTTTAGCAACAAGGCAATTTAAAGTGCTTTACATAGAACAGTGCTGTACTATGCACACACTATGCATAGTCAAATACTACATGACTGTGGATTTCTTTGAGGGCCTTGCACCCATGAACAAGAGCATACACTCATGACAGCTATGCTGACAGTACATAATGTACATCTTTGCTATTTGGTTACACCTATATATTGATTATAGTGATTTTGAAGAAAAAGGAAAAAAAGGAAATTGCTTATGCTTACACGACAGATAAGATGATCTTCTCTTTTAACTTTTGCAATTTTTATACTTTATATATAGTATACTGATGTACAACCTGCATGATATATTAACTGAGAAAAGACTGCGATAATTTTCCTCTCTTTTTGTTTGTTTTTCAATAATAAAAATATTAATACTAGTTATACAAGTCACATCATTTCATGGTATGTGTGAGAATTGAGCAGTAATAGAATAATAGATTCCAAAAGAGGATGGAGCATTTTAAAACACCAACAGTTTGGAAAATATGGAAAAGTCATGAAAAGTTCAAACTACAATTGATTTAAATGACTACATACAAATAACGATGTCAAGGTAAATATGCTAGGATGCAGCGTAAAGCAAGAAAATGAATAGAACCAATTCCAAATCTCTCATTCACCCTCAGTGAAGATAAAATAGCACATATGACAAAAACCCATATTTTAGTGACAAGGAACATCATGAGGTGTGCGTTGTTTTAGTTTTAAGATAAAGTAAAACTTTTCATACACTAGATACATGAGCATCACCCTGGCCCGCTTTGATTGCCATATTAGATTTGGTATTCATTGGCAACATTCTGTTTTGTGCATCATAGTTATATCTTAGGACAAACTAATGAATGTCTCTTACTTCCACAAAGTGATGATCTTAATGATTAGAATAATTTTCTTTGGATATTTGATTTGATATTACACTGCAAAACATTGATTTTGTGTTCTTGAAGAAATCTTCTCTTAAACTCTCTTTTAACACAGTGTAGGGGCAGTGAGCATACAGTGGGTGTGAAAAAGTGTTTGCCCCCTTCCTCATTTCCTGTTCCTTGTCATGTTTGTCACACTTAAGTGTTTCGGAACATCAAACCAATTTAAACAATAGTCAAGGACAACACAGTAAACACAAAATGCAATTTGTAAATGAAGTGTTTTATTATTAAAGGTGAAAAAAAAATCCAAACCATCATGGCCCTGTGTGAAAAAGTGATTGCCCCTAAACTAATAACTGGTTGGGCCCCCTTAGCAGCAACAACTGCAACCAAGCGTTTGCGATAACGTGCAATGAGGCTTTCACAGCGTCCTGGAGGAATTTTGGCCCACTCATCTTTGCAGAATTGTCCTAATTCAGTTACATTAGAGGGTTTTCGAGCATGAACGGCCTTTTTAAGGTCATACCACAACATCTCAATAGGATTCAGGTCAGGACTTTGGCTAGGCCACTCCAAAGTCTTCATTTTGTTTTTCTTCAGCCATTCGGTGGTGGACTTGCTGGTGTGTTTAGGATCATTGTCCTGCTGCAGAACCCAAGTTCGTTTCAGCTTGAGTACACGAACAGATGGTCGGACATTCTCCTTCAGATCTCTTGGTAGACAGCAGAATTCATAGTTCCTTTTATCACGGCAAGTCTTCCAGGTCCTGAAGCAGCAAAACAGCCCCAGACCATCACACTACCACCACCATATTTTACTGTTGGACGTTGTTGTGGGGTCTTTTGTGACCTCTTGATGAGTCGTCGCTGCGCTCTTGGGGTAATTTTGGCGGCCGGCCACTCCTGGGAAGGTTCACCACTGTTTCCATGTCTTCGCCATTTGTGGATAATGGCTCTCACTGTGGTTCGCTGGATTCCCAAAGCTTGGAAATGGCTTTATAACCCTTTTCCAGACTGATAGATCTCAATACTTTCTTCTCATTGTTTCCTGAATTTCTTGGGTCTCGGCATGTGTAGCTTTTAAGGATCTTCTGGTGGACCTTACTGTGTCAAGCAGCTTTATTTAAGTGATGCTTGATTGTGAACAGGTGTGGCAATAATCAGGCCTGGGTGTGGCTAGAGAAATTGAACTCAGGTGTGGACAACCACAGTTATAGTATGTTTTAACAAGGGGGGCAATCACTTTTTCACACAGGGCCATGATGGTTTGGATTTTTTTTTCACCTTAATAAGAAACACCTCATTTACAAATTGCATTTTGTGTTTACTTGTGTTGTCCTTGACTATGTTTAAATTGGTTTGATGTTCCGAAACACTTAAGTGTGACAAACATGCAAAGGAACAGGAAATGAGGAAGGGGGGCAAACTCTTTTTCACACCACTGTACATTAAATAATGTATAGAGTAAACAATGTATAAAGAGTAACATAAGAATGGAAAAAAACAGTGTCAAAATAGATTTTATGTTTGTCTTCATAAGATTAGTGTTTCCAAAGTACAATGGTGCAATGCAGTTATTTGCTTGAGTCATGCTGCAGCAGTGTTTCCTTCAGTCCCCTCCTCCCTGGAGAGAACGAGCAGATAAAAGGGATAAAGAGATGGAAGATGAAAGGGTAACTTGTTACACACATGCACCTCAGCTGTTACTGTGTTGTTATGAGCTACACAGCTTACTATGCTTTATTTGTGGAGCCGCTGACAGGTGACTGGGGGAAGCTGTTCTAGTTTAACTTGATTTTAGAATTAGTTCAATGGGGCCTCTCTGTGGACAACGTGAGCTATTACATTACTGAGGAGCAACCACACACAGTGTCAAGCATTACATTACATGGCTTATTAATTAAGTTAAGAGAGGGATTTTGCATCCTAGATTGAATTACTTTATAATTAAGAGATCCTTATTTTTTAAGATGAAGCTTTTATAATTAAAGCTCTATATGTTGCTCCGTTTTGTAGGTCTCAATATGATGTGACCTGTTGCAGGCTATAGTTTCAAACCACTGAGGATAATCAATCAGCAGCCTGCTCATGTGTCTCCCCAATGAGCCACCAACAAGAAGACTTTTGTTTAGTCACATGAGAGTTTCTGTGGAAATAATTATAATGTGTTTTTAACTATTCATGCAAAAAGAAAGTTTTGTAACCTCCAGCTCCATTGCCTAAATGACGAACATGAATTACAAAATAGCCCTGTCTGTATGGGTAGGAAACCTGTATAGCCGATCACTCCTAATATTAAAGGACAGTTAACATGTTCATAGATGTCATGTAACCTGTACAAAATGTTGGTCATGATTAGGATGACAGTAACAATGGTACTGATAATGTTTTATTTTGACTTTGGACACCATTTTTCACATAAAGTTTAGATTAAAAACCTATATTATAAGAACCACATGCATTGGGTTGTGTCCATTAAATAAATAACAAAATACAGGAAGGCCACTTTTTTGGCTTTGAATATAGAATACATAAAAATAATAGTTTGAAAAATAAATTTCATTAAGACATAAATATATTTTAAGTTATGGGAGCATTAGTTATCTCATTGTTTATCAACCCCATCAATCATATCTCTGTAGCCTATAATGTTCTTCTCTGCTTCTCACATGGCACGGGTGTATGCCCAATCAACATTATCATTTTACCTTTGATAGGTCTGTATGTAAGTATACAAAACATTTAAAAAATCTTGAAGAAATACAAAAAAAGCATGAAAGAGGATGTTGTTTCTTTCCCCTATATTAGACAGTGGGTGGTAAATGAACAATATTTTAATTAGGCCAGACAATCAATCAAAGAGCACGTCCCTGTCTCTCTTTTGAAGGCTTTAAACAAAACGTGGTTTTGTATATTTTTTCATTTTCTTTTCATACTTGAACGTTGGCTCTTAAAAAGTCAATTAATTATTCATGAGGATTCTACTACAATCCCAGGAAAACAAAGCTACAGGGGGTGCGGTCTTTCCTGTAGTCGAGAACGGAAGCGGAAATTCGGCCATCTCCTCGTACATTCAAGATACAACAGGGTCAGTACAAACTTGATTTGGATTTTTATTGTGGTGTGTCGTCAGTATTTCTTGACATTTTGGGTTGGGATTTAAACGTATTTATTCAACATTGTCCCGAGTCAGGATGTGTCCTTGATAACGATTGTACAATCTAGCAGTTCTGTTACGAACTAACTAGCAGCAGCTAGATGGCTAACTGCTAGCTGGCTAATCTTTCCTAGCAGCAGCAAGTGATTCTTTTTTATCAGTCAAACTGGCAGGTAACCTTAAGGTCCAGTTCTAGTTCGTCTATTCAGTGTTGTGAAGAGAATGTCACTTTTAATTTGGCGTTTGTCTGTCTGTGAAGTCGTACCTAGCTACACCCATTCTGCTCCCCTGTTTATACTTTACCCAGACTTCACCCAGACCCTGGTGTCAAAGTGCTAGCCAACTGTTTCGATTAGCTTCGGTGAGAATGGGAGAGTTTGCCATCTAAATGGCTAAGATAACAGTACCAGGGGACAGTAAACATTTGTTGGCCAATTATCTAGCTTTAGTAATTGCTCCTAAACTTATCTTTCTCATTATACAGTCTTTGTGACACAGATATGCTCTTGGTAACACTGTTGTATAACGTTAATATAGCCAAGTACCCATTAACTCTGTGTCTGGACACTACGCTGTGTCTGTAACACTCAACGGTTCTGGTTAGCTAGCATAACGTCAGTTGGCTGTTTGATTGCTTAACGTTACATTAGTTAGCTAGCTGCAGGACAAGCTGCAGTTGTCAGAATGGGTTGTTAACGTTATCTGTGTGCCGGTAAAAGGGTGTGGGAACTTTTTCCTGGGGCTGTGCAACCGTCAACTGCATGAAAGTGACAGGAGGAATAAGTTAGCTTAAGTTTAATGACAACTCTTCGTCATGTGTGTTCATCGTGTTGGTACTCAATCACTTGCCTACATCTGGTCATTGCTAGCTATCTGTGTGCTGATCTCTGTCTCTCATAGTAGACGATAAAGTGATTGTGTTTTAGAGCAGCAGACTTCAAACATAGTTAATGCAACCTTTTTCTCATAGTGTCAGAGATTGTAGAGATATGTAAGACAACCTAAGATACAAAGGGCATGTTATGTCCCTTATCAAAGATTAGATGGTGTGTCTGAACTTTGGTACAAAGCTTCAGGAGTCTCTGAACTGGCTTCTGCAGTAGATCGCCATATGTTCAAGGTCTCATATTTGTCTGAGCTACAATCTAAACACTGACATGCTATTTGTTTCAGGTTTATTTAAAACACCTAAAAACTATACAGAAAAGTTGTCTTTAATAGCACATTTGTTGGTTTACCAAAGTAAATTTAAAATCTGAACAGATGGTCATGTCCAAATGCATATATCCTCAAAATTAATTTAATGATTTATTTAATTAAAAGTGTTGAAAACATTCTATGGGAACAGAGCAAGTTAGAATGTATTTAAGATTAGAAGAAAAAGGGCTAAAGTACACTATTCTTTACATTACTTAGACAAGAAAAAAACACATACAAATTTAAAATGAATTTTAACCAATTGTACATTTTCATGCCCATCAGAGTACATTGTGTTGAAGTCAGTCTATGTACTTTGCTTTGTCACTTTTGAGTCTTGAGTGCAGTATGCAGAAAGTTCTGCTCAAGGCTGGAGAATGGGAAGAGCAGCACAATTTCTTGGTTGCCTACTAGTGCTTATTTGCCTGGTTGGGGGTAATAGTCATGCAGTGGGTGGGTTGAATTTATCATCTTCTTTAGCAAAAGATATGCGCTCCACCCATTGGTCCTTGAAAGATGGCAGTTGAGGGAGTGGCCGAGCACTGTGATGACTTTAAAGTTGATCTTAAATCCCTTTCTCAAACTTCTCCCTTTTTCATTAAGTACATTTAAAGAGCATAACATGTCCATCCCAAGCAATGGTATAATTAGTATTTTGTCTTATAAAGAGGCAGGTTAAGGTTAGTACTTAAAAATCTTTGAGCGCTTTTAAATATACTGACAACACAATTTTGTCTGTAGGTGAAAATAACCAAAGGGCTTCTAAATGTCAGTTTCACAAAGTTTTTTGTTATTGCCCACCTCTGTTGCTGTGTGACATAGGCCGATGGGGGCATCTATTTGGTGAGAAAATGCAGATTGTGGCAGTGAAAGGATGCATCTGGTCAGTAACAATGTTTCAGCCTGCTATTTAAGCAATCAAATCCAAACAATGCTCAGTAGGTTCGGAGGGATCCATTATTGTGCCACAAAATCATTCTCCACATGCCATTACACCAGCAGCAGCAGACAGGATGTTTATTGCCAAATTCAGACCCAGCTACCACTATGGAATAACATAAACCATAATTTATTGCACCAGACAATGTTTCTTTCCACTTGTCAATCATCCAATTTTTGCTGATAGCATGCTCAGTCTAAACTCAACCTATTGTTTATAGCTGATAGGAGTGAAACATTGTTTTTCAATCCTGTATGTTACTTCAAGGCTGTATGTTCTAAGATCGAGACCTTGCACGTCTCATGTCTTATTAAGTTCATATTTGCATACCACCTGTTAGCTTAACAATTATTGCTTTGCTGTTATGAGCAAACGCTCAAACTACTGGATGTTCATGTCTGGTAATATGAGTTTTAGGACAATGTTTTAAAGTGTAATCAATCTAATGATAAGGAATATTCCCTAAAAATATGTAAATAGATCATTCTGTTGCAAGCTTTATGTTACAAATTTAATTTCTGTTCAGAAATACAATATTTATTTAGTACTGCTGTTGCACAGCTCTACCCTGATAGAAGGATAGACGTTGCCTGAATGATTTTAAAATGTGAAAGCAATTATTGACTGGCCTATGAATGAATCACAAGTTTGAAAAGTGTACTTGATCATGTAAACCAAGTCTCTTTTTCCTAAAGCACGCAGCTCCATGTGAATCCTACTGATAAAATTTAGGTTGGCCAAAGGATTTTAATTAAGGTTTTTTTCTCCCGCTTCTTTGTCTTATTAGTTTGGGCATAGTTTTTTCATATTACCCGCTTACTCTTGAGGGAATAAACAGACTTTATGACTTGATAAATAAAATGGAGTATATAACTCTTAATGTTAGCCATGTGTGGATCAGCAACAAGTCCTGTGATTTTGTTGCTGAATATCTGTTTTGTCTGTATTTTCCAATGGTAACTTTGGAGTGAGAGCTAACATAAAGTTTAGCTTTTCTTGTTTAGCTTGTTCTTGTCTGTTGTGATTTATTAATCTATCAGTGAGTATGGGTTCTTTTTTAATGTTTATCTCAATCTTGCTCCATAGTTTTCATCTCCCTGTGTCTGAAGTTTCGCGACCCAATGTTGCTACGGGATGAAACAGACAAACTGAGACATAGCACTCCATGAATGAGTGGCTCACCAGCCAGAAAAAACGAAAATATACGGAGAGGAGAGAACCTTATTCTGCATCGTTCTTGTGTAACAGGTGTGCATGACGCTGTCTCTCTTCCTCTGTTGATATCAGCAGTGGCATGATTTAAGATTAACCTCTGGTATAGACACCATCTTTCACAGTCAAAATTGTTTTTCTCAAGGTCTTTATTCCAGACTCCTGTACTTGTATCTTCTCCACTCTTTTTTTGCTCTTTATCTTCGTGCACTCCTTTTTTTTTTTTGTTGAGTCTTTTAATTATTATTTATATTTTGTCTTTGTTTGAAATAACAATGTTCTTCATCCCGTCGCAGTTTAATTTGCATTAACTATATTTTACAATACTTCTTCTCCATCTGTTGTTCAGATTGCAACAGAACTCGACGGCCAGACCGTTGCCATGTCGACCTCATCGCTACGGCGACAAGTAAAGAACATCGTCCACAACTATTCAGAGGCTGAAATCAAGGTTGTGTGTTCCTCTGTTTCTTTCTTTTCATTTTAATTTTTTTTCTTCAACACCCACATCCCCCATATGTCCAGGGCTTAAATATAACCCATTTATCTCTGCAGCACACATGACATAATGTAGTTGATGATAATCTCTGAAGCAACCTCCTCACTATTTTTCCTTGTTATACAAAATATGAACTAATCTAATCATATTATCTCATAAGTTTGTCTCTCTCTGGCTTGTGCCTCGATTGAGTTTGCAAGGCTACTCAGAACACTGTGGACCATTACATTTTTGCAATGTATTGGCCTAAAATTATACTTCCTATGAACAGTTTGGATGGAGGATATATTTAAGTTTGTCCCTTGCTGTGTTCTTATACAGGTTAGAGAAGCGACATCCAACGACCCATGGGGCCCCAGCAGCTCTCTGATGTCAGAGATTGCTGATCTGACCTACAATGTTGTGGCCTTTTCGGAAATCATGAGCATGGTGTGGAAGCGCCTCAATGACCATGGCAAGAACTGGAGACATGTGTACAAGGTTTGTATTTGTGTTGGAGTCGGGAATAATTGTGCAACACTACACCTGTCAGTGAGGATGCGTAATGATGATGCTCCAGACGTGTGTTTTATCTCAATTTACTGCTCACTACAGAGTTGAACTATTAGGTGGTGTGTGTGTGTGTGTGTGTGTGTGTGTGTGTGTGTGTGTGTGTGTGTGTGTGTGTGTGTGTGTGTGTGTGTGTGTGTGTGTGTGTGTGTGTGTGTGTGTGGTGTGTGTGTGTGTGTGTGTGTGTGTGGTGGGGTGTGTGTGTGTGTGTGTGGTGGTGTGTGTGTGTGTGTGTGTGGTGTGTGTGGTGTGTGTGTGTGTGTGTGTGTGTGTGTGTGTGTGTGTGTGTGTGTGTGTGTCCCCTTTCCTACAGTTGGTAATTGGTTGTGTTTTATATTTTCACCAGGCTATGACTCTTATGGAGTACCTGATCAAGACAGGTTCGGAACGTGTTGCCCAACAGTGCCGAGAGAACATATACGCAGTCCAGACCCTCAAGGATTTTCAGTACATAGACAGGGATGGCAAAGACCAGGTACACAAACATGCCATGCCCACAAAGCTGCATAGAAAGTTGTACTTATTAGCGAGAAAGGTCCACCTTTGTGGAATGCAGGCCCGCTTTATCAAACATGCTGCTTATGTGTCATTCAAGGACATTTTACAATGAGTTTCAGACCTCTTGTGCAAACGAAGCCAGCCAGTAAAGTTTTCATGGGTTGTTGATAATTGAAACTGTGGGAAATTAACAAGCTGTTACAACAGGGTGTACAGTGTTATACCAGCATCAGTAAAAATTAAGAAAAGTACACAAAATTTGCAGCATGTAAATTTGTGCTCGTTCCATATTTCCAGGGGGTGAATGTGCGAGAGAAAGCCAAACAGCTGGTGACACTGCTGAAAGATGAAGAGAGACTAAGAGAGGAGAGGATCCACGCCCTCAAAACCAAAGAAAAGATGGCACAGACCTCCAGTGGTGAGATGGGTACTTAAAGTTCTCAAAGCTCAAAGTTACAATATTACACTCTGAAGAAGGGTGGGCATAAAGGGCCTTTAGGAATGAGTAGCCCATAACCTAAGACATGCTCTTATCCATGCCTATTCTTATTTGTTTCTTCTCCAGCCTCCTCTGCTCCCTCAGCACCCAGCCTGGGGGGGAGCCTGTCAGTGGGCTCCCACTCTGGAGGGGCAGACCCTGAGCAGGCCTGGCCACAGAGCACTGGAGAGGAAGATCTGCAGCTCCAGCTAGCTTTGGCCATGAGTAAAGAAGAGGCAGAGCAGGTAACACAAAACAGCATATTCAAGGCAGGCACAGCTACGTTACTACACTCAAAGATAAGGGTTAAAGCATAACGTTTACTACTACAGCTAAGTTTGCAGTTTGTACAGTCTGTTTCAGCACCTGTGTACAAAGAGGGATTTTAATGATATTATTCACTACATACACCTAGTTTTGCTTTCACAATGTAACACCTGACCTCCCCCAGACTAGCAAGGACCCTCTGGAGGACGCTGAGCTCCGCTATGCAATTACACTCAGCAAAGAGATGCAACAAAAGGTCAGGGGCAGAGAGTGTGCCCAGCTGACTGGCCAGCCACTCATCAAATATCTGTCTTTCTGTCAATTGGGATTTCTCAAACACACATCAAGTATTGATCAATCAAGAAAATGAATTTATGCTCATATTTGTCATGTGCCATTTTCCTCAGGACACAAATTTGTATCAGACTGCAGTAATTTGGTTGAGATAATTTAGTTTGCTGCAGTGTCCATTTCTATTATGGTGCTTGCACTCACGAAAAGTCTGCAAAGTAGGTGCTTTTCAAATCCTTGTCAAAAGTGAACACCCAAAGAATTGATTAACTCTAATTTGATTGTTGAATTTGCATGGCATTGGCAAATATTTATCATAACTGACTAAATTAAACATTAAGTGGTTTGTTAGCATTGATTATTCTTTCCTCTATGCCTCCCTCTCTGATAGCATGCTTTCAACTGTAGTCTTGATTTGAAATGCTCTTTTTTCCCTTACATGTTAAATTTCCTGCTGTTGTAACTTCCTTGTACTGTGTTCACTGAGTGCAAAACATGTTTTTTCTGCTCCAGGTAGGCTAGATGATAAAGCGGAAACTGTGCTTATCCAATAGACCGGTACCTATTTTTAAGGCACATCCAGGCTGTGTGAACAAGCATTAATATTATATGATCCTGTTTTGTTGTAATAATTATGAGAATCAGACAAAATTGCAAACTCTTAGAAATATTGCAGGGATTGGTAGATTTGCATTATTTTTATGTTGACTATAGATAATGCTTAAAGGTCAGGTGTTCAGTTTCCCCTCACACCGATTCAGTTAATTGTGGAATTGTAAACTGGTCCTAAATCTGTACCTGTGGTGTGCTTTCCGAGGTTGTGTGTCTCAGGTTGCTGACATCACAGTGTGTGTGATTGGCAGGAAGAGCGATTGCGCAGAGGTGATGACCTGAGACTGCAGATGGCCATTGAGGAGAGCAGGAGGGAGAAGACTAAGCCTGAGGATGTATGTGTAAAATGTATCTGTATATCTCTCACTTTCCTGGCTCCTATATTTTTCTCTCTAAATCTGATCAAATCAGCCACATGAGAGATGAAATCATTAAGACGTTTGAAAAGCAGTGGTAAAGATCGCATGTTCAGTTGAATAAACATGCTTTCTTTACTAGTGTAGGAGAGCACAGCCCATTTGTTTATGTGACTGTTAACATCTGTGTACAAAGTGCAGAATACAAAAATAGAAATTGCATGCAGTTTTATCAAATTACTGACACTGCACAGACATAATAATAAAAATGGATTATAAGAAGTTCAATCTGATTTCTTTCACCATCAATTTGATGTATACGTCTGGTCTGCAATTATTTGTCTCCTTCTACTTCTCGTTAGGCAGCATCATCTAACCTCAGCTTTGTGCGCTGAATGTGTCCTTAGATTATTTATTTTTTTCTCCCTGAATACAGCTGAGAACATTAATCCATAATATATTCTCTTGCACAGGGCGCTCTGATGGAGCTGGGTGCCGTGGACCCCTGGGGATCCCCTGCTGCAGCCACTGTGGGCTCTGCCGGCCCCTCGCCTCCACCCACAGTTCCTGCCCCTGCTGCCTCAGGTCCGTGGGGGGCAGCCCCAACAGACCCATGGGGCGTAGCGTCACCCACATCTCCTACAAGCTCTGACCCCTGGGGTGGGGGAGCCCCACCCAGTATAGCCCCTCCTCCAGACCCCTGGGGAGAGACGTCCAACAGAGTTAACAACGTCGACCCCTGGGGGAGCTCCGGTAAGCAGCTACAACACCGGTCACGTACTAACTCTGTAGCCAGTCAGGTTGATGGGAATGTACTCATCGCTGAGTATCGAAAGAGAAGCGTTTCTTGCTCTGTGGATGAAAGAGGATGTGAAGCCGTCTCAACCTTTACTTCGCTTCACTCCACAGTCCATTTCCTGTCTTCATTACAGCCCTGTCGCATTTTCTATCATGTCACCATGCTGTCATATCTTCTCATACACTTACATGCTTTCAGTTTGAAATGAGGAAAGCAAGCATGCTAAATCCATTCTCCCTCTGTGTCTAAACCAGGGATTTGTATCCCCCTTCTTTCTACTCAGGACTGACTGTGGCTGTGTCTCAACCAGAGCTGTTTCTTCTCTTACCCCTTTGTGCCTTTTTAATGTATGGCTTAGCTGCTTATTATCTCTCCTTTACCTCCATGGAGCTTCAGATATTAAATAGGTGAAAGTAATATGGTGGACAGCTACCTGTCCTCACCTTTCAAGTTAGGGACTGCAGAGGTCAAGGAGAGAAACATCAGTGCTGGAACCCCGCCCAGCTTCCTGCTCCCTCCTTTTTGTGGATTGTACCTGTAAGGTGTTACGTTAACCCTCCCCTGCGTCTCCTCCCCTCCCCTGTAGCTGTGACCCCTCCCAGTGTCGATCCCTGGGGCCCCCCAGTGCCACTCAGCACGTCCTCCTCCGGGGGGGCAGTAGACCCCTGGTCAAGGGACGGGCCTGTCCCTGCCTCTGACCCTATCACCTCTGACATCTGGAGTGGCACCGCCAAACACACAAATGGCACAGGTATACTCACATTAAAAGCTACATGGACTCACAAACGCTGAGGTACTGGTACGCACTTTTAAAGGGCTTTTCATAGTTTACACACAGATTTTAAATTGCATGCACAGAAGAGTTGTCTTGTCCTACATTTCATCCTCCTCTAGTATCTGTGGTAATGCAGTTCTATATTGTGTTTTATTATAATGAACGTTTTTTGTATTCTGATTTGCTGTTTCCATTCCTCGTTCATTTCCTCCTTAGGAGATCCAGAGCGACGAGGGTCCCCAGCAACAGGCTGTGACAGTACAGGCTCACCGGTGCCCTTTGACCTGTCATCTCTTGGTTCTTCACTTCCTGTTCGTAAGACTCCAGAGTCCTTCCTTGGCCCCAACGCAGCGCTGGTGGATCTTGATTCCCTGGTGTCGTCTAAACCCAAACCCAAACAGCCACCACCTCCTTCTATCTCTTCTTCTTCAGCACACAACCCCTTCCTCCAGAACACAGGTTAGTTAAACAGCTATTGGGTGATCTATTTGTAGCCTGAAAGAGAGAAGTAACCACACTTCTTAAAGGGTAACTACTGTTTTATTTTCAACCTTGACCAATGTTTTTGTGTCTAAGTGACTGATGGGAACAACAATCTTTGACTTTGTCCAGTATTAAGCGAGGCCGCTGCAGTTGGCAGCGACGAAACAAGCTACAATGTAAGTTAATAGTGCAAATGGGTAGCTTATTCACATATGTTCACAAAAGCGCTTTTTTGCCACTGACAGGCTCAGATTAAAATTTAAGTGTCTGACAACATTATGGAAAGGATTTCTAAGGAGGTCGACCTTTCTGTTAAAGAGTAAGATTTTTTTTTTAAACATAAAAACATCCGCAAAATTACTTTTGCTAAAGCCACCAGACTCGACACCAACTACCACAACTCTAGTTTTGGTTGAAATAACACATGGTTTACCGATTTACTTGTGAAAATATGTTTGCTCCATACACGCTAAAAGTCTTTTTTTTAAATTGGAGTCTGGTGGGTTTAGCGCTAGCGACCTTAGAGCTTTTTTTGGGTAAACAGAAAGGTATTAAAAAGGTTTTTAAAAATGCATATCTCTATAGGCATCCTTTCCATAATGTTGTCAGACACCTAATAAAATGAGCTTTTCAGTGGAAAAAAAAACAGTGAACATTTGCCCCATAGGGTTACATTGCAGCCCGGTCTGTGGCGTTCACGCTTAATACTGGACCAATTTCAAAGATTGTTGTTGTTGATCAGTCACTTACACACAAAAACATAGGAAATAGGGTCTAGGTTGTAAAAACGGTAGTTACCCTTAAAGATCAGCATAACTTTTGTAGACAGACAAACAGGTAGTTTTGCATTTTTAGGTAGAACCATGTCTGTCCACACAAATTTTTAAGATGCCAACATCAGCTGTAATTCTATATTTTTATTCACAAAATACAGCTTGCCAAAAAAGCTGTTTGATTAGTATGGAGAGTTTGGATGGAACAAAAGAAAGTAACCCTATGGGGCAAATGTTCACTGTCTATTTGGTCCATTAAGTGCACTTGACAGTGTATGTACAGACTTTCAAAAAGCCTTTGATACTGTTCCTCATAAAAGACTGCTATCAAAGTTAAAATTCTGTTGTTTAGACAGCAGAGTTATTTATTGGATACAGGATTTTTTGACCTACATAAAAAAGCAAGTGGTAGTGAATGGTTCCACCTCAGACTGGAAGCCAGTGGCATCTGGGGTCCCAGTCTTAGGCCCTGTTCTCTTTGTAATTTACATAAACAATCTGCCCGATGTGATACAGTCTGATGTTTACCTTTTTGCGGATGATACTAACATTTTCAGAATAGTAAGTGACACAGACGAAACCCATTTTCAAGACGTACTGTATGTAGAATGGGATATAGTGTGGACAGTGGCTATTGAAAATGAATCCCGAAATAAAAAATAAATTTTAAAAATAAAATGTGTAGAAAAAAGGGAAAGGGTCTAGAGAAGAGCTACTACATTAATTCCAGGAATGAAAAATAGGTCTTATGAAGATAGATTAAGGAAATTAAGTTTACAAACTCTCATATTTAGGTGATATGATTCAGGTGCATAAGCTTGTACAGGGAATATATAATGTAACAGTTGAGTCTATCTTTCAGATTTGGAGCAATAGGTGTGAGACACGAGGGAATTCTTCAAGACGTTACCCTAGAACATGCCCGTCTGAAAAGAGAGAATTTTTTTCATGCTCCATGTGGTAAAATTATAAAATGAGCTTCCAGAAGAAGTTGTGCGTTTCCCTTCTATTAATTCCTTTAAGAATAGGTTGGTTGCATTTGGTAAAATGGAAAAAGTCAACCTGTCTTTTGAGAGTTGAAGAAATAATATTGAAATGCTGTATTGTTTAACTGTCACTTCTGACCTCAGGCTCATCTCCTGCTCCTGGCATGGCAGTGACTCCAGGCAGCACCATTTCCAGTAGGGGGGTTTCTCCAATACCTGCCTCCTCCAACCCTTTTGGCGTGGCTCCACCCATGACCTCCATCTCACCTCAGCCCTCATCACTTGGCCTGAGCGGCCTCCGTTCCAGTCCTGTGCCTCCCAATCCCATGCTGGGCATGGTGCAACCAGGAATGGGCATGGGGCCAATGAGTGTGGGCATGGGGGCTCCAGGAATGGGCCTGGGCATGATGCAGGTTAGCCCCATGGGCATGCCCTACGGCGGGCTCTCACCAATGGCACCCCCAGGCTCGGCTCTGTTGGGGTCCGGAGGCGCAGCACCTCCTCAGCTGATTTTGGGTGGGCCCACTGGAACAGGAGGAGTGATGGGGGCAGGAGGATCAGTGGGAGGTGCAGGAACGACGGGAGTGAGCACCAACCCTTTTCTTCTTTGAAGAAGTTTCACCACTACTTTGCGCTTATATTTCAACCTCCTCTGTCGTACCTGCTGCCCCCCTTCATTCACCCCCTTCCCCCGCCCCCCCCCCCTTAACACAATTTGTGTCCAAAAAAGAAAAAAATGTGTACATCTCTATATTTAAAGAAAAAAAACAAAAAATCTAAATTTATGTTTATCTTTTCCTTCAGAAGCATTACTTCATTTCAGAATAATTTTCCACATTTAGTTCTTTTCATTTCAGTATGCGTTGTTTGTGGGTGGGAAAAAGAGATCTATTTATTTTGTGTTAGTCCTGTTTTGTTCTGTATCGTTCTTCATGTGGTGGGTTTTTTCAGTCTTGTCTTGAGATGAAGGTAAGTCTGTGAGGCCAGGATGCTTTTTCAGTAGTGACACTCTACTCTGTTGTAATATTACTGCACTGAGAGAGAGATTGAAGGAGAGGGGACTTAGCCAATAACAAACTGAATAGAAAAACTGTTGTACCTGCCTCTTCCTCTTCTCTCCCTCTAGAATGAAGACAAACACTGAATCACTGAAATGAAACAAGTGCATGAAGGATAATTTTTAATGAACTCCAGACTGAGATAAGGACTGAAAACCCTGCATTAACATTTAAGGCACAATGTGGTCAAATTGTTTCAACTATTTCACTTTTAATTTAATGCTAAATGTAATTTATTTTTTTCCAATTTTTGGGAACAAATAAACAAGGAAAATCACACGATGATGCCATTTAAATCAAATGCTTATTTCCCCCCCCCACCTTACTATCGTAGAAAACTAAAGAGAGCGCTAACATCTGTGGTCTGATGGGGGGAAACTATGGGATGTTTGTTGAATGTGTGTGTTTGCAGCAATGTGTGAATGAAAATATGTATGCTCATTTGTGAGTATGCAATAGTTTCTGTGTATATGTATCAATATCTGTCTCCATTTTTTCTGCCTGAACTTATTTCAGTGACCCAGAAAGGAAGAAATGACATACATTATTTTTGTTTTTAAAAAGAAATTGTCACTTGCATTAATACTATGTAATGTTGGGATTTCAAATGAGGTATTATAAGGGTCACACATTTTTCTGCCAATCATATTTCACACTTTATTTTTTGTTAATCAGAAGCATTAGATTTTTTCCAATCACACATTTTATATGGGATCCCTGGTGTCCAGGTGTCCCGGAGTTGTCCACCACTGTCTACTGTTTCATCCCTCGTTCCTTCAGGAAGGGAAAGTACCATACTGATGCTTCTCTAAAAAATAAGACAGTTATTTCAATGAATGAATGAATGAAAGGAAGAAAACAACCTGGGACTTGACAACATGCTTCATGCTGTTCTTTTAATTTAGTTTGATGAATTTATTGTTATTTTATATCAACAAGAAAAAAATATCTCTTTTATCAGGTAAGGTTGACTTTTGTGTGGTGATGACTGTGAACATTCACATTTGAAAAGTAAAATGGAAAGAAAATCAAAAGGAATTTATGAAATAAAACAAAAACAGGATGTTTGGCTTGTTTCATGCTTGCTTTGTAGTTAAAGTCTATATTCCATATGGACTTTTTCTGCTGCAGAGAACAAAAATGTGATGAGAATATATTTACAGTTTATTTTCTTTGGTGAACATGTTTATGACTAAAAGCCAACAGAAAAAACACCCTGCCAATTACCTACAGAAGAAAAGCTAAACAGTTATTACAGCATATGAATTTGAATGAAGGTGAAAACCTGTACAACTATATTTCAACCTTGAAATACAGTGTTCAGTCACATGTGACAAACTTGCACCCTGAGAAACTTCAAGATGCACAAGTAACAGGCAGCCTCAGCATCAAGTTTAGTGAGGACTGCTGTAAAGAGCCACATTTCGCTGCAAAGTTTTGTTGTAATCCTTTCCTCCACGCAGACGATGAGGGTCAAACGAGCAGAGAATCCCAGTCAAAGTCATCCTGGATCTCCTCGCTGTTGCTGTGCAGACTCTTTAATGGAGGGTGCTGTCGGGGTGTCATAGACTGAGGCTGCATCCCAGCTGAGACAGAAAGAGAAACAAGTTAGCACACGACAAAAGAAAATGACAAAATATTGGAAGGATTTATTTTGTATTTAAATAACTTCTCCTTTACAACAGACTGCATCATTGTTTTGGGAAACGGCTAAGAAACGCCACATTTTTTCAAGTCTATCTTAATAAAACAACTGCTGCTGTCCCTATTGGCTGTGAAAAAATTCCTTCCTAACATGTAAGTGTTAGGTGACAAAATCCACAGTCCTTGTTCTGTGTAAAAATGTGTCAAGTTCAACTAAAGTAAAGTATATATTTTTTTGATTTTGTCATCACTTAGATGAAAATAATCTCAGGAAGGAAATTTCTTCAGACAAGAGGAGTGATTACAGTGACCAGTAGCTTTTTTGGTGTACATAAAGGCATGTGAGTATTGTTTTAGAGTAGACCTGAAAAAATGTTATTTGTTTAAAATTTGCATCTGTTTTGTATCCTCTCTCTGTGGACTTGGCTGGATTAACCATTGGGGCAACTAGTCACTTGCCCAGGGGCATAGGACATCTAAGGGGCCCTGGGCTCCATTACATATTATGTTTGATCACATTATAAATGCAGTCTTCACTTTCCTAATTATATGCAGATTTTGAGTATTGCTGTCCAGGGCACATGAAATTGTTAATCCTTCCCTGTCTGTGGAGCCCTCCACATGTCATACTGGATCCCACTCAGTTGCTGCAAAAGTTTGAAAAAAAAAACTTGTTGAACATGATGCGCGGGGTCTTACCAGTAGTGTTAGCAGGTTGTGTTAGCTGTGGTCTTTGAAGGCCCTGTCCCTGCATGTGCAGAGCCCTCCGGGGTGGCTGCACTCCACTGGCAGGGTGAACTATGGGAGAGTAAGGGAGGGGTGAGGGGTGAGTGAGGCTGGAGAGGGTAGGAGGTGGATTGGAGGTGAATGTTGGGACCTGTAAGGAGTGAGGTGAACCGAGGGCTAGTGGGGAGTTATTCCCAGAGTTGATCATGCCTTTCTGGGTGAAGAAGCGGTTCAGAGAGTCACACAGGGAAGTGAAGAGTGTCGGGTCCAGGGCCCAGTCGCAGAGCTCTGCTTGACGCATGCTCTCCAGGAGGTCTGGGGACACAAAGTTAGGGCCTTTTAGAACAAAAAAGGCAAAGCCCTTAGTAATTCTTAAAAGAACACAGATTTTACTCAACATTTCTATCATTTTGTAAAAATCTAAATAATAACCATACTCATTGTTTTATTTTTTGCCTCTAATACATTCTGGCTAGTGCAGTGTTTGTAATAGGTAGCTGCAAAAGACAAATATCTTAAAGGGTCAGTTCAGGTAAATTAACAATACAAACATTTTCTCAACTCCTGGTATTAAGCCATGGAGGTAGTTTATCTGTTGAGATGTAAGTCTGAGATAATGTAGGCACTCATTTTTTTTTTTGGTCATGGCATTAAAAAAAAAACTAAACGTTTTGAAGGTGCTGTGTCATTCCTGGCCACAACAAACAATTATTTTCATTACTGAATAATCTGCATGATCTATTTTCGCAATTATCCAATCATAAATTGTTTGGCTGAAAAAGTGTCGTTTTGGCTAATAGTGAAAAAATTACCAATATAATTTCCCAGAGTCCCAAAAAGAATTACTTAATTTATTTGACCATCAGTCCAAAAGATATTCTTTTTACTTTCACATTTGACAACAAAATAAAAGCAACTTTTCACATTTCCAGAAGCTGGATCCAGTTTTTGTTCTGGAAAATTATTTGGGAAGAAATATTTGACTTACTGACTGATTGACTAGACATTTCAGCTCTTGTCTTTAATAGTCATAATAACTCAATAACACTTCACAGACTTGTGAGTGTTTGGTAGATGAACCTGAGAAATGCTCAGCTATCTCGAAAACTCAGCAGATAAGCCTCCCGGCGGTAAGTGAGAAAATGTTTTATTTTGTGAATTTCTTTGAAGCCACCCTTTAAACAAGACTGGTAAACAGAACAGACCTGGGTGACCAGATAGGTCTATGTTTGCCCAGTCTAGATTGCTGGCAATGTGGAAGCTCTTCTTCAGAGAATCTTGGTTATTGAACCAGTCAGCTGGCACCGCTAAAGTGGAAGGGAAGGAGGTAACTTTAGAAAGCACTGATCTTTCCTGTGTTATGTTGCTGCTTTTAATACAATTCAAGCATTGTTGGGTATGATAAGGCAAGGTGAGACTCACTGTATTGTGGAATGCGCTCCGTCTCAGGAGGGTGTGAAGCCGGTGCAGGGTGGGGAGACATTGGGAGCAGAGTCGGCGTGTGCAGTGGGGTAGTGTCATTGTTCAGAACAGCCAGGGGAGCAACATCCGCTAGAAAGAAAATTAAAACACTAATTCATCCCAGTCGTTTATGTGTACGATGTATGCTTTATAGAGTTAATGGGCACACATAGTACTTACACTGTGAGCCTCCCTTCTCCCGCATGGTCTTGAAGAGAGACTTGAAAGACGCATACAAGTCTGGTAAGTTCATCTCATCGAAGGTGAAACGCAGCGGAGGCTCAGTAGAGGAGTTTAGTGAGACAACAGGAGGGGCAGCAACAGATGAAGGGACAACGCATGCAGAGGAATGAGTGGGTCCTAACACAGTGCAAGAAGACACTGAGTTAGGAGCGCAAGAGAAAGTGGGAACAGATACTGAATTAGCAGGAAAAGACAGAGTGGCACCAGAGAAAGAGGGAGAAGACATATTGGCAGGAGACAGAGGTGTAGCAGAGGCAGTGGGGGTAGAGAAAGTGTGGCCGTGTGGATGGCTAGGTGGGAAGGAATTGGTAGTAGACATGGAGGCAGCAGAAGGACGTCCAGCTGGAGGAGAGACAGATGGATGCTGGACAGGGTGAGTGGACAGAGGGCTTGGCATGTAGGGTGACAGTTGCTGTGAAGATAGAAGACATTAGATTAGATGCAGCATCCCTGACTGTGATAAAGAGGGGAGAAAGTGACCGTACCTTGCATGGGGGAGGAGAGAGGGAGGCAGAGTGGGGTGGCTGCTGCTGGATGGATCCCAGTGGCTCTGTGTTAAGAAGCTGGTGGTCTGTGTGGGGGGGCGGTGGAGGAGGAGAGGCTTGTCTCTCTGCTTCTGTCCCTGGTGCTTGAGAATCCTGTAACAGCACAGCGTTACTATTTGTAAGGGTGGAAAAGTTATCACAATCCTGTAAGAAAGAAAAAAATTGCATTACTCAAGTTAAAGGGTTGGTTTACCTAAATGATAAAAATGAAAATTACAGTAGAGAAATACTAATGTTTTTCACATTGCCATGCTTTTATTTGCCGGGATTTTGAGATTTGTCCCTCCACCTCATAACAATTCGTAAGTGAATGCTGACTAATCCCCAAAAACTACGTCAACTGTTTTTAATAGGCGAGAATAACCAGGACATTGTTTCTGGAAAGATATTTTGGTGTTATATTTTAAATGTAATAATTTGATGCTGTGAACATTACGTTTCATTTATGATTTTATTGGTGGGTGCAGAAATCAGAGACATATATTCTCAAAACCTGGACAGATGAAACCAAAACCAGTATTTGCATGGCTAAATACCACCAGAGGTAAATTAGCAAATAAGTTTTTTTAAAGTAAATATGTATCAGGGATAATATGCGTCACTGGTCCCTTCAGGATGTTAAGTGTCGATTATAAGTTTTAGGGAATTCATAATACAATGTTTTTAGTTTAAAAATGTTATTTGTCATGAAACTTGTACTAATTACAGCTGTCAGATTGAAGAAGTGCAGTAAAAAGTTAAATATGGGGATACAATGCCAGAATCCTTGTACCCTACGTAATTCTTTAACAGTTTGGGGGTTTTGACATGCTAACAATGCAGGTTTAATAGTTAACAAGTTACTGAGTGAGTGATATTAATCAACATACATCCTGCCTCTCCTCTTCCTCCTCTGGATAGGGACGTTTAGGTGCCCTCACTTGATTCACCTCCGCAGGGCCATCCATCGTCCAATAGGAACCCTACAAATACAGTTCAAGTGTCCGACTTTACGCTCTTTTAAACAATCATTCCTCCATCTCACATGATGCACACAAGTAATTCACCTTGCCGGGGTCATTCTGCGGCCGAGGAACTTTCCTGAAGCATTTATTAAGGGACAGATTATGCCGAATGGAGTTCTGTTAGGGACACAAAGTGATGTCAGTCATGCACCAGCAACCAGGTGATGCAAATAATATTAAAATTGGTTACAAATTACCAAATACTTTTAACTTATACTTTAGTAACAAAGTTATTACTATTCTAATACACTAATAATGTGTTGTTTCTACATTGGAGCTTACTTTCCATCCACGGCCAGCTCGGCTGTAGTAGGGAAACGTGTCATTAATCCAGGTGTAGATGTCATTCAAACTCAACTTCCTCTCAGGTGCAGCTGCTATTGCCATAGCGATGAGAGTGGCATAGCTGTGAGGGGGTTTCCCCTTGTAATTAGAAGGGGAGGGGTCCGGCACAGAGGGTAGGAAGTCTCCCCTCTCCTTCCCTCTCTCTTTCTTTTTGTCCCTCTCGCCTCCTCCCCTCTCTCTCCCTGAGCGTAAGCTGCTGATTCCCAGCTGAGGCAGCCAGTCAATACTGGTGAGACTGGAGTCCAGTTCAGAGGACATTGTCTCTCCTTTTCTCTGTCCAGGGTCTGAGGGTTCAGAAGAGGAAGCATTGGATCAACACATCCTTTTACTTTGGACACTGTAGCGACAAACACAAATACCGAGAAATGCTTAAGTAGATTTACCTCTGCCTGTAATGTAACACTGTCAACCGTTCTGTTCCTGTACTTCCACCCAGCAAGTTCAGACACTTAGTGCTGCTCTGGAAACTATTCATTCACAAGCAAAGGCATTGCATGAATGTGGCCGCATATATGTGTCACAATTCCACCTAAACCTTCTATTTTCTGAGGAAGAAGAGGGACTTGCTTACCTCTTTACAATCACTCGAGGGCCCAAGGCCTTAAAAAGAATAAATATTTGATGTTGTCATCAGCTGTGCACAACTGCTGACAAACTGGTGTCCGTCTTTCACTTCAGATCTCTCTCTTCAGCATGTTGATCCCCACAAGGCCTCCAATCATACCTGTTTTGGGAAAGTTTGTGTAACTTTGGAAAAATACAATACAAAATTATCGGAGAGCTTCCTTTTTCTTTCCCTCTCTTCTTCCCCTCCCTTTTGACTAAACCAGAATTACGTCACTCATCCCTCCCTCTTTGTGACATAACTCTTTGCACCCGCCTCTGTGAGCAGGCCCCTCCTCTTCAGCTTCTAACAGCTTGAAGTAGGAAGTTTCTGCAGCTGTGGGCTCACAGGAATATCAGAAGATCCTTTTGATATCCTGGTTATATGTGCATTGTTACAGCAACAACCTGTAAGTTAGGTTAGGTAAACTGTTCAGATCCAGGAATCGCTAAGGCCTTGTGCTATCGAACATCAAAACATGAGAGTTTGATTCAAAAACATAAGACACAAAAGCAGTACAGATTTATAGAAGCATCACTTTATTGAAGCACTTCAACAGTGTGTTGGAAGCAGTGAAATTCTGTACAGTATTTCTGGGACAAAATGACAGGTGATGATCTCCCTACAGAGAGCTGAAGAAGGCGAGGAGGCCCGTGTCAGGGGATGGGTGGGCCAAAAGCTTCTGGACCTGTCAATTAAGAATATACAGTTAATTTGTCATTTCAGTATGATGTCACACCTCACACTAATATAAGATCACCTGTAACTGGTCAACTGGTGTTAGTGATAAAGGTTTTAAACAGTGTGTTTTTGAAGCTGAAGCTGTAATCTGTAGACTTTATGTGACAGCAGTCCGAGGACAAGCCAAATGTGTTTTCTTTTTGCGTATACAGCCATTTATGACACATCTAAATAAAGAAAGAGTAACCCGGAAAGCAGCAGCGGTAAGCACCTGCTTGAAGTTGGGGTGCTTGGCATCTTGAACTAGCTGCAGCATGACAGCCTCTGTGGTGGTGAGGAATGCTCCGCTCTGCTTCAGTCGGGACAGAGCAAACAAACGGTCGGTCTGGCTTTGAAGGGGAGACACAAAAGTAGTAAGACATTTATTTATACAGCTTTGGGACACACACATGAACAAATTTATATTGTATGCAGTTAATAACAATGCTATTTAGCAAGGAAAGCATAGAATACATGGATACCTTCTGGAGGAGACTGCATCAGCCACAATGTGAACCTCCATTCCCTTTTCGAGCAGGTCAAATGTTGTGCACTGTGGAAAACGCAAGAAGCAGAGGTCCTCATTTAGGAACTGAAGCGCTGTGACATAACTACAAAACTACTTAATAACAGCATAACAGCTTAATAATCATCCGTCACATCATGACCGCTGTCATGCTCATTTTTTACTGCTATAACTAGTATGAGTAAAAGATGAACATGAATGTGAATATAATGCATTCATTAATAGACGCTTGCAATAAGCTTCCAGGTGTATTGATGGTTTCTTCTATGATGCTGGGGAGTAAGTCATTTGTAAAGCTAAACTACAGAAACTACTATGTGTGTGATCTTACTGCAATGCAGGCATGTGCCTCTATTCCACACAGTATAGCCTGCTTGGGGTTCCCCAGGGTCTGCAGCTCCTTCTCAACCTCCTCTATCATCATGGTGAATGAAGTTTTAGCATGAGCTGTCAGGTCTTCTGCTCCCAGCTCTGGTACTGTGGGACCCAAGCCTCTAGGGTACTGCTCTGTCAAAATGGACGGGATGCCCAGAACACGACTAGCCTGTGAGAAGGCGGACAAAAATAATGAATACTGACAAATTTATATCTGAGGCCAATAACTGGTATGACTGACACTAATATAGTGTGATGGTGAGTATTTCCAACCTGGAGCAATCTGGCCGCATTGCTGACAATGTTGGTGAACTGGAAGATGTTGGGACGGAACTTCTCTTGCATGTCACACAGGAAAAGCACCGAATCATTGATGGAGAGCCGGCCAATTCTTGCCACTGCAAGAACCAGGTCATAAAACAGAACACATTGTGTTCAGACACATCGAGGTACAAGTCCGCAGCTAGTGGTAGAGTGTTGGGGATGACAGGCCACTGAACATTAAAATAGCAGTACCTCAATGAACAATAACACCTGGAGAAATAAGCAGTGCATATCATGTAGTTGCTACTTTTGAGCTTTATTCTGAGCTTCAAATTATTATTTATTTATTTACTTATATATTTATTTTTTACATTGGTTCAATCTTCTAAAGGAGGAAACAGATTCCCTTCCTTGTACAAAATATTTCCTCTAAGGAGTTTCACTGTCTTCATAACAATGAGACCAACTGGTTTCATAGTTTAACACGAATACATTATAGCGAAATGGCGATGACTGCGATCCTAGATCATGTTGTCATTTTAAAGACAAGAAAGTTAACTTACTGTTGTTGCCTGAATGGTCCGATTGTGAGGAGGAGGACGAGAAGTGGGTTCAGGGACAGGTTCAACAGGACTGTAGCAAGTTCAGCTGCCAGGATAAATGGCCAATGTACCGCCCCCTGTGTAATTAAAAACCCAAAGAAAATGTACGTATACTCGCAAGTGAAAGAGGAAGATTGCATTCAAATTTAACCAAAAACGGCAAAGGATTAACAGACAACAAACATCTGAATCTGAAAAAATATATTCCAACTGACCTAGCATTCAGCTAACTAAAGACAGAAGTTCATGAGTCTTTGATAAAGACAGCTCTGTAAGCGCATTGACCAATAGAATTACGTGTCTTAGTGAGTGACGTTTCTGTAGCCAATAGCAGCCGCCGTTCGCCTTGCTAGCTCAGCGTAGTGGTGGGAACCTTCTATGGGTGGGAACAACGAACTAACCAAAGCAAAGTGGTTACCTGAAGATGTCTGACAATGCAGAATGCCCAATAGAAACGCAAAAAGAGGAGTCGCAACCGCTGTCTGACGACGCGACGACAAATGATGATAAGAAAAAAAGTAAGAAAGTGTAATATATCGAAAATTCTGCTCAATTAGTAAATAATAACCATCTGTTTACGAGGAATAGAGTGAGAGGGAGCAATTCCGGGTGCATGACGTGAAAGAGGATTGACAGATATTTTGGCCAGTAGGAATGCTAATTCTTTCTGTTTAGCCAATAAACATTTAGCTTTTAACATGTGGCACTACCGGTTTGGGCAATGCTAAAGTTAATGCTAATGTTTATAAATGCAATATAAATCGTTTTGCTCTTTTAGAATACATTTTTTAGAGAGTCCATTTCTATTATGTATCAACTGTTTCATGATAGTGCCAATAGCAATTACACATCTTGTAACGTTATATAAGAATAGTTTGAGGCTAAAGTAACAAACAGTTAGCTTAAAATTATGTCCCAGCCATAGCTATGGTCACAGCTCAGTTTATAAAAAAATATCTTGTTTCATGTCACATACGTTTGTTCAGGAATTCAAGTAGAAAAACTGCCCTTTTCATTATTATTCTCTTAGCTGTGTGAGATTGAATTCAAGGGTTGCTTTCTGTTTAAGAGTTATTTTTTGAAAACCTTGCCAAATAATTGTATTTTGTATGAGGGCACAATTATGTTGTTTAAGTACAATGTTCAAAACATCTGAGCAGCATAGAGTCGGAAATCTTTATTTTGTGATTAAGTTCATTCCTGAGTATGCAAAGCTTTGCGCCACCTATTTTTATTCATTTGAATCAACTTTAATGGCAAAGTGAGTGTAAACAGATAACATCAAGGAATTTGACTTCGGCTTTGGTTTCTCTCAAAGTACATACAGAAATATAGACATACAGCTAACAACAACCCCAAAGCTGAAACTATTTACAGATATCATTTTATAAGTGTGTTTACACATATACACATGCATATGCATTCACATACGCAAGTGTATTATGTATACACTTTTCAGTAACATTTTTATATTACTAAAAGAATAAAGAGAATAAATTAATCCAATCTAAGTTTTTTTTTTTGTCATCAAGGCAAATGCTCGACAACAGGGAATCTCAAAGCTTATAATTGCAACAAATACATTCATACATGGCGAATGTATTTCACAATTGTACCAACAGGAAAGCACTTATACAATTTGAATAATTAAAGGGGAGGACGTTTTGCACCCAAGGAATTGTAGGCTATTATAACAAATCAAGCAAAAGCCCAACAGGTGTTCATTTTTTTAGTTTGTATAGTACCGGCCCTTTAAAAAGCAATGTAATTCTGCAGAATTTCATCTACTTCATACTGGAAGTGCATCATAGTTTTTGTTTTTCTACTCTGGAATAGCGGTTATGTGTCACTGGATTTCTGGTTCCAGAAATTACCCTGAACAATTCATGTTTGGATTTGCCCGTGGCAGTCTGAGTGGCGGGCGGCAGCAGCACTTTAACTTTTTCTTTTCTCCATTTCTATAGTTGATGTTCTGTTGAAGGCAGTGGGAGACACTCCTATAATGAAAACAAAGAAGTGGACAGTGGACAGGGGAAGGACGGTACAGTCCCTGTCTCAGTTCATCTCTCGCTTCCTCAAGCTTGACAGCAGTGAACAACTGGTAAGAATGGCGTGTGTCTACTGGCTTGTTCACTTACTAAAATCATATATCTCATCATATACATTAAACTGCATCTGTTTTTTTTCTCCAGTTCATTTATGTTAACCAGTCTTTTGCCCCCTCACCGGATCAAGAAGTAGGAGTCCTCTTTGATGTAAGTACATATCTACTTAAAACATAAGCATGGAAGTTTATACTAGTGATCTTATTAGTAACTGAACCTGACACACAAACCTAAACCATGTCTGCAAATAAAATTGCAACACATGTACAAACAAAAGACCGGGTTTATTCATGTTTACTACACTGCTTGCCAACAACAGATATTCAAATCTTGTTTTGTTTCAGTAATTGAAGCAAATTTGCCAAGCCGTCAGTGAATACAGATGAGAACAAGAATGTTATTACTAAATATTAACATTTTATGGGATACATTATTATTGTTGTGATATTTAGAACACTCAGCCACAGTAAAACTAAATGTCTTTACTAGTGATGTTAAGGTCTGTGCCAACAAAAGTGTGAAAAGTGTGTCGAGAAATCCCTGAAGTTTTCCGCAAAGCGCGTATCGAGGCTTGTATCTTTTTAGACAAATGACATCCGAAGCATTGCTGGCCATCCATACCACGTGACTGATTTATAAAGTGTTTTGAATCTACTGTTTTATACATCCATGATCTAGACGAGCACATTCACTGCCCCCTGCCCAGTTAAATCACAGCCACGTTCCAGTTTTAGAATACTTATATTGCCCCTCCTGCTATTATTATATTATGACCAAAAGGTTTGATTTACACACGTTTGGTAGTTGCATTCCTCTCAAGGAAATCTGTTTATGATACAGTTAAGTTAATTATATTATACCACCAGAAAATACACACCATATTGATATAAATGGATTACGTGGAAATTGTTTTGTACTTTTTTGTTATTTCTAAGTCTTTACTTGTGCAAAATACATTTAAAAATCCCTCTCTGATACAGTGTATCACAGATCACATAGATCATCTGTAATACATCTGCCTCATTTACAGTCTTTGACCAGCAGGTGGTATTGTGAGAAAATGAAGCCTTGAGGAATTAATTCTTTTGCAAACCAATTTGCTGTAAAGCTTCAGTGCTTCATGAGGCTTCATCTCGCCATCATTAGTCTTTAATGAAATATTAGAATAGTAGCCTATGTCATTGGAATTACAAGTAAATGGGTCATGTGAAGCTTTGGCCAGCAGAGGGAGCAATTAAAGGGAAGCTCCATGTTACAAAAGCAATACGCCCTAACCTTTGATTAGAATTACAGCAAAGATCTCAAAGTCCGGAATTCTTATTGTGGACCTCCCTCTCACTGCTCAATGGGTCAATATTAAATGAAATGTAACAGTTAACATTAGTTTTGTACACTCTAATTTTGGAAATGTACTGTGACATCACTTATCTGCCTTACTATTTAATTTAACATTTATCTTTGTCTTTTTTTCC
Organism: Etheostoma spectabile; assembly: GCF_008692095.1. Taxonomy (NCBI): domain Eukaryota; kingdom Metazoa; phylum Chordata; class Actinopteri; order Perciformes; family Percidae; genus Etheostoma; species Etheostoma spectabile. The sequence continues at coordinate 10,904,613 of NC_045738.1, read as the reverse complement.
TCTCTTTTCCAGTCTTTTGGCAGCGATGGCAAGCTGGTTCTATATTACTGTAAATCTCAAGCCTGGGGTTGAACTGCTTTCTTTAACTCCATTTCAGGCCTCCCCCTTTCTTAAATTCATCCTCCAAACATGCACACAATGTTGTTTTTTCTTTCTTTTTCCTTTGACTTCTTCTGTACATACATATTGTAAATAAATTATTGTGACTATGGTAAGCTCTTCCCACCTTTTTTTACGGCATCACATTTGGCACCCAAAAATGTGTTTTTTTTGTGTGTGTGTGTGTGTGTGTGTGTGTGTGTGTGTGTGTGTGTGTGTGTGTGTGTGTGTCTGTGTGTGTGTGTGTGTGTGTGTGTGTGTGTGATCAACTCTTTTGGTTTAATAATTGAATATGATAAAGGTTTTTGGGAGATTTGAGAGAGAACTACCTTTAATAAGGTACAGACACATGAAGAGAGGGGGCACTACAGTAACAGATGGACTTAGAGGGATTACATGATTCAGGATGGGTTTTATGACATAAATTCCCAAGAAAGACAGAAAACAGTTGAGTTGCGTGGAGACGAGACGCTCAGTCGCTCCATTGATCTTGCATCTCCGTCTGACTATTGGTCAGGAGGATTAAAGGGAGGAGTACAGCTGGAGAAGTGAGGGTCACTGATGCTCATCCTGGAGGAGGGATACTAGTGACAGATACAGAAAAAGATGAAGAGTGCAGTGACACGGAGATGAAGCAACTAAAATCAAGTTCTTAGAGACCTTTTTGATTAAGGGCTCTTGAAAAAGACAAAGATAACCATAAGGACCAGTGGTATGGACGACAAGAAGTGGAAGTGTTTTACTGTGGTAGTTATCTTGTGTTTGACCTGAAATACTACAAGAAAGGACAAGAAAAAGATCTTTGGTAGGTACTTTTCACTAATTTTTTTAACATAAGCTGAAAAGTTAATCAGAAAATGAATTGTCAATTAATTGTTTTTTCAATAAATCTGCCATTTTTTCACAGAAAAAATACCAGTTGCTGGTATAAATGAGGCAAATGTGTGTCCAGTTTACAGGACACACAGCTACTTAATATTTGTCAAGACGACTGTCAATTCAAGGTTAATTCTAGCTAATACTATACATTAGCCTGTATCCTATTTATTCATGCTAAACTTACGTTTGTCACACTATACTGTATGTTTAATATGTTATGTGTGAACTGAACAGTAGCCTAATGTTTATTTAGAAGAATTGTGCTTGGAGTGTCTCACTGGAGGAAATAATGGTGATAATATCAGAGGATAAACATAGTTCAGTTCATTGGAAAGCGATGCACATATAATTATCTTTGTCTTTATCATTTCAGCAATCACAAAGCATTTATGCTGGCCTTATTCTTTGGACAATGTACATCTTGCACAGATTGTAGAAATCCTTTTAAAGATACAGTAAAATGTACAGATTGTAGTTTTTTTGTCAAAATGTAGCAACAATTTCTTATTCAATTCCTTTTTTTCCAGAGCTGTTACTCAATGTGCTTCTGTCAGCATTATTTAGATTCTAGAAACCAACATGGGGATTTTGCTAAAGGGGCTGTTGGCTGACAGGGAGATATTACATGAGAAAGACAGCAAACATGTTCAGAATGCACTTCACACTAAAACACACCTAACACAAACAGATTAAATAAGATTATCAGGGATTACTTGCTGAAATTTCATTTAGATCTGTGGTTTATCCATAATTTCATCAAAAAAAGTAATCTTTTGTTATTCTCTGTCTTGTCCTCCATTTAGGGTCCAGCAGTGGAGTTCATAATGAGTGGCAGGGTCAGGGCTGAGCGTGTTAACCACGGAGCAGGAATATATTAGCCAAAGTCACATGATAGCAGATGTTACTTACTCTTCCATAACCCTCTTTATACGAGCTGCAGGACATATGTGACCTCAGGCAGTTTTTTAACTCTAACTGACATTCTACAAAGCTTGATGTCACCGTATGGACATCCTGATTTTAGCCTTTATGTTTTCCACTCAACAATTTAATGTCACTTTCTTGCCAGATGATGAATTGCTCTTTGTCTCCTCGTTACAACTTTTAATGATAAATTCTAGTAAATTTTTAATGTTCTTGGTACAATCACACTGATCTATTAAGTGCACACAAAAGGGTCTACAAGTACTGAGATCAGAGGATGTATGGCCACATCATTTACCACGGGGATCAATAGCAGGATATCACAGTAAAACTGTCTGGTCAGCATACTGTTATGTCCCTGCATTTCTCCTGGAGTGAACCAATGTCCCCCTAAATCCGCTCTTGTTCATTTTTTGTTTCATCTGTCCTTTCCTATGTGTATCAACTTTAGAGCACCTTATCCGGCTCCCTCCCCTCACGCTCTCTTTATCTTTCTCTCTTTTAATCACACTGACTTTACAGTATCGCTTTGTCAGATGTGTTTTGTCTACTGTTACATCACATTTATCTTTTGCTTTCCATTTAAACCTGGCAGCGCATCACTTCTTTAAATTACCCCAAAACATCTGTCCTGCCCTCTCAGCTCTGTGACTGTACCTTCTGTCCTGTTTATCCTCTTCCCACGTGTGCCTTACTTTCTCCTCCCTCTCTCTTTTGCTCTCTGACCTCCCCCTGCCTCTCTCTTTACCTGTGTGGCCATGCTGGAGCGTATGTCCCGTCGCTCTCGCTCCCTGCTCTCCCTGACCTTGACCACTCTGGCTCTGGCCCTCTCCATTCTGGCACTATGCACCTCCTACTGGTGTGAGGGCACCCACAAGGTGGTCAAGCCCCTCTGCCTGTCGCCCGTTAAAATGAAGAACTGTGGTCAGAACAACAGCGAGCCTTACACCACAGGTAGATCGTCTTTTACCTCTCCACATCAGATGTTGTTTTTGGTTGTGTTTTGTGCAGCTTTATTGTGCTTCCTATGACTTTATTGTTTCTCCTCATGTTTTTTTTTAATGTATACTGTAACTGTGATTGATCTTTTACTGTTATTGGCAAATACACAATTTAAATAACATTTATTGTAATATTCACTGAGGAGCATCTTCCCATTTACGCAGTATATGTAGTCAGTAAGTATAGTTATTAAATACATTTAGTGGAATGAAAAAGACATTTCCCTCTGAAATGTAGTAAAGTAGAAGTATAAAGTAGCATACAGTGAAATACTCAATTACAAGTACCTCAACATTTTTGTTTACCTCAACAAGTATGTTATATTCCACACTGGTGAATAGGAGCGTTTCAAAATATTAAGCTTTGAGCTGGCCTAAAGCAAAAGGAGACGATACTAAACTACAAAAACTTTGCACAATGATTAATCCCGATATCTGCTGCAACACGTTCACAACCATAACTGTCATCCTACCTGGTGTCAACAGTCAGGTGATGTTTTCCTGGCATTAGCTATTTTGCAATAGTCAGGTATAATTTGAATGAGGCAACATTGTTACTGACCAAGTACAACCCATTATTGCCACAGGTTACTCTCAGCAGGATAATGCATCATTGTTTTAAGATGCTTTACGATTTCACATGACTAATTTCAGATATTTGTATAATTTATGTTCTGGTAAAAATCTAACTTATTGTCTACTTACAAGCTTTTTCTGGAGTTTTCAACTGCATCTCACCGGCCTTTATCATCAGCAAACGCTATCGTGTACGGCAGATCAAGTACACTAACCAAACTCTGTGAGATGTACATTGAAAGCTCTTTCCAATGGAAAAGTGAGTAAGTGGACTTAAAGATTAATTTGTCAAGAATGAGCAGTCTCCACGATTCTTGTTGACGCATCATGGACCAAAATGTTTCTCTGTTAAGTAAGTGTACATACAATACATCATGTCACATCTTTGTTTGAGTTTCTGTGCATGTGGCCGCTTTTTGATTGTGCATAATCTCATAAGGCTGTCAAAATGTGCCGGTGATATAAAATGCAGTGTTCTCACATTGACTTCACGAATATGTGGCCTTGATATTTGAACCTGATTACAGGTTATAAGTACTGCATTTCTTGATCTTTGCACTTGTGTCACTGCACAACAACCAATACCTCAAACTAATCTGATTGGATAAACTGACAGGCTTCTCCTCACGTGAGTAACTGATTGTCCTTGGTTTGGTGTTTTTTAATCTCTTTTTGCACATACCTTAGTCCCACAGTGAACGTAATTATGGCTTAGTATTAATCTGCAGGGTGTGAGGGTAGATCCCAAAGGTTTATTGGTTTATAGTGGAGAGGGCATTGTCTGCTGCCAGGTTTTTATTTTCTCAACAGATATGTTTAATCCACAATGAGACCAACAGCTCTCACTGCATAAAAGAATAATTTTTTGATCACTACATGTACTTTGTGTACTTGTACAGCAAGATCTACCTTTACAATGGTGGATTTGAGTCTCCCTTATGCTTCTAAGCCTGATTTACAAACACACACATGTGGGATAACAAGGTGCCGCCTAACAAGCCTGCATGTGACTAGAAAACACAGACGCATGATACATTTGAGGCTGCGGTGTGATTCACAGATTTGTTTTGTGTTCACTTCATTCTAAAGCACATTCTCTTTTTTTTTAAATGACCAATAATTTCACATCGACACACCTGCATGAAAGTGTTTGTCATTTAATTCCACTCTCTGACTTTTTGGTGCATGAGTTAATTTGCATTATGCACTTCTGTGTGTGTTTGTGCTTCTACTTGCCTGCATATGTATGTACTGTATGTTTATGTGTTTATATGTTTGATTTCCCCTGAGGGGATCAGTTGTTGATGCTAGTACCTATAAGCGGGTCCTGTGCTTCCATAGGATTGCTCCTGTGTATGTGGCTTTTCCTCCCACATTCTATAGAAATGCACGTCTGGATTGGATTGGAAAATAGATGGACAACAGATGTGTGCGAGTATAAATGCGTAGGAGCCTCTATGTCTAAAGAGCTGTAATGAGATCTACCCTGTGCATTGTTGGATCCTGCCACCAACTCCATTATCATAACAGGAATTTGCGATACAAAGACATACCTAAAATATTCTTCTCATTGTCTTCCTCTTGTGCTGTCACACAGAGAGTCCCACACAGAACCCCTTCAACCGCACACTGTCTCCATCCAGGAGGGACGAGCTGGCCAAGATCAGACAGAGGCAGCTGGCCAACGCAGTTCAGTACATCTGGGAGACGGGAGAAGACAAGTTTGCTTTTAGATATTTCCACACTGGTTTCTGGGAAAGTTGCGAGAAACACAGCGATGGTAAGGCCACAAAACACACGTCCAAACACATAAACGCACTTGCATCTTGTCACAATATTAGTAATATTTTCAAAGGATTGTTTCATTCTCAGCTCTCTGATAAAATCTTTTCATTTTTATTTAAAGAACAATGTCTTCTGTTTTCATTTTGTTAATTTCTGTAAATTTGGTTGGCAGGGGAGAAATGTCGAAGCTTTATAGAGTTAACACCTGGAGAAACACAAGGTTAGTTGTGTATCACCCAAAATATAAAAACCATGAAATTAATTTTTTCTCCCATTTAAATATTTTTTTCTAATAAAAATATTTTGTTTCAATTGTGTATGTATTTTCAAATGTTGCAGGTGTGCTCTGGCTGTCAGTTATTTCAGAGTTTACGTACATTGGCCTGCTGGGGATGGGATTCTTACTGATGTGGCTGGAAGTTTTGTGTTCCCATAAAGAGATGCACTCACTAAAAATCAATGCCTATGCAGCTATCTGTACTGTGTTATCAGGTGAGACTCAGCGTCATTCCTTCCCTAACTTTATAACCACCTCCTTCTCCATATATCATTCTTTATTTGCATGGTCATCTTTCTTGGTTCAGTCTGCTTTTTATTTGTTTCACCCCTCATGGACTGTAGGTCTTCTTGGGATGGTGGCCCATATGATGTACACTACAGTATTTCAGATGACAGTCATTGTGGGCCCCAAAGACTGGAGGCCACAGTCCTGGGACTACGGCTGGTCTTTTGCGTAGGTGGCTGCTCTTTAGAGATCCAAGCCTATGTGTTTAAAGCATGTACATAAAATATTTGTTATTTACAGGCTACGATGACATGTTTCTCTTCTTTCACTAATGATCCTAAATCTCCTCTGTTCCCAGTCTTGCCTGGGTGTCCTTTAGTTGCTGTATGGGGGCTGCTGTGGTCACCCTCAACTCTTACACAAAGACCATAATCGAGCTCCGTCGTAGACAAAGGCTCCGTTTGGAGGAAGCAAGAAATGCCGCTCATGCTCCTTCCTATGATGAGGTTGTTCCAGGGGGCGGGCTCTACTCTGTCAGTGGCCTGTTGCAGTGTCCAGACGGCATGATTGATGTAGCGTGGGCCCCGAATGGTAGTGTGGTTGGAGTAGGAAATGGGGATGTACCAACGCTGGTTTTAGTAGGAGGCTGTGGGCCAGAGGGGTGTGAAGACTGTGAGAGAGAGATGGATGAGATGGATGAGGCCATGGACCGAGTTGATTCACCTTGTTAGGAGATCTTTTGTACCATCAACTTACAAGGGTTGGAAAAACTGAAAAAGGAAAGACTGTCACCGTGCTGGAGAAGGATCAATGGGAGCAAACATATGCTGTTTTTATTTTCTTTGACTTTCAGTGAAGTTGGGACATACCAATTTGCGCTTGGCTTGAATGCCGGTGAAATCAACACATTAAACTGTAAAGACTACAATGTATGAATATGTCACACTGGCATGCAAGACTGCATGTTTTTTCGAGTATTTCTCAGTGCCTCATTGTAGGAAAGTAAATGTGTGTCTATTTCTGTAAAGATATATAAACTTAATTATTACTTAATTACTTAATTGTTTATATTTCAACATGCAATGTATCAGGAAAAGTCATATCAATGATAATTTCACTGCCTAGATGGGGTGAATGTTTCTTCTGCTGATACCTAAAAAGGTCAGCCTGTTCTTTCTCATTTATCTGAGTGGGCCATTCAACATTGTTAGTATTTTTTCAAGCTCTTCTCTTGCTTGAGACAAACCTTTGATGCAATGCATGTAGACCAGAGGCTAAAACAAACGCAGTCTAACTGCAGATGCACAGACAAACCCATACGATAGACACAGATAGTGATAGAAAGATTACAGAGATTTTGAAAAGTCTGCTCTCTGATGTTGAACAGAAGATTATGTGTAAACCAGTAATCCTGAGTTGGATGGAAATGAAGGAGAAATAGAGTGAGGAGAGATGGAGGGCATGTGAAGGGATGGAGCAGGGGAGCGGGCTGTGGGGGGTTAGAACGAAAGTTGGAGAGACACACAGACCATGTGCACACACGCACCACACACACACACACACACACACACACACACACACACACACACACACACCACACACACACACACACACACACACACACACACACACACACACACCTTAAAAACATCACACTTTCAGGGAAACAATTGTTTTTAAATTCAGGAATTTACCAAAAAATTATACAGGCAACATTTTTTTTAAATAAACGTACAAAAATGTACCTTTAATGTTTGTAGGTTTTACATGTGGGATCCTTCTAGATTTATTCTCTAAGACATAATTGAACATTTAACTGAAAACCTAAAACACAAAGCGTCATTTTTGCTAGCATTATAAAACACAATATGTTTCTAGGTCATAGACGGGTTTATTGTTTTTCTGGGAAAGACAAATAATAGATTTTCATAGCACAGATTTATGAGAAAATATTTAATTGCTTGTACAGTGAATAGAGTACAACATTTCAGAGCTACCATGTCTATTAAGAGATTTCCAGTTACGTAAAAAAAAAAGTGGGCTAACAATTGGGTGTGATACTTAGATTTGTCATTAACATTAATTTCTCCAGAGTCAAAACATTTTAGAATAATTTAAAAGGTTAACAGTAGGACACATTTTTAATACTTATTCTGAATATATGTATCGGATCAATAATAGTCACCATAAATCTGATTTTTAGCTGTACATATTTTAAACGCTATGCCATAATTTACCTTTTTTTTAGCCTTTATTTCACATAAATGAATAGACAAACATGACAGTTAACCAATATGACATAAACAAAAACTTACTGAAAGGTTAATTGCAACCAAGACACTGCAGAGAAGAGTATTTACACGGACGGTTTAAAGAAGCACGTGAGGCTAAGAAAAAGTTTAAGAGAGTCTAATGAGAGGGGATAAAGTAGGAATGACTTTATTGTTTTATTGGTTCATAGTGGATAAGACGCATTGCATTCTCATTTTCAATCACTCCTTTGATGAACTCTCCTTCAGCCAGTCGCTCTATGAGAGAAAAAAAGAAAGTAAGAGAAAACGGTAAAGAAGATATACAATAAGTAGTTTGGGGTCACGATGAGGTTGAATAATGCATCTGTTTCTTATCTAAGAAATCCTGTCTTATATCCTCTGTGTGTGTGTGTGTGTGTGTGTGTGTGTGACAGTAGCATACAGTGGGTTCATGATACATGTGGGTGGTACATACATAATAAAACTTGCATGACACGTGGTGTATTATTGTCAAGCCAAACAGCTGTAAAATGTAATCTTCACTACAGGATGTAAGAACAGTTGCTGATGAGAGGTAGAAAGAGTTCACACAGATTTTATCTCTCTTTAACATAAGTGCCTAGCGATAAGAACACAATGACCTGTCATGCACAGTGGGGGCAGAATATGTAAACAAACGTGTTATTTTCTTTTACCGTTGTCCTTCTTTTCAAAGTAAGACCACAGCTTGTTGGCTCTCTTCTCGGGTGTGTTCTCATCCTCTGGTAACTTGCTCTGCTCCTCCTTGGGGATCAGCTTAAATATGGACTGAGAGGGGGTTGGGTATAAGAACTGTGATAAAACTACATCATTTCTCTCACACAAATAATGTATAGAACATCAACACAGCATATAAAACGAATGTGTGCAAGCAAAGAATCACGTAGCCTGTAGGACAAGTGAGTCAAGTTAATTAGTGTCGTGTGGTTTATAGAGCGTCTGTTGAAAAACAACTTGACATTTAGAGAAAAGCTAGAGGCCAACACTTTTTTTTATGTCTAGTCCCTCATTACTGTCATTAGGCATTGTATACTCACTGGGCAATTTGGCTGAATACAACCAAATCAAGTAGCCTACATCAACTGTAGCCTGCAATCCCCACAAAACCTAATCTGCCCACCAGTTTAGCAGCAGTTATGAGCGCAATCCTGGAGGCCTTGGCGATCCCAATTTATGTATATTTATGTAGACTATGTATACAAGTTAACAAAAATAATTAATTAATAATTATCAGCCCACGTTAGCACATCTAGAACTGTGTGTCATTTCTCAGAAAAAATTAATCTGAAATATGCCACTTAGAATCCAGCAGATTTTAAATGACTGTGCACTTTAGGTTTAGGCCTTTAAGTGTGTGTCCCACTTAGAGAAGAAGCACTCATCTCCCACATTTAAGACACCTAGATTAACATGGATTAGTGCCAAGACTCAGGCCACAGGCCAAACACCAAGATGTCATCTCTTTTCTCCCTGGACTGGCCCTCCATCTAGCCCCTCTGGTCTTGTGCTTACGTTTACACTGGGAGCTTATAGATGGACAAACAGTTACTGGTCACTTATACATAATATAACCAGATCTGTATCAAGCAGTCACATACAAATGTTGACACCCCCTTAAAGAGACACAGTTATTACATCTCATCATATCAGAGTACGATACTAGATTGAAGTAAAATTAGCTCGGCCTTCCTTCCTCACTTGTGTACTCTTCAAACCCACAAAAGAAAACCGATTTAGCTGGATTGTCTTTCTGTAATATTGATGTTTGCTTATCTGCATATAGCAGATCTGTTTATTGCCTCTCCACACGGTCTAATCCTGTTGTAGGTTCGTAAACTTTGGCAGTGTGACTTTAAAATGTAGCTACTTTGTAAAGTGGTTGTAAATGTGATGCATTTGGACTCAGGCCAGTTGGCCAGGAATGTAATCCCATTACAATGCCAGCTGGAAACTTGGCTGATCTGTCTAAACCTCTTACAATACTATATCATTTATCTTAGAACAAAAGATAAAAAACGTCACAACATCCATCAGACTAATTATTGATTATATGAAAACAACTGCTAACAACACATATTACACAGTAATTAGCATAAATACATCTAACATTGGGAAGTGGCAGCCTCATGAATTAAAGGAACATGGATTAGGGATAAGCAGTCCGTCTACAGACAGAGCAATACAAGAGTCCTATTATTATTATTATCTTGGCCTAAGAGTAGGACTGCCAACATCGTCTCAGAGTTAACCCTGTAATTACAGAGATTATCAGGGGTTTGAGGCCCAAATAGACTATAACTAATTGGGCTGGCAAATAGTACTGAGACCTAAATACTAATTATAGGGATGGTGCAACAACTATTTTTGTCCATAGGTCTAAAAGGGAACTGGCAAAATACCAGGAGAACCAGACAATAAGACGCGCTCCAACAATAATAATCCAAAACTATTCTACTTCAAACTAAATGACCATCGACTTAAATCAACACCACCCCACTTTCATATAACTTTCAAATTACTATTGGACTGGATTGAATAATGTCATGCATTCCTCATATTTTCTCTCTGTAACTTTGACAACTTTTCCCTGGAGACAACAGAACAGCTTAAATATCTTATAAACGTTTATAGCAGCAAAAAAGTTTAAAATTATGGTTTAATGTTATAACCTTAGAAATTATTTTAAGAGGCAACATGTTTAGAGCAAGATGCATCCTCACACTGTAGAAATAGAGGATATCATTATCATTGGATTTTTGTCGTACTATTAAAGTGTCTAATCCTTTCATCCTCTTTCTACACATCACTGTATGTATTCCTCTCACCTGGCAGATCTCCGTCACTTCTGTCTTGTTGATGTATCCGTTCTTGTCCACATCAAACAGCGAGAAGGCCCATTCCAGTTTCCGGGTCGTCTTCCCAGTGGAGGTCATGTGCAGTGCGATGATGTACTCCTTGAAGTCCAAAGTGCCATCATCGTTGGTGTCAAAGGAGCGAAACACATGTCCTGCGTAGCTCTTGGCATCGCTGTCAGGGAAGAAGCGGCCGTAGATCTGCTCAAACTCTTCTGGTGTTATGCGTCCCGTTGGGCACTGCGTCTGAAAGTTCTCGTACCACTGAGAGATCTCAGTTTCAGTGAATTTGGTGTTGAGCTTCAAGTCGTGCAGGATCTCCTTTGATAATGCGCTACTGGTTGAATTTCCCATGGTAGATGATCTCAGTGTCTTGGTAACGGTCAGTTCTGACAAATATTTGACACTTGAGTTTATCTTCTCCTGTTCAGAAATATTTGTTGCAATACACTGGCTTGACCTCTCCTGTTGATGTATAAAGGCCAAAGACACCCTGAAGTGAAAAAAAGATTTACACATATTAGTACAGTCCACTTATGAAATCCTAAATATCTTGATACTACTATATCAATAACTCACAATGTGAGGATGATCTAAACATGTAGGGAAAGCTTACCTGTGTGTTGTGTTGGCAGATGATGGCTGGAGAACTGAGTGTGTGTCTCAGCAGTAAGACAGTAAGAGATAAGGAGGGCAGGGGGAAACACACTCCTACCATGGATGACTGGGTTAATTATGTTAATGCAGGATTTAAGGTGGCTGAGCTTTAGACTAAAATGACCCCCTGGATCCTACTTTTCTTTATTGGGTGTGGTAGTCTAGAAAGATCTATGGTATATGACAGTGCTGAGTTCATTTATTTGTTTGTTTATTTATTTTAAAAAGTAGGATTTCTGAGTAATGCCTTATAGTGGTGTATCCAAGAAGTTAATAGTCTTACTTAATAACTCAATATTTATCAACAGAGTTCAGTTCAGTATCCTTCAGGAAATTGAAGTTATTGAAGGCTACATAATCACAATGTATGCATTGTCATAATCCTAATGCATACACTTTCAAACACTCACCAGCAGATTAGCAGACCTGAAGGAAAACCCTGTTTTCAATACTTTAGGTTCATCAGCATTATGTCTGCTATTTCATTAGAGTCCTTACAATGTGCTCAGTTGACCACCGACATTTAATTCCTAACTGCCATGCAGTTTAGCTTCCCCTGTCCCTCCAATCCCACCTACGCCCCTCACACCATCAGCACGGCTGGCCCATGCTCCTACCTGTCCTACCAAAGCTATGATGTCATTTCACTGACTTTTCTGTCACTAGCCTTTTCAAAGTTATCTTTTCTTACTCAAAAAAAAAAATGTTCTTTGCAAAATTATGTTTTTGTTGTTGGGCTGACAAATACTCCTTCTTTTTAGCCTTTCATGATCCTAGGTTCCCCGTTTCCCTTCACAAAGTACTGTCTCATGCACAAGGCGCCTCGTTTTGCATACTGAGTGACACAAACATAATCGTTATTACTCCTTAATTTTTACTTCCTTTTTCAACCCCACTCCCTAGAAACTCGTTCTCTGTATATGGTCTCTATCTTTACCGTAAACATCCATCCATTATTGTGACGAATAAGCACATCATACTTCACTTTGGCTGACACAATTACATAATCAGTCTGTTTTCTGTGCGTCTGCTTCGATTAGACTGAAAGTATTATCTTGATTGTCTTGAACTGTTGTTTCAGACCAACTCAGCATGGAGGTAGGGCCATATGTGTTAAATTATGGACGGGTTAGCGTAGTTGGTAGAGCAGGCGCACATATATAGAGGTTTACTCCTTTACGCAGTGGCCTTGAGTTTGACTCAGACTTTTCTTTGCTCCATAAATATGCACAGTGAGACTACCTATTGGATTACTTCTGACCCGCCCTGTCCCACCCAATCCAACCATTAGCCAATTACAATCATCATCATCATCATCATCATCATCATCATCATCATCCTGTGAGGGCCAAAGCCAACAGAATTACCCCCTCCTCTCCACAAACCCTCTCTGCGCATGACCTTTTCCCTACCTCCACTAACTGCTAAAGCAAGAAAGGATTTGTGATCACTTTTGACAAAAAAATTACAATGAATGACACTAAAGAAAGAATACATTATTTGTAGCAGCTATTACATTGCTTTGCAACAATGAACATAATATAAATTTATTTTGCTGGCAGTAAGTTTAATACACAATATAAATATACAAAATCTAAAAAGAAGTGCAGTTACAGGTTAAAGTTTATTGATAGTAGGACACATCTAGAAATATCTGCAATTAGGCGAGTGACGCTGGCAACATCCCAGTTGGCAGAGCAGCATTATAACAAATTAACTGGCACTATCAAGCTTCACCTTACAGCACAGCACTGACCTGGGAGCCACCTCAACGTCAGCATTGACACATATACTGTACATCTGCCCCAGTCTGTGTAAACAGGTCAGGAGTTTTTGTAGTTTCTTTATTTCTGTATTTTTTATTGTATGTGATTATTAATCGTTATTTCCCAAATGAAGATCAGGATAAAAGTGTGACTTTTCAACATTTTAACTCTCAATCGTATTTCAAGATAGTCACAAAGTTGAATGGTACACCTCGTGTCCTAAACTTTTAGAGGTAAAAGTACTGACAACATAATATGCACTCCCAAGCAGGGAGAGGAATGCTGAACAGGAAAATATTTTTAAAAAGAAAAATCCACTCTCAGCCCAAACAATGCCTCGGTGGGAAAACAACTCAAATCTCAAGACTGAAAGAGAGAGGAAAAGAGGAAGGGAGTTGTTCCTAGATAAATATCTGGTAATGGGTTATAATGATGCTTAATGATGGACAAGAACTTCCTACTGACTACAAGGGAAGAGAGGAACAAACATTGACAACAATCTTGACCATTGTGTCCACCATTTTGTGAGGCCTCAGGTTGTGACGTATATGATAAAGGTAACAGCACTTGGGGCCCCTGCTCACATTTCTACACTCATTGTCCAGAGAGAAAGTCAACAGCACCTTTAGGCTTTCACTAACATCACTCCCATACCTGGACAAAAACAAAATTACATCTATGAATTTAAAGGACTTTTCCGCTAACATCTGAGCTTCAGATTTAACGCTGAGGTAAGCAATGCTGTACTTATTATATAAATAATTTAAGTAAAGTTATTACTAATAACAGTTTCTTGATTTTGAAATTTCTCATCAATCTATTCAAATTTTTGGTGTAAGCAAATGTCTTTCATATTCTATTCTATGAAACTGATTAAAAAGTAAAGATATGCATCTGGGGCATTAGTGATCTTGAATTTTGAGCAATTTTAGAGTTTTTCCTCACCGCCACCGCCAAATCCTTAGACGGCATCTGTATTTATATCTAAACTTGAAATCAGTTGCTTTGTATCTAAAAACCCGAATTTAACTGACCAATGTTAAAATATCATTATTCTATATTTTGTGATGGGTCAGTCATTACATGCTAATGCTGTGCAGCCAAACATCGTTTACGCATACAAACATTATTTAAAATTGTTGTGGGGATCCCAAATTTCCCAAAGATACCAAATATATAAGGCTATTAGGTGTATTTTCGGGAAATGTGTAATTGATGCCTTGGTGAAATAAAAAACATGGTTTGAATATTTTACTCAGTTTAAAAATCATGTAGTTTCAATGAAGAGTTGGAACTAGAGATAAAACGATTTCTTTCCCATCTTAAAGCTACATAAAGGGAAATAAAAAGGGGAAATTTGATAATAAGTGATTTAAATCAGGACTATGTGTCATTTTGTAGGAGTAAGACAGAAGAAGAAGCTGGCCATCTGACAAAGGAATTAAAACCAACCACAACAACTAAGATGGAAACACTTGATCCTTCAACTCTGTCTTCTACTGTCGCCTACGACCCTAAATCTGAGACAGTGACACTACCAGGAGGGGTTGTCTCGGTTGCGGGCGTCACTGTAGTGACCGGGGGTGTTGAGCTGTCTTGTGGATCGTGTATGCTGGCTTTTGGTTTTTGGGGAACTCTCATCGGCTTCAGTTGTGTAGCAGTGGGGCTGTGGGACCAACTGAACCACTCTGAAGGAAGAACCTCTCACTTACTGGGACTGGGATTTGTAATTCTGGCCCTCTGTTTCGTGGTGGTGGGAAGTGTGGTGGCATTTCACCTCCTGACAAAGAAAAAGAGAGAGACGACAAGAGTGGACAGAGAGGATGGAAAAGAAGTTCTTGTAGAGAGTGGGAGGGTAATTAAAAAAGTCACAATATAAAGAAGAAATTGAAGAAAAATGTCATATTGGGCAAAAGAAAAGAAAAAAAGCTCACTACTGCATTTCCCTTTATATTTTAATCAAAATTATGTAGAAATGTAACTCCTGTTTTACAGTAAGACAACACATTTCCTCGTATCAACCAGATGCATACTTTATTTATTTAATTTTATTTACTCTACTTGTATGTAAGTAAGAATACAGGACATTTACTTGTAGTGTTTTACGATTAAAAAAGGTATTGCTACTTTTATTCATGTAACACTTGCATCAGTAGTACTCCTTAAACCACTGCCTACTGTTTTTCACTCATTCCTGTATTTTCTTTCGTTCACACAACTGATAATTTAAATGTAACATGTAGCAGTGTGTACTATAATAAATTAACTTCATGTAACATGTGCATGTTTGTATGCGGGACAGAGACAGAGTAAAACACATGGTCCAACTGTTAGCCCAACAGTAAACTGTCAAGGTGGATGTGAAAGATGTATTAAGCCTACTACATTAAATTTGTAATAAATAAAGGGACAGGAAGGACAGGATCAAATCTTAAAGGGACAGTTCCCTCCAAACTGAAAAATACACATTTTTCGTCTTATCTGTAGTGCTATCAGTTTAGTTTATTTTGATGCGAGTTGCCCAGCATTTTTGGTCCCCTGGGTCAAAAATTCAAAAAAAGTGTATGCATTCCAAAAGGGACCAAGTGATTTAGCATTTTCGATTTTCATGTAAGAAGAATATTTTTCCTTCTACCACAGTTCTTACATGAAATGCATGTGGATAGTCTTGAGTTACCGGATCATGATACAGTAGAAATTGCTGTTGAGTTTTTTGGCATTTTTTTGTGTGGCCCTTTGAGAACCACAAGCCCATATTGTTCCATTATTTTGGAGAGAAGGTAAATATTTCTATGGCCGATATCTTCAACACTGGGCAACTTCTACCAAAACTATAAACTGATAAATAGCACTACAGATAAGGGGAAATAGCCTATATTATCTGTCAATACAAATAATAAGTGCAGGTCAACAGAACAGAAACCACCTCCAAACCACCAAACAGAAATTTAAAGGGAGCAGAAAGAAGAAGAATTTTTTATTTGTCATTGTAAAACATTGTAAAACAGAAGCGTAAGGGGGAGGGGGGGGGATGTGTTCGTACCTCCATCTGCTGGAATTAAAATGAACTACTTCATCCAATAACATTCTTCATCAGGATTTATAGTAGCTAAAAGCCTACATGTTTTACTGCCCCTCACTGTGCTAAATAGTATACTTACTCCACCTTTTCCCAAGGTGATTCATAGTGATAAAATTACAGCACATTTTATAATTTATAGCTAGAGAAAGAGTTATCTGCAGGGATGCCTCTTTAAGACAACATTTGGTAGTCGTCTTACCTTTGAACTTGACACTTAACTTGATAATAATAATTAATAACTTGACGTACAAGCAGCGTTCACAATGCAAACATCGTACATTTTCAAATACTCACTTTGAATAACATGGGTAAAGAGACTAGCTAGCTCTCACAGGTATGTGAAGTATTTTTACAGGTATATCAGACTTGGACGTGCATTGCTCAGGTCACCTGACAGCGCGCTGCGGCTCCATTGGTCACGTGTCATCTTCGAGTTTCAGGAAACTTTTTTTCTCCTTTTGAAAACAAAACTGCCTACATCCCACCTCTTTTTTCCGTCTATTGGTTACAACCGACAATTGCAGCGTTCCGATTGGCCGAACTAAAGACATGTCTGCGCACATCAGAATCACACAACACCCCCTCCTTCAAACTCTTGTATGTGTAATACCGTACCTGAAGAGAAAACGGCTGGAATGTAAGTTTGGAGGAATTAAAATGAAAGTCACGAAGGTGTCAGCCATGAAGGTGAGTTTGTAAAACGGCTGCTGAACAGCGCGACGACAAGCCTTGTTTTTCAAGAGAGCCTACAACGTTGCTGCCAAATATCTCCCAAGGTGTCCACTGTCAGTCATGTTACTTATTTATAGGCTACAGTATGCCAATTCATGGTTGTCATTTTAAAAGGTTTGTATATTTCTTAGCTAACCACGAAGGCTATATGTAGCTTAATTGTCGACGAATATAACCTGTCAGTGTTAAAGTGGGTTTACATGTTACCTTTTGAACTTCTGTGTTCTTTGCACACACACACACACACACACACACGCGCACGCACGCACGCACGCTCGCTCTCTCTCACACAGGCTGTTGTTTGGTTTGTCTCTCCTGTGCTGCACTTTAATACTTATTTAGCGATGCATAGATTGTGAACACAAAATCCATTTGTTCTTTTTTATGTAGATTATGTCAAAGGGTCTTTAAATCGCATTACCGACATCTTAAGCCGAAATAAAATGTACTTTAAGAACCATAAATGAGCTACATGTGTATTCGACTTGCCATATACTGTTGATTAAGGTGCCAGCTAGTGATTATTTTCATTTTCTGTTAAACTAATGATTATTTTATCGATTCGTCATTTTGTCTACACGATGTCAGGAAATGGTTTAAAAAATCCATCACGGTTTTCTAATTTTTGATTGTTTTAATGTGTGTAGTCTAAAAATGTGTCTGTAAACCGGAACACAAATAAGTTACTGATCATAAATGAATGTCTGTTAAACCACTGCCTCTAATCAGTCGAATTTGTTTTTTGATTGCTTTTAAACCACGTTAGTCACAGATTATAATAGCAGAAAACCACATGGCAAATTCAGCCATTTAAAAGCATATGCTAGTTAGTTGGAACAGATACAAATTCATGTCTAAGCTTGCATATTGCACAGAACCGCTGGCTGTCCTTTTAGCTGAAGTGTAGAGATTGATTATCATTACATATCATATATTTTCTTCTTTTCTTCCCCAGGATGGACTCTAAAGCATCAGATTAACTTCACAGCACAGAAACAACTAGTTGAATGCAGTCTAAGAGGATGCTGCCCTTGTCAAGGACAACATGGATATAACGTTGTGAAGGATGGGTGGTGCTGGCGTTAGCAGAAATGTTAGAAAGCCAGATAAACTAGTTGTAGTAGTTGGTGAGGAAGTATAGTCAGGAGAGCAACATTATTGGCTTATAGAGTTGTAAAATCATTTGCCTTCGTTCAAGCTAGGGAAACCGTTTTGACAGTTAATACAGCAGAAAAAAATAATTGGCTGATGGAGTACAGTGAGAGAGTGCTGTGTGGGACAGGGGAGGTGGAGCTGGACCCCAACATTGTGAGTGAAGAGGCAGGAAAACTTTATTCAGAGCTACAGGTAAAGCAGATCCTCAAGTTACTTTTCTGTCTTCATTATTGTTTTCAGGAAAAAATTTATGCCTAATCTGTTTATCTGAATGGTTTCTCATTCTGCTTCTTTCTCCCCTCGCAGACAGTTATTGAGACCCATGGTGAAGGTGTGGTGGAGTCGCTGGTACCCATATTTGTGTGGGTACTGGAGGGGTTGGCCAGCAGCAAAGCCCAGCTGAGAGACAGGGAGGAGGAGGCAGAGAGGGAGAAAGCTGAGCGAGAAGAGCTGCTGGAGAGATATCAAGCAGAGAGAGCACTCAGGAAAGAAAGTCAAGAGGTGGGGATTGATGGAGATTTGAAAGTGTTAATTTAGTGTGGCATACCATGATTCAGGTTGCGTTTTTAACAGCTGTGAAAGTAGGAGGTTGTCTGTGCTCAAAGCTGTTAAAGCATTTTGTTTTCTTTAGAGGTATTTGGAGCTGGATGACCAAATTGAACAAGAGAGGAGGGCCATGAGGGGGAGGGAAAAGGAGAGAGAGCGGCGAGAGAGAGAGCTGGAGAAGAAAGCAAGAGAGCAAGCTGATCAGTGTGAGTATTTGAATGTTAGTGGTGACAAATGGCATAGTAGCCAGGTATTCTATTTTTTCTCCATCTGTCTTGTGCAAGTCATGACGAGATACATTTTTAAGTTTTCCAGAAGAAGAGCTACAGCCTCTACATTTTTTAGGGATACTGGATCAGTAGATAATAATTCTAAAGCTACATGGTATGTTTTCTTACAGTGGTGGCCTTGGAAGAGCAGAAAGCCAATCTGAGTAGAGAACTAAGCACATTGAGACATACTCACCACAAGGTCAGATACTGCTGTTTAGTTTCTGGTATCCCCACACAGTGACTTCTGAAACACACTGTTACAATATTAAGCTGTGTTTGTTACTACTTTAGTTCAAAGCTCAATGATGTTCTCTCCTTTAGCTGGCTCACACATATCGGGAACTTTTGGAAAAGAGAAAGGATTCTGGAAGAGATTCTCCTTTAAGGTTGTTCTTATTCAGCACCTTTTAATCTATACCTCATTTATAATACTATAAATAGTGCCTCACACAGGAGGGCTATAAGCCATGACAGCAGCTTTATTGTCAGCCACACACAAGCTATTATGGACAGTAGCCAACAATATAATCAAGAATAGATCAAGAACTTCTGACATTAACCATAACAGTTGCAACATAGCAGTATTTCTGTTTACCTTTTACAAGGATACTAACTGCAATGTTTACTATATGTAACTGAAAAATGGCAGTTTGAGATCAATTTAGCAAATGTAAATTAAGTTTAGCTTTTCAGTCACACTTGAAGCACACTCGCAAATTTCCCATGTTTTGTTGTTTCTAAATAAGGCTTTTATAGAAAGGGTTAGCTCCTTAGCAACAAAGCTATAATTTCATCTTTGAGCTTTGGTCTGAAAAAGTGGTATTTAGTGGTAATTTCCAAAATGAAATAGAAGTTGTTGGTAGGTATTTATCACAAGTCACAGACTTTAATTCAGTAATGGTACGAGTGCTGCAAGAAAGTGGGGCAAAATGTCAGAAAGAAGCACACATTGATCCTGTATATTCAGGTGACTTTTCTTGGCTTTGTAACACTGTATGTTGCGCTTAGGAATCATGTGCGTCCGAAGAATGCTGAATTTCCATACAACCAAGTCTTGTCAGAATCCAGTGGGAATGAAACGGTAAACATATTCTCATTTTACACACATAACTATATTTGGAACAATTTAATACAAGGTGTTTTGGCAGAGATGTACCTGTTGTTTCACCTCTTTGTTTTTGTTTGTTTTGCAGATGATTCAAAGACCACATTCACATTCTGGTCCCCCATGTTTGGAGGATCTAGTAGCCAAGGAAGAAAAGGCGATTGACATTGCATTAAAGCCCACTGCAGATCAGTTTATCAATGACATCATAAGCTCCACTCCTGAGCTGAGGCAATTTCATGACAGCGTGAATGCAAGGTAATAATCTGAAACAATTGACTATTTTTTGTCAGTTGGAGATTTTTATGAAAAGTATGTGTAATCATTAACTAAAACCCAAGTTCACCATATCTCATGATTATTATTTTTTTAGACTTTATTAATTTGTTACTCTTTAATTTGGATCTTCATCAGCACCCCAGATAGACTGAACACCAAAGAGCCACCGAGAGATGAGACGGAGACCAGCATGGAGGACGAGATGAGGGAAGTAGAGGAGAAGGAGGGAGAGCAGATATGCAAACAAGAAGAGAAGCAGAGAGGAGAAAGGCAGAAAAAAGATGAGGAAGAGGTGGAGGAAGATGATGGTGTGGAGTGGGAGCTGCGCAACACTGACTCTGTGTTCTCTGAGCTGTCAGAGCTGAGTCGGGATTATGTGGAGAGTGTAGACCGAGGGGCCAGTGTCAGAGGTAAATTCACACATTTAGAGACCTTTTTCATGAACATGATTGATGTACTTTGTCATTATCTTAACAAAATGTGAACTGCCCAGGAATAAACCAGTTATGATTTTGCAAAAAACAAACTCCATAACAATGCATGTGTGTCCTATGTGCAGCATTGGAGCACAGAGTAAGTGAACACTGGTTTTTAAAAATATAATCTGGAAACTGTGAAAAACTATATATACCCTACTAATGTGACGTGCAAGTACATCAATGAAAAAGGTCTCCATTGGTTTCAGAAAGTGTTACTTCCTTTTTTACCACTTTTAGTAATGTCTTCTTGAAAGTAAATGTAAATAGTAAAACAAACAATATTTCTATTTCTCTCAATGTTCTATGTGTGTTCAAACTTTTTTAATACTTTCTTTCTGTGTAGGCAGTGCAGACCAGTTTGAGGAGATTCTTTCTCAGTATGAGGAACTGAAAGTCACCCAGTGAGTCCTATATTTATTTTCTCTGACCTTGTTATGGCTATTCTAGTTTGCAGTGGATTTTTCAAGCACTTGGGGTTCTTTCTTCATTACAAACAAATCAACAAGACTAGAGAATGTTAAAGTCACTAATTTGTTGGAACTGTTTCCTCTCTTTAACCCTAACCCATGCTAATGAAATTATTCATCTTTTCCTCCGTTTTCTTTTTTCCAGCGAGTTAGTAGAAGCTGGCCGTAAGGCTTTGATATCTCGGGTAGAAGAGCTCACTGATGACCGTTCAGCTCTTACACTGGAGTTGGCCTCTCTTCAGGAAACACTCTCACGATTGGAAGGGCGGATAAAGGAGAAGGAGGAGGAAACTAAGAGGTGTAGAAGATTGTTCTCCATTTCATTTTTGTTCATTAATTCTTTGCCTTTTTGGGAATAGTTATATACTGTTTCAATTATGTGGACTGCTGTTAGAGTAACTTTGTCCTTAATATCAACTATTATTCATAGAATTCGGAAAGAACTGGACGCGTGCCAATCAGAGGATCCTGATGTAAGGAGGCATTGTTATTTTCATATTTGTATCTACTGTATCACGCAGCAACAGTAGCACTGTGTTGGCAAAGCTTTTTTTCAAATTCAGTAACTGCTCAGTGTTAATTAAATGTGGTATACACCACTAAATAGCATACATCTTTCCATTCAGGCCTCTCTACCCGCATCCATGCGCCACTTCTCTCGTTCTGAAATGGCTCGTGTGGTCATGGAGAAGAACCAATACAAGCAGCGTCTGTTTGAGCTGCAGGAGGCTGTAAGACATAGTCAGACACTCAGGTAACTATGCTACTAAATCAACATAGTTGGGTTGATGTTTTAAAGAGAATGTCTGTCCAATAGAGAATATAGAATTTGGTTAAAACAAGAACAATCGTGTTCATGATTTTTTGTCTCTAACTTCATTAAGTGTCTTTTTTTATAGAGCATCAAAGGATGAGAGGTTAACTGAGGACAAAAGATTAAGTGTTTGGAGAAAGTAAGTGTCTGTCTTGTCATTTGACATTATACTGCATACTCATCCTCTTGTCAATTCAAAGTGCAGTGAAGTTAATTTCCTAAGTCATAACTTACAAAAAAGTTGGCTGGTGCAGCTTTGGAGGGTATTCTTGGGCTCATGCCTGTGCTACTGTGTGCCAGAGGATAAAGCAGGCAGTAAAGCTGCCTTGTGATACTGAAATATTGTTATTACTGATAATCTTAAAGCAAACCAATAACGTATCAAACAATATGCTGTATGAAAAACTATTGGGAAATAGCAAGATGGGGCGTTTGGCAGGTTGCCTTGACCTTTTCTTGATACAGCAACCTCTTGTCAATAAACACATTAAAATATAAATTACAACAGCAGTGGAAATTTAGCTCTGTAGCACACGGTTTCTAAAAGAGTCACCAAAATAACTACCATTTCAGGATCCATTTGTTCCACCATATAAGGAAAATATCTAATTGGTATGATTTTTTTTTTGTATCATTATTCTCATTTTCTTTGAAAATGATTAACATTGAAAGAAATCAAAAGGATTTATAGTGTATAATATGTACAATATTTAGTCTGCAGGATACGATCTGTAGGCCGGGACATTGGTGATGAAGGACATTGTGTTTGAATAGGTAAAAGATGTCAGCTAAGCAATGCGCCCCTGGGAGGGAGGGATCTTTGCTGTTTTTAGATTCATACGGAATCTGTCTGTGAAACCACTTGGCATTACATAGACACTACACAGAGCTAAATAAACAAGTGTGCTATATAATTGAACGTTTGGTAATATGCTGTACACAGACACTTTATGGTCTTTATAAAATATTAACAATTGTTTATTTTTATTTGTATTAAAGGTTCAACCGTTTGTTTGGTTTGACCAAGGGACCTTTACTCCCACCTTCTGCATTCGGCCTGCCAACTTCTCCATCACTCACTCGCTCTCCTCTGGGGTCTCCGCAACTACCGGTTGCCAGTCAAACCAATGCTGAGTAAGCTAGTGTTTTTGGCCATGTCACTTTAGCATATGCTCTTTTGTTTACATCATTATTTGCAAACACAGTTGAATCATTCTAAAAGGCTCCCCCAAGCTGATTAACAGCAGAAGCATTCTCTCTAGATCTGCTTCTCCTGCTGCGCTCTCCCCTCGTGTCAGGAGGAGAGAACTCTACCGAGAAATTCGCTCCCACATTTGGGGATCACTTGGAAAACGGCAGATACACGGCTGGAGCACACCGCTGGCAATCACACAGGTAGTAGCAATGCACATATAGAACTACTGAGAGAGAATGTAGAAGAGTACATGATTAAAAATTGGGTCTAAAGCGCCCCTGGCTTTTAAGAGTCTGACTTGTACATTTTGGTTACCACACATACGGCATTTATTTGAACTAAACAAATGAAAAACAATCTCATACCGCAGAGAGTTTCATTTCAGTTACATTTCCACAATACTAATAATATCTTGTTGATTAACTGTCATCATTGTAGGAATGTCATGAAGCTGTCCCAGAGCCTAAGGATGTGCCTGTTCTAATGCAGCTTAGGCTGCTGGATCAAAGAGACTCCACAGCTAAGGTAGATCTTTTCACTGCAAAACT
Source organism: Etheostoma spectabile (assembly GCF_008692095.1). Lineage (NCBI taxonomy): Eukaryota > Metazoa > Chordata > Actinopteri > Perciformes > Percidae > Etheostoma > Etheostoma spectabile. The sequence goes on along the minus strand of NC_045738.1, from coordinate 10,880,604 downwards.
CTTAAATGCACAAACCTGGCAGCTTTTACATCATACCTCAAAACATTGGCCCTAACTTATTTTTTTCTTTTAGCTGAACTGTGCGGTTGCAGTCACCCCTGAGATCTCAGGAGAGGCAACAGTAAGTCTGTCATTATCCTGATTTAAATAACAACTGCAGTCATACTCTAATCACCATGTACAATGCCATCCAAGCATAACTAACACTGCCCCATGGACATGTTGTTTCACACCACACATCTTTCCAAACTCCATATCCGTCCTTCTCTGCCAGTGTTCTGTGTGGGTAGTTTCTGGCCCTGTCTCCTGCAGTGATATTACAGTGATTGATCCAGCACGGTCCAACACAGTATTGGACCAGTTCAGCCTCCCTCCCACAGCTACTGCTCTTTGCATATGTGCTGTGCCACCCATAGGTCAGTGCTAGTAAAATGGGCTGCAGCAGCTGCATACAGTACATACAACATATTTTATATATTCTGTACTTTTACAGAATACATTAAAACATTCATAGCATACTGATAACTGAAAACACTTGGAAAGCAACATTGCTGACTTACTTCATTTCTGATATTGTTATATCAGGTGACACTACAGGAACTGTGTGGATTGGTACTCAGGAAGGAAGGTAGTGTGTGCTGAGTAAACAGCTCCCTTCAATAAATAATACTCTATCTGAGTAAAATGCATGTTGGCAAAGCACTTTGACTTTTTCCTTTTCTCTTTTTTCCCCCCTTCTTTCTCCCACTTTGTCTGTCTCACAGTATTCTGGTACACTCAGCCTTTGGTGTCAGGAGGCGCTGTCTGCAGTCTGTTTCTCTCTCGGAAGGTGTTTATTCGCTAACGTGAGTTCTGTGTGCTCTGTGTTTGAAACATATTTGTATTTATATTTAAGTTTTAGCATTTAAAGGTCCCATATTGTAAAAGGTGATTTCCATATAGTTTTTGATTGTTAAGCAGGTTGAGGTGCTATAATGCAATAGTATCAAAATACTTAATCCACTGAGAAATCCACACAGCTTGTATTAAAGAACGGTGCTTTTAAACAAACAGTTAAGACTTCCGTAAGGTTGTGATGTCACAACTATACTAAATATAATTAGAAAGAGCTGCTACAATGCTATTATAGTCATTCCCTAGCTGCAAAAACTCAGAGAGTACAGATGCAAAAGACTCAGAAACACTGACCAATCAGAGCAGACAGGTGCTAAGACGGAGCTTGCCAGGCAGAGGGTAATTACAGGTATATTCAGCCACACAGGATGAAAAAGTAAATATAAGTGGGTTTTTTTAACATTCAAGCATGTAAACATGTTCTAGAAACCCAAAATAAAATTGTGAACCTAAAAATGAGCATGATATGGGGCCTTTAATTATTGTATGTTGTAATGTAACATTGAGTTATCTTTATGACTTCATAAAAAATTGAAAATAAGCTTCTTTCTGTTGACTCAATTGGACAGGTATTCCCAGGGTCAAGTCATAGCTGGTTTAGCTGATGGAACTTTAGCATTTTTCTCACACAGTTCAGGTAATGTCTTTCTGTTTAGAGTAAATGTCTTTTTAAGGTAAAATCAGACTGTCTCAGTTAATCTATCTCTATTTCTTCATTTAGCATTCTTCACATAACTTGATGCTTAACGTTAATAATGAAGCAATAAGTGCTGTGATTGATAGGTGGCTGGAATCTACAGTCACACTTGGTGATGCCTCTCGGATCAAACCCTTTGCAGCCCATTCGCTGCTGCCTTGCAAAAGGTGGCCGCTTGTGGGTGGGATATTGGAACAAAGTCAATGTGGTTGACATTGACAACAAGACGGTTGAGGTAAGAAACAGTGGAGAATCTGACATTGTTTGTCTCATGTTCCCTCTGTCTTTGAACTCACCATCATTATTCCTCATCCGACCTTACAGCAAACATTCTCGGTCTCTGACCGCAGTGAGCAGCAGGTTCGTTTCCTGTGTGCTGGTGGAAGCGGTGTATGGACATCCTGCCGCCTTGACCCAATCCTCAGACTGTTTGACTGGTCCACAGGCCGGCCACTACAGGAAGTGGATTTTTCTGCTTTGGTCACTAAAACATTAGGTATTTTTTTTCCCCTATTTATTACAAATCAAATTTTAATGTGCAAAATATTACATTTACAGACATGTACTGTGTGCCCGTCTATTGGCTCTGGAATCTACAGTGTGTTACAGCATAGTGTAGTCATTTTCTATAATGTAACCGTACTGCTCAAATCAATGTTAGTCATTAGCTGGATCCTTTGAAAATCTTTGTGTTCGTAAGTCTCTGTGCAAATTCCTGGGGTGTGTGGCAGCAAATTATCAAACTGGCAAAAGGTCTAGCTGCTAGAGATGCTGCTGGATTTATTATGTGTTTGTTTTGTGTCAGGCAACTTTGGGTTTAAACTCTTTCCTGCAGCTCAGCTAACATGCTTGTGTCTCCCTCTGTAGGCCAAGCCTTCCTGACACTATCGCCTCTCCAGATCTCGTCTCTTACAATCATCTCTGGGCGTCTGTGGGTGGGCACAGGAGGTGGTGCCATTTTCTCCATTCCATTATCCATAAGTGAGTTTTATTTAGACTGAGAATATAGGTGCTTGAATCACATATTTTCAGAAATGTGTTCTATCTAGCATTAACTATATTAATGACTGTCTACAGCATCAGAGGCCATTTCCATCCCATATTGCTCCATTTCATCAGCCCAGCTGTGTTACCATGGACATAGACAAGCTGTCAGGTTCATCATAGCTGCACCTGGTTAGAATCTGATTTTCTTTCATTAAACGTGCTAAACATTTTCAACAACTTGTTTTTGACTCAGGGAGATCCTTCCAAGTATCTTTGAATGCTGCATTTGTCTTGTAGTGACATCTTTGTCCCACAGGTTGTTTGATTGCCTTTCCTGGCTGCACTGTCACTACCTCTCAGCTCATCCTCAGTGGAGGAGAGGGCTACATCAACTTCCGAATGGGTGAGTTGAAGGACAATATCATTGTAGTGTAAACATCGTTTAAAACTGTCTCATGAATTGGATTAGCGTTTGTATGTTGCATGTTTTTACTGTTTAGGTAGTGCTTAGTTTATGAAATGTCTAACTGAGCCGTCCATTATTTTTTTCAGGAGACGATGCAAATGAGGGATCGGCTGAGTTGTCCCAAGCTACACCTCAGCGGTCTGAACGCAGTCAAATGATCATCTGGCGGAATTCCACCCCCTCTGTCCCCAGCCCTTCCCTCTGACATCAATCATCACCTAGATCTGCCCTTTTTGGAATGAGATAAAGACATAGCACATGTGTACTAGCTAGAGACAACATTGCAAATGGTGCTTTAATGGAACTGAATGAACCAGCATCTCAATGTGGCAGCAACAAAAGTATCCTTTAGAAATGTATATTTGATACATGCTGTTTCATCCTTGTTTACCTCATTTTTTTATTGACGTCTATCTTTTGACTGGAATATCCTGATGGATTTTGATGTCTACTGTGTGCCTTTGTCTGATTTCATATAATTTCTGTAAAACTGGTCAGTAATTCAGATGCCTGATTAGCTCATTTTTACCTTTGCACTAACAATACATTTAGTCTCCCCAACAAACAGCTCTCTGATACATTTTTCTACCAGACTATGCAGAGTTGTCATTCACATCTTCATTCCACCAAGGGGGCACCCGGTCTTTCTGTCTTACATCTTTTGATCATAACCTAAGCTTAATAATGTGGCTGCTGATGAAGCTGTTGTGTCCATACTTTAACTGTAAACTGGAACAGGTTTTCATCTTCTCTAAGCGTAATCACAATCACTTCTTATCTCCTGATGTATTGAGAATCATTGATTTTTTTTTTTTTTTTGTGGTTTTCTTTTCAAATTCAACCCCGCCACATTGCCTATAGTGTAACTACAAACTACACATTTTAAATGTGTCTATAAAAAGTGTCCTATGCAGTATTTATGTGCAATTACAAGTTTGCACTTATGTTGATGTAAAATAATCTACTTATCCTTCTTGGTAAGAAAATTAGGACTTGAGCATTTGTTCTGACCTGACTCATCTTGTGCAAACATGATTATTTTCATTAAAAAAATGTCTTCAGTCGTTGACTTTCATTTTGAGTTGTAAACTGGTGCAGCAACACTAACAGGTCGTCACATAAATGAATAACATTTTCTTACATGTTTTACACTGGCCTTGCATTTACAGTCAAAACAGGTGCCACACCTGTCCAGTACGTTTCAACAGACTTCTTTTATGCAGACCAAGAGCAGCAACGTCTAACCTACATTACTCAAGAATATATATTTGGGGGGTAACAACATCCCAAACTTACCGTTACGTTACCAGCTTGCTAGTGTATGGCATTCAAACGCCTCCAGTCAACAGTGAAACCTGACACCTCCTCATCTGCTACCTGTCTAACGTGCTGCAGTGTGTGGTTAATGCACCTTTTGTCCTTTTTGTCACAGAATTTATTTCAAGACTTGTTTAAATAGGCTTACATAAGTAAATTGTTTTAGCATGTAACTTTACAGCACACAAAAGTATTATTGTTTTGCCCACATATTTTTTTTTAAATATTCATCTCTTTAAATACTCCCATAACATACTTAAACAAAGACTCTGCAGGACATTCTTCTGGCTCTCCCGTTTACTAAAGACAGTTCTTAATTATATTACATCCGGAAATGACGCAAGAGAGTGTTGAAAAAAAATGAGAGAGCGTTATTGTTATTGTTAGCTTGTTAGCTAGCAGACGAACTGGTGAATGGAGCTATGACAGAGTAATAACGTCTTATTACATGTGCACGATTAAGTTATTACAAACGTAAAGTGGTATGTACCAATTTCTGCACAATATATTGGAAGCATGGATATTCTAGTAATGTCTGATTGACGGAATCCAACACTAAGGTGTACAGAAGGGATGGAATTGTAATTTTATATTCACTGCTAATTTCCTGCTAACGTTAAACTAGGCTAACGTAGTACGGAGCTAACGCTAATGTTAACACGCTTTCATAGTGTGAGCATTGCCCGGCCGCTTCAAACTTAGCTACATTTGTGTTACTGTTAACGCATCGAGATTTACGGATTCAGTTTATACGTGCATGGCCAGAAACGTTTACAATAACATTAGCTTTGGTTTGCTGGATGTGTGGACTTTCATAAAATACGACACAGCACATAACGAAATCTTTCCCTAAACTCGTTTTGTAAATAAATGTGATCACAAGCACTATATTTATTTAACAAAGTCATTTGTTCGTTTCATTAGTGGGAAATGTCCCAGTGAGTTCTTTAGCGGTGGAAACTAATCAAGCATTTTTCACGTTGTTTGGGGTATGAGATGGAGGACGGAAACAGAACTGATGCTGCTTCCACATCCAAGAGCCACGCAGGCTCACTCCACCTGCAGAGTAAGGTTTTTTTAACCTGCAAATTCATATTATACAACCTTTAGGTCAGTTACTTATACTGTGCCTATTTCCTCCTGTTCAGCTCCAAAAAACGAGGACGCCTATGAAATTGCCATCCCCTATGAAGAGAGCAACTTTGAGCAGCAAGGATTTTTCAACCAGAGTGATCAGAATTTTGATGGTGAATGTCAGAATCAAAAGTAGAAAATTCCCTTTTTTGTACAATAATTTCATTTGTCACACAAAGTTACATGTTGTACACTATTGGTGAATTCCCAAACAATCATAATCAACATCAGAATAGGATTTATTGCCAAGTAAGTAACATTTACATGGTATTGGTGCATATATAAACGTATTAAAAGCAAATAAACAATACAGCAAAGTACTAAAACAAACAAAAACATAAATGTAGAATAGAAATATTACAACAACAAAATGTGTAAAAGACGTGATAATCAAACAAATATGTACTACCTGACAATCCTATCTGTCCTCCTCAGAGTCGCCCCCATCTGCTGGCACGTCTCAGGTAAACAACTCTTACATGGTGGTCACCAACCTGCGGACCCAGCTACAGATCTCTCTGGAGAAAAATTCTTGGCTGCAGAAAAGAATTGAGGACTTGGAAGAGGAGAGGGACTTCCTCCGTTGCCAGCTGGACCGCTTCATCTTTTCCACAAAGAGCCAAGGACAGGAGCAGAGTCAGAGCCAGTACAGTAACGGTGAGGACACGGGACAGGTGTGAGATGATAACCTTGTCCAGCAAGAATTTGAGTATAAGTTGATTAGAAACAGAACTTTTGCAAAGCAATTCATAACTCTTGGTATTTGTCTCTCTGTAGGCTATGAATCCAGACGATTCAACTGGAGGGTAAGAAGAGAGGAAGATCGTCCCGTTGGTAAAAACAAAGATTTATGCACTTAACTGCGAAATAAAAAAAAAATGGTTAGATATAGATATGCTTAAGTGTATCATGTTCATGGTTTACGTTGTTACTTTTTTGTATTCCATCTTAGATTGCAGCTTCTCAATTTTTACGGCTTTCTTCTCCTCATAGAACAGAAGACAGAGTCGCAGCATTTCCCCTCACGTCAGTTCATCCAACGAAGGCCTGGTCCTCCAACCATGGTGCCTTCCAAAAACCATGTATCCAGTCCACTAACCAATCAGCTTGCCTCTATAAATGCTTTGTTCAACTCTACACAATCCCAGGCCCTCTTACAAGGCCATAGCCATAGTACTCCCAATACCACAGCCAGTGGCAGCAACAGTGCTACAAGGGCATCCATGAATGAAATGAGTGGACATAGCAACATAGGTCCAGGTAATACAAATGGTACAAAGCTCCCTTTTAGCTTTATTGATAATACTTATGAGGGGGAAACAATTGGGGGAAAAAAAAATTATATTGTGTTTTTTTTTACGTTGTCATCAGATTCGCTTTCACTCTTGGGAGAATCTGATGAGTACTTGGAACAGGACGGCTACCTCGAGGAGGAGGAAATGATATCAGGGGAAGATGTAATGCAAGATACCATTCACAGCAACAGACATCAATTAAAGAGGAGGCGGGTCTTCCGAGCCCCTAGAGAGCGACAGAGAGGTAAGGGAAGGAGAATAATCTTGCAACAAAACTCAACATTATTCATAAGACTGCTGTAGCTAACTCTCTTGTATGTTCTTTTTCTCAGTGAAAGATGCGGCTGGAGTGTTGTTTCGCTACAAGAAGATCCTGCTTACATACCAGCGTCTGAAAAACATGTCAAAAGCCTTCCAAATCCATGGTGTGGACCGCAACACGGTGGCTTCCACCACACCCATTGCTGAGCTTCTCCTAGTGGCCCCGGAGAAGGTGGCAGAGGTGGGCGAGTTTGATCCATCCAAGGAGAAGCTACTGGATTATGCTCGGCGCTGCTACACTGCCCTGGATGAGGAGACACTTAGCAGGGTCCAGGCCCTGAAGAAAAATAACCTGCTCCTGCCCATCTCTTACAGGTTTAGACACTGAGGAGAGAAAGATGGTGGAGTTGGTGGTTAAGTGTGAAGAAAAGAGGCAGTTATTTTCTGCTGCACCAGGCCAGCTCACTTCCGAGAGATGCCGAGAGGCATGAAGAATTATTTTGCCATCTCAGCGTCCCGAATATGGCCGTGTAAACTGCAGCTGAGATCCTTTACTTTTCAAACAACTACACTTTTCCAATTTTACTTTTATTATCAAAAGGGTGTCAGTTTCTTTGACAAAAACTCCTCACCGTTGTTCCATATTGAGGATATGGGAGTGCCTGCTGTTGCCGGAAAGGTAAAAAACATGGTTCTTATTGCTCAAAGAGTAAAAATGGCATGTCTGTGTAATTTAAAATTTGTGTACAAGAATGTGTCTTTACTATTGGGATTAAAGAGGGGATTGCTTTCCTTCAGTACTTAGCTGGTGTAATCATCTTAGCTCATTCATGTGTCGGCCTCAGCGTTTGCAGAGACACACAGACCTTTTCTTTCCTGAACAAAATTATGCTGGACTCCATAGATTTTATAGAATTTTCCTGTATGTTTATATTTCTCTGTGTCTTTGTTGTATTATTGTTGGCATCGTCATTATATCCTCAACTATTTTCACATGCCTTAATGCAATTTTTGTCTTGTCCTGGTGTGAGACATGCAACAATTTTGGGCCACTTTCACTCACTGAACTCACTGAACTCTTCAAAAGTATGACACATAACAAACTGACAATAGTAAAGACTAGTCCAACATTATGAGTTTTTACAGTAACATACTTCTGGCAACAAGATCCACTTGTTTTTAGTTTAAAATCAAAGACAGACAACACTTGTTGGTGTCTTAACAGCAATACTGCTGCATTACTCTGTTGTTCCACCAAGCCTTTTTTGTAAATGATCCGCACTAAAGTGTTTCACTTCTTATGCTTCTGGTATTGAGGCTTTTGCTGTAATGCGTTTGTGACAATAATACCTTTTGTAAAAGAGTGAAGAGCATTTACTATACTAGCTATATGTAACTTTGTGTAACTTCTGGTTCTGTGCGAAAACCTATGGGCATTAACTACACAACATACACATGTTACAGTTTGAGTAACAGAATCAGCAAAAGCAACTATCTTCCCAATGCTCCAGTACAAGTGCATGGAAAAAGAGCTTCTTAAAGATCTGTAGTTTATTAGGGCTGGGAACCAAATTCAATGCTCTTTAGGCACTGACCGAAAGTATTGAGTATAAAAATGAAATGCAAAAATGAAATGTAAAAATGGCTTGTCATTGAATGTCCAATTTCAATTCCATAGGAGTAAATCTCATCAGAGTCAGTGAACCAATAAGCATGCAGCATGCTTCCACCAAGATCTAATAATGCTGGGATTGGCTGTCTAACGTTACACGTTGTAAAGGCATGCAGGAAAAACTCAGTTACGCATAGAGACAGAGAGATGAAAAGATTTGTGCCGTAATCTGTAATGTTGTTATTTCTTTTTGTTTTATAAATTGTTGATATAGAAAAGTATTGTTTATGAACACACAGTATTGACATTGAAAACCTTTGACCCATACCCAGCCTTATAGTTTATAGAGATCTAGTCAAAATTCATAATGTTCAAAGCAGCAAACATATTGATTATATTGTACAATAATGTGTAGTGTTTATACCAGTACAGTAAAATCATGATATCTCTTAAATTAAAACAGACTTTTGACTTAAATTTTCCTAAATGTAAACAGATAGGTACTCCAGTCTGTGGAAGTTATGCCATTTTCACTGTCTTATTGTTTGTATGACTAAAAGGCAAACAGTGCATGGTGCAGTCCAAGTGCTAAGAAGAATTTTTAAAACCATTCCAGGGTACAGTGTTTTAAAAAAACAGTAATCCGTTTTTCTCATTTGTATGTCTCATATTTATATATGTTGAGTATAATGTGTATCTCACTGAAAAATTGCCTATCATTCACCAAATGTATAGTAAGACACAAAGGTCATTAAAGTATTTGATTTCTTACAAAAATGTAGATTTATTTATCTGTAATATCCAACATCACCATTCACTGAAAAATGCTTATGATTGGGGAGTAAATTGCAAACAGTTGTTGTAGTATGTTTTAGCCTGTGTGGGAAAGACAAGGTGTTCCTTCAGCCACTGGCAGATCCCACATATACAGTATATGTATAATCCCACCCATTGAATATACAGTACATAAATTGTGTGCAAAAAATATTTCTTTATTCTCTTTTAAGCATCATAAACTGGGCAACTATATAATGCAGTAAATGGTCTATTAGCTAAAATACAATGTGGCTGTCCTTTGAGCACTTTATTTAGTAATTTCCAGTTAAAATAATGTGGTAAGAATTCTATCACTTTTTTATTATGTCATACAACGTTTGTGATTTTTTTTGATAAACCCAGGTTTTAGAAGTCCAATAAATCTGACGAACAGCAATTAATCATTTTCTTCTTCCTCTTTTTTATTTATTTTTACATTAAATATATTTGTTTAAGGCTCCAAATGTAAGGGGGGGGAACTTGCTTGTCTAGACTTTGCATTGACGTGTCAGAACTTGGACTAGCAACCTGCAAAAAAAAAACGTTGATCCCACCAACATAGCATTAGCAGATAAGGAATGAATAGGCTGTGAAAAGAATAAGGAAGGGGCAAAAGTAAAGACTTTTCTTTTCTTCTGTTTGACCCTGGGTTGTATTAAGAGAACTGTTTGACCCTGAAGGATGAGCTCTGCACATAGGCTTTGCACATAGACCGTTAATATTAATAAATATACAGTCTATGGCTCAGCAGCGTCTTTTTCACTCACCGGAAAACAGTCATTCATCAACTTCCGGTGTCACGGGGGTACCTGTGAGACGGAGCAAAAAAGCGGGCATACAGAAATCGTTATTGTTTTGATAGCCTTTAAACATTTAAAAGCAAATACATTGACTTATATAGTCAAACAACTGCGCCTTGTGGACCAACGACCACATTTAATTAGCATTTGGCTTGGAAAAGGGTCTCATTCATTCGTCTTTCGTTGTAGCTGCCTAGCTAAGTAGCTAACGAGCTTCCACACCAGTGTCTGGAGCAGCAGGCCTCTTTCTTCTGGACTTTGCTACAAGCTATTAGCTAGCATTAGCAGACTAGCTAACCCATGCGAACACGTTTTCCTTCTCAATGATTCTGTCTGTTACGTTGTAAATTAATACTACACCGCTGAAGTGTGTGCAGGTAACGTTTTTTGGTAGTTCTGTTTTATAGGCTGCTAGTTGAAGCAAACGCATTTGAGCTAACGTAACATCGGCGAGGAAGTTGATTTTAGCATTGTTCACTTTGTTGCTAGCTTAAGCTAGCCACGGCCAGCTAAACAACGCAGTCGTTGAAAGCGTAGCAGCCTTCAACTCACGGAGATGTCGGACTTCGACGAATTCGAAAGGCAGTTATCTGAAAACAAACAAGGTAAATGAACCAGTTGCACATACATATTGAAAACGGCAATGCCACCTTTTATTGCAATCGCCGCCATGATCTTGGCTAACCATGGATATGTCTATTTACTGGAACCCTAAGCTACGTTATTAGCCCACTTTCATGTACCATGTGCGATGTGATGTAGTGTTACTGCTTCTCGTTAGACAATTCTGTCGGAACGATAATGGTTCAAGTCAAATAACGTTAGACTTCTGTAGTTTCTGAAAATCCGGAGTGTAGCTAGCTAGCTACAAGGTTAGCGCTACATGCATTGTTTCTTTAATGCAGGGGCAGTCTATACCATGGTAGTCATTCTGCCTTTAACGTTACCAGCTGACCGAGGCATTTAGCATTGATTATTTGCAGCTGTTGCGGCAAGTGAACATTTTCATTGCTATTTACCTATTATTGCCCCTTCAGCTTTCTAACACTTAGCCGGCGTTTTACCAGTAACGCCACCAACCACAGCCCACTACCCTTATCCCATATCAAGCTCTTCTTAACCCAGATTTACATTCATGTTGCACTCAATACACTGCTCTTTGGTAGTAGACAAGGTTTACTTATTCTACTCTATGTGCGGAATTACACATTGTGACTTACATACCCATTAAACAAAACAGATGCTCTGCATTGATTAGTAGCTGTGGAGCATACCACTAATATGAAAGCTGTTAGAAGTTGTTATAAAATTGCCACCATTATACCAACTTTAGTTTAGTCTTATGGTTGAGGTTATGTGGAACAGATTCATTGTGGTGTTGCTCATTGCCTATTTAATTTCCTTTTGAAGGAAAGTTTTGCCAGTCTTATGTATGCTAAAGCAGTTATTAGTATTTTAAATTGTTATATTTTCATTGTTCGCTGGCTATATATTCAATTTTTATGTACCCTTCTGTAAGTTAATAGGCGCTCTATTCCTGCAGCTGAAAGGGACAAAGAAAACCGCCACCACCGCCGGTCTTCCTCCCGCAGCCGTAGCAGAGAGAGGAAAAGGAGGAGCAGAGACAGGGATAGACGCAGCAGAGACCGCCGTGGAGACAGTAAGGAGCGTAGGCACAGACGCAGGTGAGTACCTTCTGCATCCCTCTGACCCCTAAATTCTACTAGGTGTGTCTGCGCCGCGTTTTGGTGGCGCAGTGGTCACTGGAGCGATCACGTCCACTCAAGACGATGCTGTGATTTCACGAGCCGCAGCACGTACCAGAAGGAGCATTCTGCTCTGCTTTGTTTAAAATTCCTTCTATGCCTATTTTCAACAGAGCCGCAAGGCCTTTAAAGACTAGGCAGGGGGGAATGGCTAGAGCATCTGGTCAATTTTCAAAAATAAACTCCCTGTGCAAAGCTCCCGATCGTATATCACATCACTACACTACTTAAACAACTAAAACACAGCCACGTTGTTCATAACTGGACTAAATGGAAGAAACTATTTAACCATTTATACTACTTACGTTTTATAGTAGAAGTACAAATATCATGAAAAAATGACCAAATCAACTAAATCTGCAAGCAAATCGCTTCAAAAACACTCCCATTGTACCAGTGTTTCCCATAAATAGGTTCTACTTGGATGGATCATAGTTTTAAGGTTAAATCCCTGGTTAGTGTGTGCACATACATGTGTTTTTGTCACACCAGCATGACCTCGCTTGGTCTTGGTATCTAACCAATCTCCTACTGTGTTGTTGTTGGCTGCAAATGCAAACAAATGTAAGCCCCTTTCTTTTAAGCCCACTCTTGTTGATCTCGTCTTGGTAACATTAGCAGATACCATTATGGGCAACAGTTCAAATTCACAAAGCTTGAGAGGTGTCTAAGGCAAGTTGTGACTGTAAAGTTAAATCGTTATCTAGACTAACTGAAAATAAGCTAGTCGGTCTTCACTGAAAATTGACTGCACTTCAACTTGTGAAATATTATTAATAAAATTCCACCTGGTAGAGCGAGCGTCTCCCTATAGAAGTTTTCTCCTCGATGCAGCGGCCGTTTGACTCCGTCAATCCGTCATGTCCCCGTCAATCCGTCATGTCCCCATTAAATAAATACATTGACTTTCATGCAGTTTTTTTGGATGATCCTTATTGTTCTCTGTCCCTAAGCCCTTTGTCCTCACGTACTTATGACATTGTAGTAAAGTTGCCTTAAGCGACTTTTAAATACACAAAACATCTGCCACAACCTACTTTTAATATTCAAAATTTAACACAGACTATCAAAATTAAGTTTCAAAATGGTTTATGAAGAATTTCATATCCATCATGAAAATGGCACAGCATGGTATTAATAAAACTCATGTGAGAAGAATTACTTTTTAGATTATTTGCGTATTCAGTCTGGTGTCGTATTACCGTACTTCAGATGTCATTTGACACATGCAGCCATGCGGTACGTGTGCGATTGTCTCATGATGAGTCTGACATGCTATGATAGACTCAATTTAGGTCCATAGGTGTGGAATAATTAATGAGGGGCAACTTTTCCCACACTGCCAAAATTGATTAAAACCGCCTACCAATCGACAGTCCTGTCTGTTGTCAGGGAAATCTGCTTGCTTTTGAACACAACACCTACACTTACCTTATTTTTGGAGAATATTAGTCGTGTTGAAAATATCTTTTGAAAAATATGCTTTTCTGTAAATCTAATGTTGGTTTGGGCACCTTGGTAGCTCACCTGGTTGAGCGTATGCCCTGTGTACTAAGGCCCAGTCCTTACCGCAGCAACCTGTGATACCCTGTCTCTGCCCTTTCCTGTCTTCAGCTGTCCTATCAAACAAAGGGCATAAATGCTCAACAAATGTATATGACAGCTATCTGGTGTTGGTCAAATGGATTGGTTCATGAGTTTGCATAGGGTTTAGTTTTAGTAGTTTAAAGACTTGATAGTCCATAGACTCCATATCTCCATAGTGACTGCCTGAATGCACTTGTTCTTAGGTGGACATTTGTAAAGCTTGTCAGTGCGTTACTACTTTTTGGCTGTGAATGTGACCTCTGTCTTGACTGTTGCTCCTTGTCTCTCAGTGCTAATTTAAAACAAGTTACTGGTGTTTACTCGGTGTGAGCACATGTAAAATTTGACCCCTCGCCTTTGCTGCTGCTGTGTATTTCTGAGGATATAATTTGTGCTTTCATTGTTTTAGTTTTTCATAAATGGTGGTGTATGCTGGCTGACTCCTAGAATTCACGAGATTGTCATCTGAACAAAGGATTTTGCGCTTTTAGAAATATACAGATTGCTCAAGGCAATGGTGAGGATCATTGAAATGCAGGTTCTAGTACTGTGAAGTGGAAATGTTGGTGAATGTCAAGATTAATTTCAGAGAAATGTGAACCCCTTCCAATGTCATTTCAGCTCACCAACCAGCTTCCCCCAGGACAATGCTGGAAGGTAATACAGCAACCTAACACAAAGCCGGTTTGTGCATTATTGCAACAACTGCAATTTAATGACCTGCCTCTGATTCTTTGTAGTATTGACTCATTGTGTAAATTTCTGCCTGGAGGGGATTTTCTTTTTCCCTTAACCATTATGTGTACAAAGTTTCGATTGATGCAATCGCCCCCCAAAAGTTACTGGATGTTGTAAATTTGTTGAAGACATGACCCATAATCTGATCTAGTAGTTTACTGCTGAGCACCTAACAGATATTTGTTACATGTTGATTGTTCTAATTTTATTTCATCAACAGCCGTTCTCCACACCGTGAGAAGAAGAAGAACAAGGTGAAGAAGTACTGGGATGTCCCTCCACCTGGCTTTGAACACATCACTCCCATGCAGTACAAAGCCATGCAAGGTAACATCCCAATTTTCATTTTGTATTGGATTTTAAATAGGCATCCTAGTTTCAGAGTTGAACATTTGTTTTGTTGTGTAATGTTTTCTGTCTTTCACTTTGCTCTCTAGCGGCAGGCCAGATCCCAGCCACAGCCCTCCTACCCACCATGACTCCAGATGGCCTGGCTGTTACTCCCACCCCTGTACCGGTAGTTGGCAGCCAGATGACCCGGCAGGCCCGCCGGCTCTATGTGGGCAACATCCCCTTTGGTATCACAGAGGTAAGGAACAGGACAGCACTTGGCTTTTGAGTCGAACCTAATAGGCATGTTAGGTTTCTAAATGGGGTTATTTAATCCTTGTGATTTCATCAAACTTTCTTCCTTAATCCACTCTCTCTTCTGTCTAGGAGTCCATGATGGACTTCTTCAATGCCCAGATGCGTTTGGGTGGTCTTACTCAGGCCCCTGGAAACCCTGTCCTTGCAGTACAGATTAACCAGGATAAGAATTTTGCCTTCCTTGAGGTGAAATAGTATCCCAATAAACATGACATTTGTTCTCCCCGGGAAGCAATTTAGAATTTAATCACCTCTAATTCTGTTTCTGTGTAGTTCCGTTCAGTAGATGAAACAACACAGGCAATGGCCTTTGATGGCATCATCTTTCAAGGCCAGAGCCTCAAGATTCGTCGTCCCCACGATTACCAGCCCTTGCCCGGCATGAGCGAGAACCCCAGTGTCTATGTGCCTGGTACACAGCCAATTAATGGTTTTTAACCCTAAGTACTTGTGGCATAATTCATGAGTAAACAGTTATACATACATCACAGGAGCTTGCTCTCTGTGCTTCTCTGGTCATGTTTCTTACTGTTGTCTTCGTGTCTCTTGCAGGTGTGGTGTCCACAGTGGTGCCTGACTCTGCTCACAAGCTCTTCATTGGCGGCTTGCCCAACTACCTGAATGATGACCAGGTCAGTATTTCTGCATAAAACGTCTTTGTCTGGGGTTCAGCTAATGTGCCACACTTGTAGTGCAGTATGAACTTGTTTAATTACAGCAAATGTTTTCTGAGATTAGATAAGTAAAACTGCACCGCATTATACTTTGAGTCACATATTGATCCCTGTTGGGGAAATTTGAAATGCTCCCCTGTGGCTTTGTTGAACCATACCTTGCTTTATAGAATTGTACATATGTGTTTGTCAAATGTTTTTAATTTCACCATTATTGGAACATCAAAAACAATGTGACAGTTTGACAAATTTTGAAGGAGAAATGAAAAGAAAGATATTATGCTTGGAGTGAGATATAGCCTTGTCATTAATGGCAATATTTAACTTGACCTGTTTTGTTTGTATGAAGGGAACTCCTGGAGTCAGTGGACATTTTTGAAGTCTCCCCCCACTCTTTTGTCTTGTGTCTCAGGTGAAGGAGCTTTTGACGTCATTTGGCCCCCTGAAGGCCTTCAACCTGGTGAAGGACAGTGCTACAGGCTTATCTAAAGGATATGCATTTTGTGAATATGTTGATGTCAACCTTAATGACCAGGTAACCAATGCTACAGAAAATATGCTGTCTCAATTAGGACATTTATTGTTCCCCCTTTTTGATGGTCAGACAATTTCAAACAGACACTGTCCAAATACTGCATTGTCATTATAAACTTTTGAAGTTGTATGGGTTTTTAAAAGTATGATCTAAAACTGATGTTGTTACAGGCAATTGCTGGACTGAACGGCATGCAGCTGGGAGACAAGAAGCTCCTGGTCCAGAGGGCCAGTGTGGGATCCAAGAACGCCACTCTGGTAAGTTTCCAAAGGCTGGACAGATGAAGGCAAGGTGGTGGGAGGCTGTTTTAAGAGTTGCTAAAATGAATAAAGACACATTGCTGATTAGATCTACTGGAAAAATGTATTAGCCACACTCAGACACACTGCAAACAACTGCGCACAGGGCATTCCAGATCACAGATCAATCACCTTCTGATCGCACGCCTTTCCATTTTAACACATTTCCTTCCTACAACTTAACCTATATGAGTGTGTGTGTGTATGTGTGTGTGTGTTAGAACGGGGTGTAATTAGGAGAATGACCAACCATTCAGGAGACTAGGGCCCTTAAGGTTAAAACCATATTGGATGACCCCACTTAAAGATGCATATATTTACTTCACAAATGGTAGTCCAAGACAATATTTGCATACACATCACCTATTGTAATAAGTCTGTTCCAGTGTGATGTGTATTTAATTTTAACCCACAGTTCCTGGCTTTTAAACTTGTAATCACTAGCTTTATAGTCGGCAGCTACAATGCACTGACTCGCTTACAACATAATTTCTCACTTTTAGTAATATAATTGAGAAAATGTTTTGGCATTCATGTGAACATCTTCTTCATTATATGAAAATGATAAGCATGACTTATTTTCACCTCTGTTTTGGCCTATTAGGTCCACATTGAATGACATTGTAGATGTCTTGCAGCTAGTTATAATACATTATGTAAAATATGCCATTGACCCTGTTCTAACCTTTCTGTCTGGCCTTGCAGACAAGTATAAATCAGACCCCAGTAACGCTGCAGGTGCCGGGTCTGAACAGCTCAGTGACTCAAATGGGTGGCCTGCCCACTGAGGTTCTGTGTCTGATGAACATGGTGGCCCCAGAGGAGCTGCTAGATGATGAAGAATATGAGGAGATTGTGGAGGACGTCAGGGACGAGTGCAGCAAGTACGGCCAAGTGAAGAGCATCGAGATACCTCGACCTGTGGACGGCCTCGAGGTGCCTGGGACCGGCAAGGTAGGAGCTGTTTGATTTGATCATTCAAAATGTGATTTGTCTAAAGTTAGATGTCATGAAAAATGATGTTCTGTAATACCCTCGGTTGTCATTCTAATGGTTGGTTGTTGTTTTTTTCACTCTTCTGTAGATCTTTGTGGAGTTCATGTCCGTTTTTGACTCCCAGAAGGCCATGCAGGGGCTGACAGGAAGGAAGTTTGCCAACAGGGTGGTGGTGACCAAATACTGCGATCCAGACGCCTATCACCGCCGAGACTTCTGGTAGAGGAGGCATGAAGAGAAGAGGGGGTGGGGGGAGGGAGGGAACATGTATAACCCATTTCTAAATCAGCCCCCTGATTTCGCAAAGCAACATTTCAGGTAGATCCAAGAGTATTAATCATTTGACAAATGGCTTTGGTGGTATCAAATTCATCATTTGTGATCTACGTGAAATGTCCAGAAGTTTAAACAGATTTTTGGAATTGGAAAAGGAGAAGAACTGGGAGGGTTTATATTCAGTCCATAATCGAGGGGGCTAGGTTTGGGTGGTGAGGGTGTAGCTGGGTGGGGGGTGGGGGAGTCAAAGATTTTTGAGAAATGTGTGTAATAATAGGTCCAGGATGGGGTCAACAATTTTTATACTTTGTGAGACAGGGATGTTATTTTGGGTGGGAGGGGGGTGCCACACTTTAAGGTTTGTATTTAAATGGAGGTAGCCTCTTTTAAGTGCATTAGAAAGCAGTTGCAGTAGGAAACATACTGGACTATTCTGATGGAGAAGAGGGATTGAGAAAACAGGAGTGTTTATTTGTGAGAGGGAGATGTGGGGGAGATGTAGAGGAAGATGAGTGCATTTTTGTTAGACCATCTAATCTAGATATGAAGTAGCTGTAACATCCACTTCCGTTTTGCCACCATCATTAGAAAGGTGAGGGAGACTCCTCATTTATTGATATATATTTCTTTCTTTTTTTTCTTGCTTGAACTCATTTCTTCATGTTCCTTCATTTTCATCAGACTGCTGCCCCCCTCAGGACGATTGTTAGAGAAAATGTTGTCTAATTGGACTCTATCTGAATGTCAACTGTAAATGTTTCAATACTGTGTGTAGCTTCACTGATTTGAGCTGGTATATCACCTTGTATTTAGGCTGCAGAATAACATGAGCTCCAGAAAAGAACGTTTTCAATTATGCCAGTTTAAATTTCTTTTTTTTCTCTTCTATTTTCTGTAACTTTTTTCACGTCCATCTTCTGTGCACAGCTTTTAACAGTTGAGGTTGTTTCGTCTTAGCAGTTCAATCCCAATTTAATTCAAGAGGAAGTAAACAAAAATAAGATGGGCAGAGGGAAACGGATTGGTGTTTAAAAGGGGATTTATCTCTTCCTTACCAAAAAGCCTTAATGCTATCACATGTCAATTTGGAAATAAATTTGGCTTGCCCCTCTATTAATGATGTCTGTATGTTTATAGATGTCACTATCTTGTCCTTAAGCCTTGCATCACTAGTTTAAATTTTTCCTTGTTTCCCATCAGATTTGGGGTGTAATATGTGTTGGACCCGGTTGTTTCTTGTGCAACGTCTCACCTCTTGACAAGACCAAATAAACACGTGACTAATACCCACGACTCATGTTGTACCACAGAGTGAAACCAAAACCACACAACTTCTTTCTGTTCTGTCAACTTTAAGCCTGATTTGTTCAAAAAGACAAACTAGGTACACTAATGGGCGATGACTTGTCCACACTAAAGTCGTAAAAGTAAAACTGCAATGGCTTGTTTGTATTTGGGCTCTCTAGAGATTTATAAATTCAAGCCTGCAGACAAACACTTGATATCAATCACTGGCTAAATTTGAAAAATCGATCATTTCACATTTTAGTGTTTAGCTTTCATGATTTTACTATGTTACTGTTGGAGGATTTTTTTAACAAAAATATAGTTTGGATGTTAAAAACAGCCTGTATGTACTTGGATGAAGTCTGCGTTGCTCTCATCTCCCTCATCTTCTGCCCTTGATTTTCTGAGGACCACATGTTCACACTGTGCGGGCTAGAGGCTGCTCTCTGTTGGGTTGATTAAGACAGCGCTGAAAAGCGTTATGTCAGTGATAACGCTTATGAGATGTTACTCCTTACTTTCTGAAATCTTTCTCAGTGTCATTTAAAAAAAGAAAAAGGAAAAAAAAAAAATCTCTGGAAAAAAATATGTGATTTCTTAAATGATTTAAAAAGCTAAAAACATTTAGTTTATAAAAAGTAAAAACAGTCTTTCATTTGTCCAATTTGTTTTCAAGTGTTGATTAAAAACTGAATTTACATGATGTCGTTCTTCTGTGTTTCCTCTTATGCGCGCCCACATCCACCCAACCGGTCGCGGCACACTTTGACTCAACCAGCGAGTGATGACATTCACAGTTAATTATGTAGATGTGGAGCAGACTGCACCCATGCCCAAGCTGTTTCATTCAGTTGATGGCATAATTTATCAAGCCCTGTAGTGAAATGTAATGTCCGAACTATAGAGCAACTTTACAGTCAATTTTTTTTTTCATTGTAATATGTCATCTAAATATTACTTATTGTACTGCAGCCTAATATGGGTGAGTACATTTTCCACAATTCTTAATAAAAAGCATTTTTAGCATTGCAACCCTTCTAAGTATGTACCATATAATGGCGTGTGCACACATATATTTCCATTTATGAACAAATTTTCTCATTGAAGGTCATTCAAAAGATTTAAAAGACAATCTCTTTTATATATATTTAAGTGTGTGTTTGTTTATATTTTTTAGGTTTGGCCAGCCATAAGCTCTTGGTTTTTTTTATTTATTCTCACTGCACATGCATTTCTACTATATCATGAATTGTTTGGGAATAGTATATTGCTTTTGAGTGGGATCTGCTTCCTTTTTTAAAACCCACTCATAAATCAAGTGCTTTTATCTGGTCTTTCCCTATTATATTTAAGTCAGACCACATGAGTACACAGTCATGGTCAGCAGCCATAAATGCAATGTCCACCTGGGACTGTAACTGTAAAGCAGCTACAGGATAGCAACAAATCTGACATGAAATAATGTCCTGTGTCAGCTCTATACTGCCCATCTGCATCGCTGCACCCCACTGCACAAAACCCAGCAGCAGGGCCACTGATTCAACACTCTCTCTACCCTGTTGTTCCCCGAGGGCACAGATAAAACAGCAGCTCTCCTAGGGCTGCTGAAGCCATATCCACCAGATGAAACATGTAAAACAGAAAAAGGACATTGAAGCCGCCTAACATGATGAGGCCTATTAAATGTCATTAGCAACCCTCCCCAGGCCTGATTCTGCAGTCAAAATTGCAAATACATTATGTCCCTCTAGTGGCGAATGTAAAACTCTAGTGATGGTCATTGTCATTCTGGGCAAGGCCTCTCCATTGATCCTCATTCAGAAAGATAGAACACTGCAGCAGTGGGAGAGTGCAACACTGGAGTAGGATGGATGCAGTACTCTGTGCACATATGGCAGTTTGCATTCAACGTATGGGAATTAAAAGAATTTAAGCATCCCGCGGAAAAGGACCTTAGCGCAGAAAGTCTGGTTTGATGCACATGCCCTTTTTTTTTTTTTAAAGAAGCCATTTTTGTCTTAGTAGGAAAAGCATGTAGATAATAAAATGAACAATGGCAGAATTTCATTTAGCTGCTTTGTTTCAGTGTCCTGGTATAGTGAAGCTGGCTCTCACACTCTCACTTACTGGGACACTGAGCCATTGTTAATGTTATAAGTAACACTACATGTTCTATGATTTTGGTATTGTCAACAAATCCCATGAAGATGAAAGGTAATAGTGTGTTGGTGACCCATCTCTCAATACTTTCTGACTTCCCCAGTCTGTCTGTGGCCCTGCCCCGAGCCTGTTTGTTTTTACGGAAGAGCTGAATCTTACAGGTCACACATATAGGCTTTCAAAAAATAACAAGGTAAATATTTTACTTAAACAGCTGGGCACTGGTTTTTAGCAAACATGAATTCAAATTGAGTGTGTTTGTTGGGGACTATTTTCAGCTGCGGATTTTGTGCACTAGCTTGGATTTACATCACAAGAATGTGCATGTGTGATTGACTAAAAATAAACTGCAGGTCCCATGTTAAGTGGGGCTTATTGAATTTTAGACAGCACTACAGAACAGGTCTATTAATTGTTTTGGCCGTTTCATGTGATTTGTTGACAATAAAAAAAATACATATCTTGTATTTTTCTAAATGACTTTAATCGGCCCAGTATTCTCAGTCAACATTACATTGTAAGAAATGGTTGCAGCTGTAATGTGCACATGTATGGTCAATGTGCGCATGGCTGCAGACATGAACACAAGTGTGCAGTTCAGTGTGTTCAAGCATAAACCAGTACTGCTGACAGGGCCGCTTGACTTATGTGGAGACAAGATTATTCACATCAGCATACTGTAGATTATTGATGGCCTCGGACCGCCCATGGACACTTTCTATCAATCTCATATGATGGCGGAGTAGAGAGGGGCTGCGTAATTAGAAGCAAAGTTTTAAAGAATAGACACACATATGTGCGTTAAAACAGATAGCTGTACTCCAGATGAATCAATTTAGCATGGCTGCCATGTGCCCAAACTGTTCTGTCTCTCTGGGGAAAGTCAACAACAATCTCTCCTAAAAAGGAACAGGAGCATGACTGTTTAGAAAATTGTAGGTGTTTATTTTCCTGCCACTGCCTACAGCCTGATCCGTCCCTTTTCTCTCCTGTCCTGACTCTCTGTTCCCCACTCAGTCTCAGTTTGCATCACCCCCTTCCCCCCTTCCCCCCTTCCTGCCCTCCCTGAGCGTGGCTGGCCGCTGGGCTTAGCCTCCCTCGCTGTGCCACGTATGTAACCTAAACTGTGGAGGAGCCAAGCAGGGCTGGGCCATGAGTAAAGCTTTCCACAAGAACAGGCTGAGTCTCTGAAATCTCTCCGTACCTTGTTCAGTGAGGAATGAAATGGGGCTGCACATTTCTCATTTTCTTCTCTAAACCATTTCATTTGCAGCCAGTGTAGTCCATATCTGCATCTAGCCAAGACATTAGTGTTTCTTTGCTTTTTTAGCAATCTTTCACTTCCTTTTCCCAACTTTCTGTCCATTTTTACACTTTTTTTTCCTTCTCCTATTTGTCCCTCTCTGCTGCTCTTTCCGTCTCTCTGTTTCACTTTCACTCTGTCTCTGTCACATTGACACTACATTTGCATTTACCTCACAGTATATTGTGTTGCTGTAAAACTCTATCCTAGCCCCTTTCATTCAAACACAGGCTCCACTTTTACCCTGACTTAATGTCATTAACAGGTGGCTGGTTAAAATAGAGTGCTGTTGAGATTGCAGGTGCAGTCTAACCGGGGCAAACAGCCATGTATACACACACATTTAATCATCAACAGTGATATAACCAACCAGGCTGCAGTCCCCTCCCCTGTTACTCTCACTTTCCATAACCCTTAATGTACCTCCTCTCTCGCTCACTAACTCCCCCATCGCCACTCTCCCCCTCTATTACGTGTCAAGCGTCTCTTCCTCCTGAACTGAACAGCACACGCCAAACAGGTCTGACTTATTCTTCTTTTCACTCAAGTGCATTCTATAGTTGTTGCTTTCTTATGCCCACATGTCACACAGGTGGCTATGGCAGTCTTTGGTGAAACGATAGAGAGTTTGTCATTTTCCTCATGTAAAATGCACCCGTGTGTACAAGCTCAGCTGCTACAGACTTTAGAAGTTCTTGCATCATCAACCTCAAAAACACATGCATGCTTACTCTGCTTAGGATAATGTTTACAAAGTGAGCTTTTGTCTGTGTTATCCCTCCCTGTAGCCTGGTGTGCTCTGACCTCTCTGGATGTATATGTGTTTAAGTTTTTTTTACACTATAACTACTAAGTTGGCTGTCAGCAGTCTTGATTTTCTTTATTACAGTTAATGCTGGAGGAGGATTCAAATGCATGGTTGCTATTCCAAACCTTTTGATTATTAGAGATTTCTTTTAAGATCATCTGTTAATATTAGAAGATTATTGCTCATGGGGAAATATTGGGTCTCTGTAAATTATAGAGTGGGGTCTAGACCTGCTCTATATGAAAGGTGTCCTCTGATAACTTCTGTGATGATTCAACCCTATAAATAACACTTAATACAATTGATGAATTATATCCTTTTGCAGTGCATGCTGTAAATTAGGATAGGGCGAAATATTAATATTATTGTTCATCATCTTTTGGCAGAATAATAACATGATGATACAATCTTATCACGTTATTGTTCTACACATTTCTGATGTCCAAATGAATGTCTCAAAGCAAGTTGTGATTAAAATCTAACTCAAGTAGTCTTTGACAACAATCACACCACAAAGTTGATTTTGTTGCTGTTTCAAATAGAGTTGGCTTTTTCAAGTTCAACTGACATTATTAGTTTTTATTTTAACACATCTGAAAGTTTGGTGACATGTAATCAAACAGTTTATTGCTTTGAACATTAGTAGATAATTTTATACTGGATTTTAGCACACATTTGTTTTATCACAATGTATAAGCTGTACTAGTAATGATCCTTACAAATAATGTGATATGACTTTAAGGCTGAATCTAATGATTCTGTTCATTATCGATTAATCTGCAGCTAATCTTCTCCAATTTACTTTCATTATTTTGATTGATAAATTACTCATATTAACCAACTAATCATTTCAGCTTTAAATGATCATTTCAACCATAACCATATGCTGACCATAGTTCTTTTCTAGTTGTTTATAAGCACATGTTTCTATCGGCTATTTGGTGATAATATTTAGAATGTTTATACTGGGAAACTAATTTTAAATGTGCATACTGCATAATGCTCTTTTTATTAATGCACTGCTTAAAAGTGTACACAAAGGACTTGCACTAAGTAGGTTCATGTGTTGCTTTGCCTATATAAAGCCTCTGATGCTGTCAGCGCAAAACTATGAATTAAGTGATCTACCAACTGTGTGTGGCAGAGTTAATTACTGCAGCCCTCGCTCTGTCAGAGGGTCAGCCATGAATTATCACCTCTCATGCAACCTGCACAGCACACCGACACCGTTGAGCCATGTCACTCATGTTGTTTAAACTGCTCCAAAGGCCCTTCGCTCACAGTTTGGAAACAACTCTACAGGCCTGGACCCACTTACAGTGCCTATTCCACACAAACACACACACACACACACACACACACACACAATACACACATACACACACATACATCTGCACACTTAAAAAATGTTATGGTGGCAGTTTCCCAGTGTTTGCTGGTACACGTAATGGAGTATGGGGGATATTTGTGGCAACCCATTATCCCCTAAGATCAAAGAGGATCTGTGTCTAAGCCATATATAGCGTACCTGCTTGGGAAGAGCTCTGATGTCAAGTCCACTGAGAAAATAAAAAAAGGGTGGTCCATACTGGTGCTGTGTTACTATCTCTCACCTTGAACCTGCACCATCCATCTCCACAGGCTCATTCAGCCCAATTGTTTCTTCATCTGAAGCAAAATCTGCCTTTCAGGGAAACACCATATGGCTTATCTATTGTTGGCTGAGAGCATGTCATATGGCTTTTAGGGAGGGAATACTGTAGATGCTGATAAAGCTCTTGGAAATTAAATATTACGCTGGTGATGAAAGGATTTTGCTCTTGTGAAGCATATGCTGGCTGCTCTTTCATCTTTCTGTTTCATCTCTCTATTTCAGGGGACTGGTTGAAAACAGACACTGGCTCTTCTGGTCCTTGCCTCTGTCTCCTCCCATTTTATAATTTCCCTGACTTCATCCGCCACCCACTTCACTGTAGCTTTACTTATGTTTCTTTTAGTCTAATTTCATTGTCTTGCCTACCTATTTTCACTTGATCCTTTGTTCACGCTGACTGCTTTTGCTCAATTTACCCATCCATCACAGGATGGTTGATAGCTGTGTCTTATCTTTTTTTAATACATTGTTTTTAAACCTGCAAGTTCTTCACACTTAACCTCTCCCGATTCCCTCCTTCCATCTTGCCATCTATTATTTGCTCCACTAAGATTTAGCCCAAGTGGCCTGTTTTTTCCCCTGGTCTTCCTCGGGTGAGGCCACTTGAGATCAGTATGTGGTCCAACTTCTTCGTACAGCAGGATGAGGATGGTCGCATCGGGGTGGCAGGGGCTGGTCAAGGTGGGGGTTTAGGTGGAATTAAATCTGGAAGGGGACAGAGGAGGACCCACAAGATGAGTGACAGTGAGGAGGGAAAGATCAAGCTGGCCTTCTTTGTGGCTATCATTGGTGTTACCCTCACAGTGTTGGGCATGGGCACAGAGTTTTGGGTGGAGCTGGCCCAATCAAAGAATTTCAGCAACAACCAGACCTGCCAGATGGCCCATTATGGCCTGTGGAAGGGCTGCATTCGTACCCTATGGGTGGCTGACATAGACCCAGAGAGGACGAGCTGTGGCCCTGCTGAACTACCTGGAGGTGAGACCTCTAGCTGGAGTGTGTTTGTGTGAGTTTGTGTTCATCTGTCTGTCAGTGCTGTCTAGGAGGTGAGCAGGTGAGGTTTCTGTAGGGCATGTGTCTGTTTTGTTTCTCTGACTGTCTGCTCATGTCTGCCTCTCTGCAAACTGAATTGCCTGGCCATGCAAGTCTACCTTGGGGCTACTTCCACGGTACATGAGCCTCAGTATGAAAGTGAATAAATACAGAAAGGGTTAAAAGATGTTTCTGAGAGGATGTCGACATCATTGAGGAAGAAACGTGTACATTTAATCGCCACAATTTTCCTTTGCCGTCACCACTGATGTGAAAACAGAGGGAGCAGGCATGACCAATGCAATGTATGCCCACTGTGAATATGCCTACGTCTGTAGGTCTTTTTTTAACCCATAAGGGACTGAAGAAAGCCATGCAAACATTTCATTTTAATAAAAAATAATCGTTCCCACTGACAATCTCCTGATTTCTGAGCAACATATTTTTGATTTTCTTTAGATTTTATATATATTTTCTTCCAGTATATAACAATATATATATATATATATATATATGTACATACACATACACATGTACATCCACTGTAACATTGTAAAAGGAGAGAGGATAGTTGTGTATGTGAAGCTGTCTGCATACATATGTATCTAGGTCATCCTACAGATAATGTGCAAATTGAATCATTAAAGAAATACGATACTCAGTTACAGAGCACGAGCAGGACTACAGTATGCGTTTGAACAACATAAAGCAGCATGCCTGTACGTTTAGCATCATACAATATCATCTTTGTGATTCACAATATTGTCAGTGTAATGAAGCATTGATTTAAAGTTTTCCCCTTGACTGGGTACCTAATCCTCTCCTGTTGTAAACGATGAAATGAGGCAGACCACAGGTTTATTGTGTTGACAAACATCCATGTTTAGGGTTGTGACAGCTCCTTTCTAGAAGCACTTCATTCAACTTGACCATGGTTGGGTTCTCCAGAATGCCTTGATTCCCTCCACAATGACCTACTTATGTCTAAAAAGCGAGTCTGTAGACAGAGAGGCAGGTATTGGGAGAAGTGAGATAGAGATTGGCAAGGAAGGCTTTCGAAGGTGCTGGAATCACTGCCTACCTCAGGGAAACTGCTGAGACACAGTAGAGCTACCAAAAAGAAATCTCCTCATCCAGCAGAGATACACTTGGATCAAATACATACATAAATACTCTTCACATGCATCACCTTGACTGATGCGACCATACATTGTTTTTCTGTCGAGTTGTCAAGGGCTAATTCATCTTACCTTGTCAAAATGTCCTGCATCTCTGGCTGCTTCTAGCTAGCAGATATATATTTATACAAATCTGTGCCTTTGAGATGGTCTGTTAGTGTGTGTGTGTGTGTGTGTGTGTGTGGTGTGTGTGTGCGTGTGCGTGTGTGTGTGTGTGGTGTGTGTGTGAGAGCAGCCAGTATGCTTCTGACAATCTTTCTCACACTTCCTAACACTGCTGGCCCACGCCGCCTGTCGCAGATGGCCGTGGGCTTGTCATGTTTGGAGAAAAACAACTGTTTTTGCCATCTCTGCTTCTCTGTTTCACATCGCAGTTTACATGCCTTTGGCTCCCGTCCTGAGCAAAGTGCGGCCCCGCTGATGCTGTGCCTGTCATCTCAAGACCAGCTATCCATCTTCGCTGCCTGCTGGAGAGGGACATGACAGCTCAATAATTATAGCTTCAGCAGGGACAGCGAGAGCAAAACCAGTTGACTGTGATAGCATAATGTAATAAAAAAAAATCAGTAAGCTTATAAATGTTGTGTCTGCTTTAGTAGAAAAGTTTGCAAATATGCTCAGGCACAAACATAACCTATTTGTTTGTGAAAGAAATGTGTTAGTGTGTGTGTGTGTGTGTGTGTGTGTGTGTGTGTGTGTGTGGTCATCTTGGACCACATAATGTTCAATGAGTGAAAGTCATCACTATGTGCTTGTGAAGCCAAGTGGAATCTGACTACTTCACAGTTTTTGTCTAAATATAGAGAGGGGGGAACGAGGAAGAGGGACAGACAGGGACTGGGGGAGAGTCTAATGCAGTATTAACCAACCCCTCTGTGTTTCCTCCCCCTCTTGACATCTCCTGCTTCCTACACCTCCTTCTCCATCTGTGGCTCCCCTCTCTTTTTCCCTTCACTCGCCACCCCTTCCATCTGCCCCCAACTCACTCCTCCTTTCCACCGCTATCTCTTCCTCTGAGCCTCTATCCATATTTCCTGCATCCCCCTTCATCATTTGCTCACCCGACATATCCCCTTACTCATTCTTCTTCTTCTGCAGCCGTGCCTCTTCATTTCTATCTTCCATCTGCACCTTTTTTCTGTCTACCTCTCTTTCTCCCCCAGTGTTTTACTGTCTCTCACCCTCTTTGGTGGCACCATATGTGCAGTGCGGGGCAGTGTGTGTGTAGCGGTGTGTGTCTCTTGGTATTCCAGCTAATGCTCGACACTTGGATATAAATAGGAATGATGCCTGGAAGGACAGAGTGCATGGATGCATAGGAGGCACACAACAAAAGACCAGCAGCTATCCATAGGAGTGTGTGTATGTGTGTGTGAGTGTATGTGTGTGTATGTGTGTCTGATTTCTTTGTCTTTTTATCTACCAACAGAATCCAACTGCACCTACTTCAAATTCTTCACCTCTGGGGAGAATGCAGTCATATTCAAGAAGACAACTAACAACAGTGAGACATTATACTTCCTCCCTGCAATTTCTGTTACACATGCAGATGCACACAACAGTTACATTGCAGCTACTATCAATAAAGACGTTCCCTGCAGTTTTCAGAGGATCAGGCTGGTGGTTTTTGCACGTTTCAGCCCATTAACTTCTGCTGCCACCCATTTTCCAAAGCTTACAAAAATGAATGTGTTTACATTACTGTCCGGGCAGCCGCTGGTTACAGTGCAGTTCGGAGATCAGCTCGCTAAGACTTGATAATTACATCACAGGGAGCATTAAGTCAACTTTAGCTTTAGCTTAGCAGGTCAAAAGGCTTTGAGCAGGAACGGTTTTTATGCATTCAAGAAAGCTCAGACATTTATCATTAGAGCTGTGAGAACAAATTGCAGAAGGTGTTCTGTTTGTGTAATAAACCCAGAAGATTTGCACTAAGCAAACATTGACGTAATGCAAACGTAATGGCATTCCCATCTGATCTTTGTATTTAACATGCTAAACTAAAATGGTACATTGTAAATATATACCTGCTAAACTTTAGCATGTTACCTTTGTTCATTGTGAGCATGTTAGCGTGTTTGTGTGTGTTTGTGTGTGTGTGTGTGTGTGTGTGTGTGTGTGTGTGTGTGTGTGTGTGTGTGGTGTGTGTGTGTGTGTGTGTGTATGTGTGTGTTTGCCTAAATAGCCTCACAGATACTCTGACATGACGTCAGACTCTTCAGTCTTGTTCCCCTGAAAGTGGTTGTTGATGTTTGGCAGACAGCTCATAGATGCCAGGCACCAACAAGAAAGCCTCTTCAAAATACTCCTTGGTGCCAGCTGCATTACCAAAATGTGTTCACTGTGATGATTGATTTACATTAAGCAAGTTTTAAGTTTCTAGAGGTTAATTTATTATGAGCACACACTTGCACCAATTGCTGTCATGGATGATGAGAAACATACATGAATCCATCGTACTACCTTTTTTGGCTACTTATCCTTCCCAATTATCCTTATCCTAAAGCTAGTATCTGCTGTGTTTTAATAAAACAATTGTGTCAGAAAGTGTTCAAAAACACAAAACTGGCACTGGCTGTTGTGAAATGTTGATCAGCTTTTTGGGTTGCACCTGTTTGGTTTGCAATGCCAATAAAATCGGAGCCAGTATGGGAAGTGGCACAATTCACACCGTGTTTGTTTTTTCATAATCAAGTATAATCAGCTATAACCAAGTAGCATAAAAGCTAATATCCAATTTCACAACGTGTCTGCCATCTTTCCTAAATATTTTTTTGCTGTGTAAAATTAAAAATGTCAGCTCTTGTTGTTACAAATTTGCGCATTCACCTTTATACACTCTTTTCTTTTTTCTTTTTTAATTTATTTCTGCTCTCCTTCACAGAGCTGAATCTAGCAGCAGCTATCTTGGCCCTTTTGAGTCTGACCATGATGGTAATGGGCTCCATCTGTATTGGCATGTCTCTCAGCAAAGGAGTGCCCTTCTTTCTCAAGCCAGCCTCCTTCTGTTTCATCCTATCAGGTGGAACCTCACTACACTATGTTTCCTATTTAATATCAAGTTTGACAATATCCCTAACTGACTATTATTTGGCATCTTTATAATCAGTTGTTGACATTACCAAGTCTAATGTGATTTTATTTTAATGTCTCTTATTCCACCAATTCCTCTTTGTGTGCAGGTGTACTGGTCCTTCTCTCTATCCTGATATTCCACCAGTCTGTGCTGGCCTTATTGTCCAGTGACCACTCCATACCTTTGCACCATGAGCTGTCTTGGTCGGTGGCCTGCGTTGGCTCAGCGGGTGCCATTCTTATTTTTGGAGGTTTCCTCTTTATCATCCTCTCCCTTCCTTTCAGCCCCTGGCAGAAATGCCTGCCACACAAGAATAGCGCCACATAGCACCTGACTGACAATAAAATATGCGTGTAGTATCCTTGATGTCTTGATTGAGAGCAAGTGAAAATGTCCATTTCCTGATTGGCTTTGACTTTGCTTGCTCTTGGCATTCAATTTGTCAGGGAAGTCACACAATGTCTTAATCAAATATATGAAGAGAAGTTGGCATTAGTGAGGCCTCCAGAATGAGTAAAAATTGTTGTTGTTTTTTTTTGGTAGAAAATAGATGAAAGGATCAACAGGGCTACTGCTGTTAAATGTGTAGCTGTGGTGTTTACTTAAAGCTGGACTATGCAGTTTCTTTTGGCTTCATTAGGCAAAAACAATGTATTTCTGACTTTCAGCATAATGGTAAACTACTTCAAGTGGTTTCTCCTCCTGACTCTTTTTTCAGGCTTTAGAAAATCTAGCCTGTGACGGGAGACTTTGGACGGGAGACCAATCACAGGACATGTTAGACAGAGAGGGCGTCCCTATTGGCTGTTCTACAAATGTGGATGCATGTGCACGTCCCTTCAGACAGTAAAAGCATGATTCAATGATGGAAAGTCCTGCCGAAAAAGTTGCTATTTCAGCATTAGCAACAACTACCTAAACCCCAAAACCCTAATAAAAATCAAGTCTAAAATAGAGAGTGACTATAAACACAATAAAACGTGTCAATATCAGCAAAGCGTTTCAGAGATAGAGATAACATTTTCCAAAAGGTTTAGCCTTTTTCTAAACATAGCCAAAGACTCATAGCTGTAGCTAATTCATGTTTATATAGTTAGCTAGAGACTCCAATCACAGTCATCTCAACAAGCTCTACAGGCCCACACGTATGCATATGCAGTACTGGTGCTCATCTGGTGGGAGGGGCTTAGGACCAAGAGCTGCAGGAGGAAGGCTGTTTTTTCAAACTGGTGTTTTGTGTATCACAAAAAGGCTTGTTAGCCTGCCCATAGCTGTGCATTCACACATAAATCCAGTCTTTTTGATAGGATGAGGAGAGTAAATAAAAACTATTTAAATGTTTAGACACTTTTCTCTTCTAAAACGTTTTGTGGGTTGTTTAATTTGAAAGCCCATTTCAGCTAAGAATCTTTTTTTATTCTGATCTATAGCTTGACAACGCAATGGTATGGTTAGGTTTAGGCACAAAAGCAACTTGGTAGTGCAAGGGAAAGTACCTGGTTTTAATTAAAATGACTACTTAGCTCTACAATGACAACTGACTTCCTCCTTTGCTCCGGTCATTGTTACCATGGCTTCTGGGCGCAAACTGATGGACACCGACCATTTCATACTTATAACTAACAACAAGTGTTTTCTTTTCTTCTTAACTTTTCATGTCACCATCAATGTAGTAACAAATTCTGTTTGTGATAATGCTAACAATCAGTATGGAAGCAGTCCTGATTGCTTTCAAAGAAGTTACTTGCGTGTATGCCTCATGTTGATTTATGAACAGTCAATGAGTATGCTTAATTTTCTAGTAATTAGTCCTATGAAACTTTTTAACACCTAATACCTAATTAATGAAAGACTTCATATCATTATTTATTATTATGTTTTACTATTGGATGAATGCTGCTTTACTTTGAGTGTATTTTGAATGAAATCAACTATGAGAAGGGATTAAAATACTATTTTGTACATCAGAGAGTTATAAGGACTCACTTTATAAGCTCAACTTTGCACATAAACTGAATGAATGGGTTTTTATTGTATGATTGGTTTGTAGTGTTGTCTCTAGTCTCTGCATTTGCAATATGTATGCAGTAAATACGCTTTATTTCTGTCATAGGATGCTTACCTTGTCTCTCTACCAGAAAAGGATATTATTCAAAATATAGGGTTATTTGTAAACATATATATGTACAGTATGTGGCGCCAGTTTTGCTTATTATTAAAGGCATTTGACGTAAAATAATTGCCTCTGTTTTGTTTGCTGACATGACACCATGTCCGCTTTCAAACTTGACATTCACTCATTTTCACCACTTCACAATGTGACTCCTAACCTCTCTGCCAACATCCCCCTCCTCCAAATCTTCTCCTCTATAATTAGGCCAGAGCTCATCGCAATGCATTTCACTGCAGAGGTTGGGAAACCTTATCCATGAATTTAAACTATGTGTCCCCCCTCCCTCCCCCATTCTTATACCCCTGTGCCCTCTCCTCTCCTTTTCCACCCCCGAAATCAGTTTGTCACATTCCCTGCTGTCTCCAGGCGAGCCTGACACACACACACACACACACACACACACACACACACACACACACAACACACACCGGACAACAGGCTGATCAGATCAGAGATGTGACTTAACTATTCTAACACCCAAAATGCTGGGGACTGAGTGGCATTCAGACACCTGCACATACTCACACATGCTTTTAAATATCAGTGGGCAGAAACTGATCCACATGACACACTATCCTGGTTGTATATATAGCTGTTAGTTATACTACTCTAATAGTTCTACTGAGACTGTGTGACAAGTGGTTCACAACCACTGACTTCGTTTTTGTAAATGGAAATGTGCTTCCTGGACTTCTTTATTGAGAAGGGGAAAAACGTCAACTGATATATTGCCAAAATACTGAATGTCCATACATCTCTAACTTTATCTGATAACAAACGGTGCCTGTTTAGTAGATGACATGAGTTTGCTTTGGCAGCCTTTCATCCTTCCTTTTTCTCCTCCCTCTTTGAATCAAGCTATTGTCATATAGAATATAAAACTACACTGTGGGTATGACAATGGCAGGGAAGACACTCCAGATAACTAATCATCAGGGTCCAGGAGCACTGCTGGGAATCTCAGGCCCCTTGTCAAGGAAGTGAGACTGCTTCAATTTGCAGTCCCAATGGGCCTTTAGGGGTCAAAGCAGACCTTCACAGTACTTTATAATTGTTTATTCAAAAACATGCATGAGATACCAGATGGGTCCATCAAGACAAAACTTATGTACTCAAGTAGGGTGGTCATTGAAAAGTACACTGAATTAACCATTGGTTGCTTTCCTCATTATTCTATTTGACAAATACCACCCATCTGGCGCTACCCATATATTTGCAAATATTATGAGCCTAAGGTCTGACAGTGAAGGTTGAAGTCTTTTTAGGATCACAGCACACCAAAGATTAACGGAGAGACCTTGAGCTTTAGTAACTAAGAAGAAATGTGTTTGCTTCCCAATGAAGAACAGTGTTATAGCCAGTGATGGAAAGTAACATAAATACTTTTCAGTTGAAGATTTTAAATAAAAAAACAAATTATCAGTTCATAACATATGATGGATTTATATAGAGTAAAGTAACCAGCAGTTTTTAGCGCAGTTAAAATTGGCACACTGTACAACATAAACATTTTGGTTAGTTGATGCATCAATAATAATGATGCAATCATTTAACACTGAGAGGGGCCAATTTCAATACTGAATACTAACTTCTGATATTTTAAGTGTATTTTGTTGCTAATACTTTTGTACTTTTACTTAAAGACCCCATATAGACATGAATTAAGACAAACACAAATATTCTGCTTTAAATAAAAATTATTGCTTGTGCGTACATGTCTTAAACTCATGTTTAGGTTGAGCACAGAGAAACCTTCAGCAGATAAACGTAAAAACAGCCTTCTAGTATAAAACTCTGAACATGCATCATTCTACAGGGAACATAAAACATCCAAGGGAAGTAACAATAGTGGAAGGGGACCTTAAGTTGCATTTTTATTGCAGGACTTTCACTAATAAGTATTTTTTAAAGTGTAAAATTGCTACTTTTATTTGAACCTGCAATAAAAGATTTTTTGGCCACTTGATATGGCAAACTTGTTAGCAAAGAGTTAGTTATGCTGTTGCAGAGCAACATTCTAATTTATTTGGAGTTGTGTTTCTGACCACCCTTAGGTCCAATATTCACTCTTCTTTTAGCTCTGCTTTTGGTTTCTTCCGACTTCTGAGGTAAATATCTGTCTCTCTAGTTTCTAAATGCTGCACTATGTTCACCAGCTACTTGCTAACTGGGTCTGTCTGCTGTTTGGTGCTGGACAGCTAGTGTGATTATTATATTTTTATTGCTGAAAACAGCTTCCTGCTGCGAACGGAAACAACGCCCTGAGAACGGTGAGAGTGATCGAGAACGGTAACTTAGTGAACCAGATAGCTAAACAATAACAATGAGCTGAAACTCGCTGTAAACCTGAGCAGAGCTGCAGCTTCTTCACTACGAGCAACTCCTTTCACAATTTCATTAAATACATTGTTATCAAAAAAATATATTGATTTGAGCCACTTTAAGTAGGCTAAAGGATCTTAATACTTGTAGACTTTCTACAGATGATCTTGAGGGAAACAAAAGACAGTAGTCTGTGAATATGTCTGTTATTGTATTTTTTTTTATAAACTTCGTGCAATACAGTGCTTAAGTTTATCACACATTTAGATAAACCATAATCATTTGTCTAGATATATCTATTCTCACTACATACTATTCATATTGCCCACATAAATGCTGTCTGTGTGCAGTTTTTATCACATTATTCTTTTTTCTGAAATTAAATCAAAGAAATTAAAACATATAGAATCTGGAAGCGTCTGGTTGTTTTGTTTTGCTTCTTCATTATATCATGTAGCGGTGTGTCCATGGTTTCAACCCGGATCTGCAGTCACTCGGGACAGTTCAGAAGAGAGAGGTGGGGGGTGGGGGATGGGGGCTGTTTCCATGTGTTTACATTCTCATCAACATAAACAGATCAGGTCAGAGTTCAGACTCAGGAGTCAGCGGTCATGAGGGAAGCACAGTGAAAAGAATCTTTGGGGAGGTTAGGGGTTGTCTCTGTGGTAAATTTTGGCAGGGGGAGCAGGTATGGCGGCGCAGAGTCCAGGGAGGGCACCGGGAACAAAACAGCCCAAAATGCATACCCAGTTTGAACAGTGGTCCCGAAAAACAAATTTATAGACTTTACAAATATATGTATGCGTAAATTACAATGTACATGTATCTTTTCAAAAGTTTTCTCCATAGTGTTTTTTAAACCCTCTCAACCCACATATACATATTGTCTTTTTTTTGCCACTGAAAAGTATGAGTTGCATGTCTCACTTTGGGACTCTTCATAGAAAAAAATGATTCGTTTTTTTGTTTTTCTGCTCAGGCAGTCAACTTTACCTGAATCTGTACAAATGTATTATTCTATATCTCTATTTTCTGCGTCCTCCAATCAGAGGTTTCTGTTAATGCCCAAGAACAAACATCTTCAACACGACTATAGCTACAAGTACTACTGTTAACACTGATTAGAATGGAAATAAGACTAACAGAGGCCCATAGAAAACTCAGACTTATAATAACAATGAAGTTGATCAGTTGTCTCAATCACTCACATTATTGTTGCATTTCAGTATCAATATTGGAAGACAATTTACAGTATTCAAATATGACTTCATGTTATGAATGAAAATTATATAATATGGGGGTTCAGAAAAATACAGGCCCTCATTCTTCCACATATTGTGCACACTCATGCTTGACACTTTGACACAGTTACACACAGATCACTGACAGTCCCAGTGGTTCTGCATGGAAGAAATTCACAGTAAAAGTCGTTGAGATCTAAAATTTGAGTGAAAGTAACATGGAAATTGAAATTTTCATTCCAAACTATATAGTGTTTGCAAATCTGGCTAGCATGTAATAACGCTAAGAATAATCACAACAACAATTTTACATTAATGATGATCGGGTTAATTAGCAGTAATATTGCACAAAAAAATATGTGAAACCTTTTTATAATAGCCCAAGGTTAATTGCGTTTGATCATTAACAAAATAAATCATTTCTAGCACGTTAAAATATCAAAATAGTTTTATTGTGAAAGTTCATTGTTGTTGTTATTATCACTCTGTTATTACTAATCTTCTTTTTGTTCTCAGTGAGATTGAGCAGACTAAATAACAGTGAACATGGAGGGAGAGATTTAGCATTTCACATGTCTTGCTATCTATTTTGTGTTGAGCCACATAAACACAATGCTTCTCTCTATCTTCCCTCTTTCATTACTACCCATCTTCCTTCTCTCCCTTCCTTCTCACCTCCTCCTCTCACACCCTTTCTGTCTACACAGGCGTTGTCTTCCTATTGAGGGTGTTGGAGTTGCTCTCCCTGTCTCCCTTCAGCCTGTCCAGAGTCCCCATCCCTCGCTCCCTGTCTACTGTGGACGAGTTGAAGGGTGGAGGGGCGGAACCCACCGAGTTGGGCATTGGCGCGTTGGAGTTAGAAGAATTGGAAGGGTTGTGGGACTTAAGCGAGGGAAGTGTACCACTCATCATCACCCCACCTCCCCCTCCATCCTTTGGGAAGCAGTTGTGGAGCTGGTAGAGCGTGGCCCTGTCCACCGTTCCATACATGGGCGGCAAACCCCCCAGTTTGGGGTCACGGGACAACGTGTAGAGAGAGATGTCGCCTCCAGCCAGGGTCGTGTGGGAGCGAGAGTGGGGATTTGGTAAAGTGGATACGGAGATGGGGCCCTGGGAAAGCAGCGCAGAGGGGGGCAGGCCAAAGTTCTTGCCCCCACCCCCCCCTACAGGTGAGGGGTCTCGAGAGCGGGAGGGGTCTGTGGAGCGGGACGAAGAGCGGGAGCGAC
This sequence comes from Etheostoma spectabile, assembly GCF_008692095.1. Classification (NCBI taxonomy): domain Eukaryota; kingdom Metazoa; phylum Chordata; class Actinopteri; order Perciformes; family Percidae; genus Etheostoma; species Etheostoma spectabile. The sequence continues at coordinate 10,843,346 of NC_045738.1, read as the reverse complement.
GGCGGAAGCGGTAGCTGGGCAGGCGAAGCATTGCGTGCGTGGTGCTCTTGAAAATGTCGGTACGCGAGCGGCAGCGCAGCTCCTTGTTCTTCTCAATGTAGATGTTTACAGCCAGCACCCCCACCATCTCGGCCATGATGAAGGACAGACCTCCGAAGTAAAAGGACCAACCGTAGGAGTACTGCCACTTCTTATCCTCGTCCTTCTTAGGAGAGATGTCCCCCAGTGCGGCCGAGATGTACACGATCACACCAATTATGTTACTCAGACCTAAGGGACAACAAAAGAGCTAAATAAACTCAGACAGACTAACTTATTGTATCAATAAACACATTTGTTTGACATAACGATTTGTGACATTCTCAATAAAGACAACTGGCAAGATGAAGGTTGAATGTAAAACGCTCTATTAAACTGACAGACTAAACTAGACTAGACACTTCCAGACCAAGCATTAAACTGTTGGGCAAGTAAGCTAATATTCTCCGGACCACCATTCACACAAGCAGTCACACACATATAAGCGCATATATCTGCACAGAGATGCACATACAATATTGTTATGTAAGTTACCTGCAGCCACAAAGAGAATTCCCGCCCCCAGTATGATGTTCCTTTTGCTCTTATAGAAACGACTGGCAGCGATGCAAACCCCTCCCATCAGAAGCAGGATGGCACTAAGGATTGGGAAGATGTTGGAAGCCCTGACTACCCCTAAAAAGAAGAGAGAATACTGGTGAAAAAGAAAAACTAGAATGAAGATGGAATGTAAATATGTGTGGAATTACATGGGAATTCTATAACAATATCTGAATTGTTTTCATAGTTAGTTTATGACATCAAACACACGCTTGATTCAACATAAAAGAGCTACATTATATAAGTTACAAGAATCAAACTTTTCCTACAGATATTAGTTCACATTAAAAAGATTCAATTGGTAAACACTCCTGCTTTGGGCCAGGTCAATCACAACCACTTAGTTCATACAGTATGGGATGGGTTTCAGAAAATTTGACTGACAACACCCCTCCTCCGAGAGACCTTGGGTTCCGGAAGTAAATTTCCCATTCATTTTTTCCATTGACGTCTGGAAAAATCCGTATATAAAGAGTTTTAGACCATGCCTAAGCTAACCAGCTACCAGCAAAATGATATACTAAACATTGACTTTGACAAAAAAGTCAAAGTCAAATAATTTTATTATCAAACAAAGGAACTACTCATCCCATAAACCACCGCACACCACTGACTAAAGTAAGCTAACGTTTGTTTAGCTAACAGCTATTCTGCTAACCGCTAGCTGAGCCAGCATGTAATAACTTTAAAAGACCCAAATAAAACCTTAAAATAACCTTTAAAATACATAACAGCTGTTACGTCAGCTATAGCCTGCTTTTCCCAGTGTTTAGTTTGAGTTAACATTATTGAATTGAATTGAAAGCCTTTGTTGTCATTGTACCAGTACAAAAGCCAAATTAGCTGTTAGCTAAACTAACATTAGCTTCCCGGTGGAGGCTAACAGCAGAAGCGTGGGAACAGATGGTGATTTGTGCAGTGTCGTAAATCCACGTGAACAGGATTCTCTTATCATGGCAACCGCACTTTAAAATTCCTTTTGTTTGACGGCATTTTACTTACTCAATTACCATATTTTCATTGTCTATTTCTTGCCTGTATTTCTTGCCTTGTATTTCTTGCCTTGTATTTCTTTCGTGCTTACTTGTTTGTGTGTTATTGTTTTGTTTTTTGTTTTTTGCTGTTGCTGCTATGCTGCTACTTGTAACGACAGAATTTCCCCGTCGTGGGATAAATAAAGTATAATCTAATCTAATCTAATCTAATCTTGCGCACAGATCGGGTACCGACAGCTCCCCCTCCTCACCAGCATGAGGCATCACTGTGGAATTGATCAGGATTGTGGGTAATGAAGTACTTATCCAAGACATCTTGAATAAAAGACAATTATCTCAAAACAAGGTCGGTGCCCCATGAACTTCTATCTATATGAGCACATACAATCGGTTAGTCATGTGGTAGATGGTTTTAAGTCTACCATCAGCGGTTACGATTTTATGGCTTATAGTTGTCAATGGAGAAATTGCATTGTATTTTTTACTTCCAGAACCTGTTGTAGGCAGGACTGTTGAGCTCTCTTGCAGGGCCTTTGCGCTTTATGCAAATATGTGATGACATCATTTCTGCCTTGTGCACCCTCGTCCCGGGGACAAATTCTGATGCCAAAAACAGCAACACTCGTTTACAGACATTGATGCTACACCATCACAGCTCATCTCTACAAACTGTAGTATGTTTCCATTTGTTGGTTGTTATCCAATTGCATTCAGAGGTATTTTTTGTCTAAGGCCGTTGATACCTGATTGGAAATTGGAGGTTCCAGACTAACTCGCATTTTCGATTAGGTCTGGCAATGTCGGAACACACACACGCACACGCACACGCACACGCACACGCACACGCACACACACACACACACACACACACACCACACACACACACAAACACACACGCACACACACACACACACACACACACACATATATACACACACACACACTTCTCTCATCTAGAAAAAACTAGGCCACAGGAGAGAAAATGCCACCTAAATGCCAGCAAAATGCCTCTGCAACATTGTAAACAGAACACAAGCTTTTCATTCTGTATGCACAGGCACACATGTAGCATATCATGGAGCAGAGAGACATCACTGCAGGGCACTGAGGACAAACTAGGGCAACCCATCTCCCCTGACTTTCTGTACACAATGACACATGTTTATTTCTTGCAGAGATAATCTTCTGAGGAATGCGCAATAAACAATAAACACCAAATAAAAAAAAGTAACAGAAGTTAATTTTACAATTTATTTTCCTTCTCTCTCTTATTTGTAACCAGCCATCTCTCTCATTCATTCATCATATACCTATTAATGCTGGTATTGACTTACGTAGGACATACTCTGCCCCATCATGGTCAAAGTCTGCATCTTCTGGAAAGTGGTTAATCTGAGAACACGATCCTCTCTTTACTCCTGAGATATGAGAGGAGAAACAGGGTTGACCAGACACAACAAAGACAGGAACTCACAATTGTAATCTTAAAAAAGAGAACAGCGAATACCCTCCCAAGCAACAAACTGAGTGACACCTGAACATAGTCATGTCTTTGTTGCAACATCTCTTGTTTGAATCCAAGCATGTGTACAGGGTGAAAAAACGTCAACATACATGAGAACATCCCAAAGGTTCTTCTGAATGCAAGTTAGTAACATCACATGCATATACAGTAGACACACACACACACACACACACACACACACACTTACACACACACACACACACAGTCAAACAGGCAGACAGATAACTACCCGCCGGGGTCTTGCGTGTAGACAGACAGACGAATTTAGGGATGCACGCACGATGATGACAGCACACCACTGTTGCTGATGGATGGATTGTGAGTAAGATGGATGGAAGTGATGGAATGAAGAGACACAGACGTAGGGAGAGACGGACACATGTGGGGTGAGCTGGTCTTTCTCACAGCTCTTATATTTCCACAGGTTGGTCTGTAAAGAAACGGAGGAGGTACATCAGTTGAGCCACACAGTCCCGCACTCTCATTCTCAGACACAGGCCGTTCCAGGTGATGGTCAGGGTTTCATTTTTTCATAGTTTCATTAGTTGGCATTTTTGACAGATTTCCTTCAGTTCCTCAAAGCACATGTTTGCTGTAGGACTAATCACTGATTCTCTGAATGACTTACTGCCACTAAACATTGCATCTCTACAAGCTCCTAATTTCAGGACATAAAATTCTACTGAGTGGCAGTATTAGCTGGCTAGTTTTGTGTTTATGTGTTTACCCAGGATGCATGGGTTTGAATCCCACTTCTGACAATAACATATAACTACAACACATCATACTAGTTCCAGTTTTATACACACAACTGTGGACAAACCGTAAACACTACCTGTACTTCAGATTTAATATTGTACATACATATGCCACTTCTTATCTATGACCGTTCTGTTAACCTGTTTATATTTTTGGCATAGTGTTTTGTTTGTTGTTTTATGTTTTTTTTTGTACATTTAAGTATATTCAGATTTTGTACCTTATTGATGTTTAATATTTGCACCCAGTATATTTGCAATATTCCCTACTTAGTACTATGACACCTGCATAACAATTTCCCTTGTGATACTTTGAGCTCCACATTATCTCATCTTATCTTATCTTATCTCCATGTCCTATATATAAGGGGCACCTGTACCCCAAAGGGTACTTTTGCCGTTACCAGGGGGTAGTTCTGGAGTGGCTAAACTAATTTGAAAACAACAATTAAATTAAGACTTAATAAAAAGAAACACAGCAAGAAAGAAAAAATAACATATTGAGCCAGTTTTAACACATGAACAGACATGTGAGCAGAAAAGCAAAAACTGTCAGCTACAATGCAATAATGGAAATGTAGTAATGGGAAAATGCTTGACAATTCAAATAGTTTGATAGAATAAAAATAGATAAATATGAAGCTAAAACTACTGTGATACTATGTTAAAATTGACAGCTGAAAGTAGTACATTTCTGAACTTAACCATACTGAAAATTAAGAGACATTAAGAATTCAGTTATATAAAAATGAATTATGACAATATCCACTGTTATATATTGATTTGAATTAAATAACACCCAGTTAATAATGAATTCAATAAACACCTTTATAACCAGAAGGGGTGCCTGAGTTCATCTTACACAGCTGAGGGGCTAATAAATAAAATAATGATTTAAAAGTAATTCAGTCCAACCCCACCTTCAGTAAATGGGCAAAAAAGCTGGAGAGGACAGGACACATCTCTATCCACAGCATAATGTGCCACCCACCCACGGGCATAAATCTTTAAGAGCTAGCATGTCCAGCACTTCCACTCCAGCTACACCTCACTGCATCACTACATAACTACTGAGCATCTATCTTGGCTGAATACTTACAGACATCAAGGATACTTCACCTCTAAGCCATGCCAAGACACTGTCAGCTTTTTTGCACCACAATGTGAGAGAAAAGACTGAAACAGAGGAAACTACAAGTAGGGGAAACCAGAGAAAGATTAAATGTAATGTTTGGGGGAATAAGACAGAGGGATAGCAAGTGGAGAAACTGAAAGAGTGAGGAAAAGGAGGGAGTGGGAGGGGGTGCACTGCAGCAGTGCTGCAAGGGCTAGAGCTTATCTCTAATTGGGTGCTTTGCTATCAGGAAGCTTAGAGATGAGGACAAATTAGCTTTGTACAATGACCAAGCCCAAGATGGGCCTGAGGATGCTTTATTAGGAGAGCCAAGAGGTTTTCCTGAAGACAGAAGTCTGTAGCAAAGGCACAGATCGCTAACTCCCGCTACCCTGTTGGTTGTAACTGCTTCACTGTTAACTCCATCCCAGCAATTACTGTTGAGTGTCAGCCAGGCAGTGTAATGTATAATAAATTAGCAGCTTGTGTTGCAGTGACAAGCTGAAGATTGAGAGATGGCCACTGCCAGTTTCTGTAGCTTCCGCCATTTGGGCCTTTTGTTTTAGCACTTGAATTAAATTACTGCAGCCTGATTCAAACACAAGATTTATGGATTATTTAGAGTGAGGTTTGTGCTTCAGTATCATGTAATTATACTGCAATTATGCAAACGTGTCTTCTTGTGACTAGGTAATGTCTAAAAAGTATGAGAAGAATGTGTTATGTTGATGCTATAAATGATTACTAATATTACAGCAATGCGACTGCTTCCTAAACAAAGTGTCCAAAGGTCAAGTGAAATGCGGACACTGCTGAACAAACTGATCCCGCTTTGCAACACATGGTGAGTGACGGAAAATATGTTTCCACTTAAAAGCTTTGACATAGCCAAGGAACTTTCATCCCAATGTAACAAGTTCAGTTCAGTTGGATTCATCACTACCTCCAGTGTCCAGCGGCACCCACTCGATTTTGGCTAGTGTTAAATAGTCAAAACACAGCGGAGGCAGAAAGACAAGTGTTTGTAATTTCAACAAAGTCTACAAACAGAAAGAAATGTGTGCTCAATCTGAATTATTCTGCAGGAAAAATGGATAGTCACCCATCCTCTCTTACCTGACTTAAAGAAATAAAGAGTATAAAGAACATTTAAAGGAACAGTTCAACATTTTGGGAAATACACTTTCACTTTCTTGCAGAGAGTTAGAAGAGAAGATTGATACAACTGTATATCAAACTCTGTAGTGTAAATATGAAGCTATATCTAGTGGGCAGTTAGTTTAGCTCAACACAAAAACTGGAAACGCCTCTGACAACTTTGGATGTTACAAATTGTCGTTTTGAAGCTTCAGTTTTTGTACAAATTAAACAAGCCAGCTATAATGTGTTGATTAGTGAGCTTTTTGGTGCTTATAGGTGGATTTTGTACAGAGCCAAGATAGCTGTTTCCTCCTGTTTCAAATCTTTATGCTAAGCTATGTTAACTGGCTGCTGTCTTTAACTTCATATTTCATATTAATCTTCTCATCTAACTCTCAGTAAGTAAAGCAGATAAGCGCATTTCTTAATCTTCAGTTGACTCTGCTTTATTATCCCTACTCACCCCCAGGTCCCTACAAGTCCTGGAAGCAAGAAGGTCTAGACTTCATTTGGATCTATGTTATATGCTAAATGGCTAGAACGTAACCAGCGCTGCGCTTCCATCAGCTCAGCACCCTTTTCACTGAAATCATCAACCTCAACCCAAACAACTTTGCTCCAGCACACATCCCCTTTAGTCCATATATCACCCAGTGACCCAAAGAGTCTCCCACAACTTATTCTTTACCTTCCAGGCAGCATATCCTCCACAGTCCAGAGTGGGTGAGCGCCCCTGGATCCTTCTTGTCCTTGTTATGGGGGTCATCCTGGGTAACGTTGGCTGTGCTGTTGCAGATGAGGGCACGGGAGTACAGCCAGTAGTCCGTCCCTATTGCCACCGTCATCAGGCCGAAGGCAGCGAATGCCCCCACGGTGGTGAGAAGGATCTGGATCCCCTTCTCACACACCATGCCTTCAGAGAGAAAACATAGGAGGAGGAAGGGAAGGAGAAGAGGAAAGGGACGGATAAGTTAGAGAACAATAAAGAATGGACAATGTAAGCGGAAGTGTGTTTTCAATCATACACAAAGTGCAGTTTATTAAGAAAGACCATGAACGTTCAGGTGAGATGATGAGGGGCAAGAGGGGCACGGGTGGGAGGCTGAGAGGGAGGCGATGAGAAAAGACAACAGCGAGGAGGCGGATGTGGGAGGTGCACAAGTGGCTGTATGATGTGTCCTTGGAGGAGAGTTGAATAACTCTGCTGACTCTGCTTAACAAGACAGAATTGATGTGAAACACAACAGATCACATCCTCCCAATCTCAATGTACTCCATATTCATGACCCTGACACCATTTTCCCCCTCAGAATCAGCAGGACTGGAGATGACTACACACACAAACACACACACACACCACACACACACCACACACACAACACACACACACACACACACACACACACACACACACACACACACACACACGCACATCTAACATGACATGAACTTGTACCTGTTACAGTCATTATTAGGAAGGGAATGTGGGTGCACCCTTTACACCCTTTACAAAAACATGTATGCTCTCACAGAAATAGCATCATACAGCTCGCCACATGCACACCTGCATTTGTGAAGGGGCAATAAAGTTGCCTCAGTGGCCTATAATTAAATAAAAAGTTTCCATTTCACCCTGACAACACAGATTCTGACAGACTAGAAAAGACTCAACCAGTCAAGAAGACTTACCTGACGGCGAGTTTCTATCCTTCGACTCAATTTTGAAATCTTTCTTTTCCTCGTCAGTGAAGAACGTGCTGTCCCCTCAATCCGGACAGCATCCATCGACTGTTTTCACCCGCTCCCTCTCTCCTTCTTGCACTCGTTCTCTCTCTTTTGCCCTCTTTCTCTTGCTCTCTCTCTCTCTTTTTCTTTCTTTCTCAAAGATGTTGCTGTTGAAGGTTGTGGCTTGGACGGTTGTCCCGCTCTCTGTCCGTCCCCCGTTAGCAGAAAACTTGCAGCATGGTCACTGCTCTGCAGCTGCACAGAAAATAAGGCAAAAGACAGGGGGGATTTTAGTAGTTTTTGTAGTAGTATTACGTAGATAATGCATTTCAAGATGAAAAGAACATGTTTGACATTTTTATTGCAAAGAGTATAGTGCAGTAAATAGCCATTAGTACAATCATTCTATCAAAGCTGGAATCGCCATATTGAAAAATACGTGTTCAGATTTTGTTTAATGCTGATTTGATTCCCGCCTTTCTCAACGTTATCCTCATCTTTTTTTGTATAATTTTGTAAGTTGTAGGTCTGAAACAATGAGTAAATTAGTCAATTGGTTGAATGGCAGAAAACTATTTTATAATTGATTAATTAAGTAATTATTCAAGCAAAAGTACCAAACATTGGAACATAATTGTTGGGATTTACTGCTTTTCTAGTAATATATAGCCTATAATACATAAGAATAAATTGAAATCTTTGAATTTTGAATTGTCAATTTAAAAAAACAAGCAGTTTGGAGACGTCACCTCAGTCTTTAGGAATTTGTCATCGACCTTTTTTTACTATTTTCTGACATTTTATAGTTCAAATCATTAATCGAGAAAACAATCTGAAGAATAATTAATAATGGTTGTTAGTTGAATCCCTAGTACATTTTCATGTTTGTCTAAATGTTGGATTTTTGCATTTGCTTTTGCTGTCCTGTTTGCAGAAGGCGCCCATGCAAAAGAGAGTGAACTGCTCTAACTGGACCACCCTGTGTAAATAAAGGCTAAATGAATGAGATTGAATTTTCACTATTAATCAACTAATCGTTTGATCTATAAAATGTCAGAAAACAGTGAATACTGCCCCTTTCCAGTTTTCTGATGCACAAGATGAGGTCTTTGTCCAACTAACAGTCCAGAAACTCACAATCTTATCTTCTCAAATTAAATATCTCAAATAACAAGACAAAATAAAGCGGTGCATCCCTACAATTACCAAACAAAAGAATCTGGATCCAGGGGATTTGTGGAGTTTTTATTTATTTTTTTATTTTTTGCCATGCTAGCAGCATGGCTCAGTGTCAGTCTGTCAGACTGAAATATCAACACCTATTGGACAGATTGCCAAGAACTTTTGTGCAGCCATTCATGATCTTTAGAAGTTAATCAAAGTGACTTTGGTGGTGCTTTAACTTTTTCTCTAGTGCTACAATTACCTTGACATGATTGGCTTTTAGTGAAATATTGTAATGACTACTGGATAGATTGCCATGCAATTTGCTCCACACATTTATAATCCCCTCAGGATGAATTGTAATCACTTTGGTGATCCCCTGACTTTTCATCAAGCACCATCATCAGGTCCAAATTATAATTTGTCTAATACTTTGATTTATGACAACATATCTGCAACCCAAATGACATTTTGTGCTCTGTTAGCATGCACCCTAAACTAAAATGGTGAACATGTTAAACACCTGCTTACGTGTTAGCATTATGATTGTGATCATGTTAGCATGCTTATATTAGCATTTACGTAGCTCAAAACACCCCTGTAACTATAGCCTCACTGAGCTGCCAGCAGGGTTGTAGACTCTTGTTGCAGATTCATTTTTTGTAGACTGACTAATCAACCCATCAAATCTACTTTCTACACTACAGATGCTTTATTTTAATGTTTTAGAACCATATTGGAATTATATTAATACAGGTTAGAGTAATTATAAGTGACAGTGTTACAGGCTAAAGACAGACTGACTCCAGAGTGAGTTGTACTGCATCTAGCCTGAATAAGAGGAGCAAAAGGGGGAGGCAGAGAGGACCAACCTGACATTGTTACCATAGCAACATTGAATTCCAAAGTCTGGATCAGCATAGAGCGAGGGGGGGAAAGAGGGGCAGGAAAGAGATAGAAGCAGGGAGAGCAAAGCAGAGAGAATGCAGGGAAGAGAAAGAAAAGAGATGGGAAAGAATCAGAAATGAGGGGGAATATTTCAAATCACTAGCATGACTGTTGACTAAGAACCCCAGACAGAACAGTGCGCTAATGCTCTATCAATGACACAGATGCTCCCAGATCCTCCCCTACCCCCCCCCCCCCCCCACACACACACACACATAGATACATGCATGTGCACTCACAAACATACATAAATTAAACAGTTACTGAGGAAAGAATGACCTCGCCGTCTGCGTCTTCAAGGAAAGAATAGGAGGTAACGATAGTAGCCCGCATTATTCAACTACCATTATTTAGAAGACATAATGCAGTGCAGTCAAGTCTTTTAATATTTGATGATGCAATATGGCACCGTGATCAAAATAGGTTACATCCTGTTTGCATTGTGAGACCCAAAACAGAGCTTCCTCAGAGACAGAAGGAGATATAGTGTGTGTTGTGTGCCTTTTTTTATTTGTGTGAAAAATTTCCTCTCCAGTGCATCTGAGGATAGGTCTCGTCCAATCTTATTGAATCCCAGTAATGTTCCCCACATCTCTTTAGATAGTTAGACAGTTAGCCTTGTATCTCGGCACTCAGGCACCTTATTATGTAAACTGTCAAACGACACCACCACAGTGTGGCTTATTTATACATTGTGGCTTCATAAGTGCAACCAAACATGTGAATGTTTATGTTGCTTGTGTGTATGTCTCTCTGTAAGTATGACCTTCCAACCCTGTCAACAAACTGCCTCTCCCTGAGGACTATACCAGAAAGGATTACACTATCTAAAAGGCCTAAAAATGCAGTCTCTACTGTGTGTGTGTGTGTGGTGTGTGTGTGTGTGTGTGTGTGTGTGTGTGTGTGTGTGCGTGCGTGCGTGAATAAGTGTGTGTGTATGTGTGTATATGTGTTAGTGTCTGTGTGTGTGCACGCGCGTGTGTGTGCGTGTGTGTGCATGTGTGTGTATGTGTGTGGTCTTTGACTCCAGTATTTAATGAATGACCTTAACAGTAACCTACTAAGTTATTCCCCTTGGCAAAACTCCCCTGTGTAGGAGATCATAATTGTCATTTAATTATCTGTAATTTCTATTTTCCATCAATAATTAAGAAAAGGGGGAATGAGGGGAGTGAGAGCAGTGAGCGTGAAAGAACAAGAGGGCAAGAAGAAAGAAAGAAAGCGTGAGAGTTAAACTAAATGGGTTATATCAAGGGATTATTGGGGGGTCATAAAGAGGGGAAGGGTGTTTTTCTTTTGGCTCAAGATAAAATAGATTAATTTCTTGTCTGAAATCCATACTTTGTTTCAGCCTTCTTTTGCAAATATAGGTAATGGTTACATCAAAGAGGCCTTATAAAGTAGGTGCAGCATATGTAGAGGACAACTCTTCTGTCTCAGGGTTTATAAATGTAAACATTGGTGGCACACAATAAAGTTGCTTAAAGATATTAAGGTAAATGGTGCTCCTCATCGCTACTTGAAGCTACATTAGCCGCTACTAGCATAACACACTCGGATCTTAGACCAAACATTCAGCAGTCAAGTTGCTTTGTGGGTAATGAGGTGTCATGTTAAAACTATCCCTCATGAGTACTTCTTACAAAGTGAAAACATAAGGTTCAGCCCCCCTCAACACCTTAAAGAATTTTTGTACAGTCCCCAACGGCAACAGATTCGGCTGACTAGTGAAAAGTTTATTCCAGATTTAGAATATGGGTGGATTAAAAAATACACGCTTGGCTTTTCCATAATTCTGAGCTTCCCAGAGCTGATGTACAGTCATGGTTTTCTGTGCATGTTTGCAACACTCCGGACTTAGGGCTAGCCAGAGGCCAATTAGCTGCAGCAGGATGAACTGCAGCAACAAAGGCCTAGGGCTTAGCTTTGGGAGCTAGCTGCTACAAGGACCATTATATGACCAGGCCCTCACTTGTCAGAAAACTTCAGATGTAATCAGATCTACCTGCGTGACTCATTTCCAGCATGACAGAATACGTATAAAATACAAGCACACCCAATGAGTTGTGGCTCTAATAATGCAGCCATAAATCACACAGGAGATTTGAATTTTGTAGCAGCTGCTCCATTAGCTATTCATTGCATAAATCAACTACCAAACTGCTTGTTGAATAAATGATGACATCTGTAATACGTTTTTCCTCACATGGAAAGGCAATGATCCTGTGTGGGTATGTAAGAGTGTTTTCAGTGTAGATAAACAACACCGATTCAAAAGGGAGTCACACTACATTGACTGTTGCATGTCCAGGAGAGGAAATATAATAATCAGGGATGTAGTTAGTGAAAATGACATAACCTAGTACTGATTGCTTGACCAAGAGAAAAAAAATGCCTAAATTAGGCCTACTTATGATGACAAATCTAAAAGTACATGCAGTGTATTCTATTCTGAGTGCTTGATGCAAACATATCTAAACATTCAGAGCAGTGACTCTTGGTAGCTTTCTCCTTAATCATGACAAAAAAGCTACACACCTGAGCTCATTGCTGAGCTCCCACAGCTGGCTAACACACACACACACACACACACACACACAAACACACATGCATGCCAGCGTAGACACACACGCAAGTGCACAGAAAAGGATCAACACGCAATTAAACCCTTTGCAGGTGCGCACATACGCAACCTCAACCCTGACAACTGTCAAAATGATGACAATAAAATCATAAAATAGGTAATCTTGAAAAAGCACTTAAAAGTGTAGCAGAATTGCCATTCAGCCCATGTGTAAGTTCCACCAAGCTCCTCAAACTGCATGTGACCAAGTCTCTCCCTGTCTGAGGAGAACAGCCTGAGGAGGTAGTGACAGTAACACCTTGGTCTAAGAGGCTCCCAAAATAAAGTGTCTCTGGATGACCTGACACTCATGAACCCATGAACATATGCTTTAACACGCGTGCAACCATGCACATAAATAAATGCGTCCCTGTTCACTGAGTAAAGTGACAGGAGATCTAGCTAAAGATGGTTAAATTCATGTTATTTTATACAGAAAGAAGTGTGTTAACTTATTATTCCTCCATATAAGTGCAGCAGAGGTGGAAAAAATTAAGAACTTAAATAACGGAACATTTGCAGATATCAAAGCTACTCAAAAAAGACAGTGGCCTTTAATACAGACAGCACGGCTTAAACTAATGATTGTATTCACTAACAATTAATTTAGTCTCTAAGATGTCATAAAAGTTAGAAAAATACCCATCACAATTTAACTGAGCCCAAGGTGCAACTCAAAAACTGAGAAAACAGCTAATTCTAATAATGGAAAAAGGCATTTTTTAACAAATGAGTGAATGATATGAATGAATGAATGTTGGTATAAACAACAAGCAAAACAAATACAAAACAAATTTTGATATTTTGAGGAAATACACAAATCCGTCTTCTTTATGATAAAAGATGAGAAAATAGAAGATAATGCGTTAATTAGGTAGGTTTTATTACCTTCATGAGGAACTTGGCTAGCTGTTTTCCACCCTTTCCAGTCTTTGTGCTAATTTAAGCTAATTCACTCCAGACTCAAGCTTATTATTTAGCAATCAAGGTCCACTTATTAGCTTTTACAATGGATTTCATTCCCATCTCACTGTCTTCATTAGTGAATAGAGTTTATAACAAATGACATCTGAGCAAGCTCCTTCTGCTGAGGGAAAGCACCATGAAAAGAAACTAGTAAGTGGACTTTATCTTAATTATTAAACTAACTTTATGCCTGTCAACTAACGGATTAATCAACCATTGTTTTCAGGTCTTTACAGGTATACTGTTTATGCCTTAGTTAAATATTAAAGTGCTACACACAACCTTCTCTATACTTTATTTGGCATCCTTGAAATTGTACAAATGAAGATGTTCTTTTTTAAATACTGTATATACAATGTATACACACCCCTGCAGCCTGTTGCAATGAGCGAAGATGCTTTGATTCACAGGTCCCATGTTGTGTATTTCCAGCGCAGTGAGCACGCTTGCCAGTCAGACATGCTAACACTGTGTCTGCTGTATGTTTAGACTGCATACCTTTGCAAAGACAGGTTGCCTACAATAAATCACTGACACGATACAGTTCAATCACGGGCTCTTTCCACCCTGCTCTCAGAGGCTGCTCTAACTTCAGTGAAGCACTTAAATTCACCAAAGCTGGAGGTTAATTGATGCATGGGTCACAGCCATTGAGACAGGAGACAATTAGAAAGCTTCGGATAAAAGCCTTTGCTCACTGGAATTATAAGCAATGTTGTGTACTGAATCAGCAAATGCAGGAAGCCTGTGTTGAGTTTGCATTCATTTGCACACCAAGTACAATCATAGGTTCAGATTTACTTGCCAAGTACAGTAAACATACAGGAGTTAGTTTTACTGACATTAGTGCAAAGATTAGAAGTTACACGTTGATGTGATTAAACAGTTGTGTTTTGATTATTAGACCGGTTATAAGACCCTGACATTATATTTGTTAAAGTATCTGAGTCTGTTCCTCTTGTACAAAGCAGGGTTTCCTCCTGAGCTCCCTGAAGAGAGGAAAGAACATTGTAGGGCATCAAGAAAAATTGCAGCAAAGGCATTGATCCTCTGAACAATATAGCTACATGACAGATGTGATGATCACTGCAGAATTGCTTCTCCTCAGAGATAAAAAAACAGAGAGTAAGAATGAGATGAACGGCTAACGGCCAACCAGCTATGAAAGAAAAGAGGAATAGCGAGGCAAAACAAGCGAAAACATTCAGAAGTTAAAGACATCCTTTCCGAATGTTCGGGACCGCTAGTGCATTAGATGATAATGATTTGGCTGGTGCTAAAAAATAACTAGGCATTGACTGCAATGAGTCACCTTACAGTGTAACCAGCAACTCATAGAGGCGGCTGAGGGGTTTTGAAAGTTATCCAAAAATCTACAGAGACAATCACCAAGGCCACAAACACATCCCAAACATAGCACAGACAGTGTTTACCACGTGGGAGGCGAAGGGGCTGAGGAGGCGTGACCAGACCAATGGATGGCGGGACCATCCACCGCTCAGTAAAAAAGAGTTGCTGATCATTGATGGAGAGGCAGGCACTCAACAGCAGCACTATGACGCAAAAAATTACAGTTTCTTGTCACTATTGGGAACATAATTGATGTATCGCTGCACATTAGATAGCTGAACATACCCTTTAAGGAGCAACAATGTGTAAGCATAAACTTATAATTTATA